>NC_138108.1:52373202-52758202 GCF_964146895.1 Miniopterus schreibersii | reverse complement strand
AAAAGAAAAATTTATCAGTTTGATTTCACAGCACCACATTCACTTATCCATTTGTTGCCACATATAATAAGCATCTATTGAGTGTACCATATGTATCAGACATTGTACTATATCCAAGAGATACAAAGATGTTTTTAAGTCCTTCCTTCTAGGAACAAACAGTTTAATTGGGAAGATGAAAACTCCACAGCAGACAATTAAAATATAGACTCGTAATTGCTCAGAGAGATGCATACTCAGCGAATGATTTTGGTTTGTAGCAGGTTTCAGGAGGTAAAGGACTGCACAGGGGTCATGAAACCTTGGTCCTGCCAATAACTAATTATGCGACTTACACATCTCCTTTCTGAGACTCTGTTTCTTCATCTGCAAAATGAAAGAAATTTGATCAGATGTTCTCTAGACATTTCCAGGTCTACCTTATCTTATTTCATGGGAATTTCCCTAATTAGTTCCCTGTTAATTCTCTTCTTTATGGATAATACTTAGTAGCTTACAATGGCATAGCCTATTTCCCCTTTAACTGCCATTCTCTCAAAAGAGGCCACCTATGTGCATTTTTCTCTTGCTCTGTCTTCTACTGATTACCCCCTTTGCTTGTTCCTTCAGTAAAGAAAATGGGGCACTTTACAACTGTTAGTCATCACTATACATAAGAAACAGGTAAAAAAAAAATTTTCAAGAGAAAAATGCTAAAATTACCCTTTGTTCCTACAAAATTCTCAGTGCCCTGAAAAAAATCTTTGACTCCTAAAATATAAATTTTTTAAATACTTTGCTGGGGAACACTGCTTTGATATTGAGGAAGAATTTCTCTGTGTGTAAGTGGTAATCATATCTATGATTACCTTGCATAGATAGGAGAACTGACACTTGCTTGGTTCCTGGGGGAAAAGTAGAAATAAGTCCAGGGCTTTCTTTGCACAGACCCTGCTATAGAAGTAGAAATTTTCACCATAAATTGTCTGGTGTAAGGGAAGATAAGTGTCCCTGAGGGGGAGTAGAAACAGAGAATGGGATCAATTCAGTAGACAACTCTAATTCCCCTTTGCACCATCCAAATTTGGCTATAGTTTTCTGAGCCTCTGGACCAATGAGGATTAGAAATGTCCCTCTTGCCCGGCTGGGCATGGCTCAGTGGTTGAGCGTCGACCTAGGATCCAGGCGATCGGGGTTCGATTCTGGGTCAGGGCACATGCCCGGGTGGCAGGCTCAATCAATGGCTCTCTCATCATTGGTGTTTCTGTCCCTCTCTCTCCCTCTCCTTTCCTCTCTCTGAAATCAATAAAGATATATTTAAAAAAAAAAAAAAAAGAAATGTCCCTCTAGCTTGTTTGCTGTAGATTTCAAGGTAGACTCATAAGAGGCCAAAAACTAAAAGATTTGGCGATTTCAGTTTGTTATCTATAAGTCAATTTTCTTTATTAGAAACTAACCTATGGTCCATACATCACAAAATATTTACTTTTCATTTAGCTAAATCTTAGAATGATTATAACTGATCTTCCTGTAACTGAAGCAGGATATTTTGCTACATTTTGTACACAGATAGGTAGAGATAATAAGTGGAAAGCTCAGAATGGTGTCTGCTCCATACTCAACCCTAGTGAATGGCACCAGAGCTAATCTTATAAGCAAAGCAGGAAATTCTTTTCTTAAAAACTCTTTTCATCAAGAACCTGAGGCATCTGGGGTGACCACAACATTGCTTCTGGGCCCATGTCAAAGCTTGTCATTGAGTAGAAGACCTGAATGTTCTTCTCATTGCAGTGAAAAACACAGTAGAGTTCTGCAAAATGAGGGCTCCGGTAACACAATATCAATATTCAGCACAGCAGTGAAAGAGACCTCAGTGTCTAATAATGTGTTGGTACCCTGAGGATATCCCCAGGATATGGCAGATCCACAGAAGTCATGGATAAAGAGATATGTAGTATATGACTGGCAGGAATTGATCAGGGCATAGATAGCATTACAGCTATTAAACCCAGTGTTAAATGTATTTGTGAAATATCTAGTTCCCGAGAAATATTCGGGGATCAGGATTGCATAGTAACAGGTGTTTATGTACTATAATAGACGGGACCAAGAGTCTGTGTTATTTGGCTTAAGTAGAGACTTTAGTGTTAAAAATAAAAAAGAATATAACAGTCTTGTACACTGCCCCACTTTGCTCTCAATTCATTTATTCATTCAACAATTATTTTCTAAGCACCCACTATATCAGGTACTGTGCTAAGACAATGGTATTCCGTGGTAAACAAAATAGGTTTGGTTCTTGTCCATATGGAGTTTATGGTCTAACCAAGGTCACAGATATTAAACAAGCAAACGAATTAATATGATTATGTTATGATAGATGCTATAAAGGAAAATGTAGAGCTAGAAAAGAGAATAACGGGATGTTGAGATATACTTTTGTTTGATTAGTTAAAGAAGACTTTTCTGAGAAGATGGCATTTAAGGGAGACTTGAAAGGAAAAAGGAAGCCGTGGTCAAAGACACAATGGAGGGAGAAGGGTTGGTGTGCCTGAGAACTGAAGTCAGGACAACATAGCTGGAGTTTAGGGATAGATTTCACCGCATTGTTTCTTAACTTGAATAGAAATAATTTGCACCATTGTTTCAATTTCCTCCAGTGTCACAAAGTGAGAAGATGGCTATCAGGAAAAATGAAAGGACTGATGACATGCCAGAAGTACTTGATAGACCCTTTCTCAACTTCTCATTAAAAAGTTGTATTGAAAACAAAGGACAAGAGAGTAAATTATATTGTAAACTAGGAGTTGGCATGGAAAAGTAAGAACATGGTGTATAGAGATGAGACCAAAGGTATTATTTTGATCTTCAATCTCATAATTAGAGAAATATTGTTTTAAAAGTATATAAGATAAACTTAAAGATATAATTGGTAGAATTTAAAACAGAAGTTCTCTCTTTTAAATCTCTTCAAAAGATATAAGCAAACAAAATATGGTCCAAATATCAAGAGAGGAAACAGAGAAAATGGCAAGGAACCACAGAAAATAGAACCCATAGTATAAGATGACAGAAGTAAGACCGAACAGATCAGTTATGACAATGTATGTAAATGTGCTGAACTCCCAATTAAAAGGCAAAGACTCTCAGATTGGAGTAGAAAACAACATTCAACAATATGCTGTTTACAAGAGACAAACTTAAAACAAGATGACTTGGAAAGGTTATAAATAAAGGATAGGCTAAGATATACCCATATAATGTAAACAAAAAGACAAACAAAAGTGGCAATATCTATATCAGCCAAATTAAAATTCAAAATAAAAACCATTAACAATACAAAAAGGGTTATATTATCTTTATAAAAGAAACAAGATAAATAAAGTCATATTCATCACATATATGTGCCAAGTAACAAAGAATCAAAATACAAAGGACAAATGATTATCATATTAGGAAACATCGATAGCTCACATGAACTCATCCCAAACTAGTTTAATTACAATGAACAAGGAGTCAGAGAATTTTATATCTATTAAAAGTCACACCTTCCAGATAGAAATTACACAGGGACTCCCTTGAACACGGGAAAGAGAAGCAAAAATAAATAAATTCAACTACTTCAGACTAAAAAGCTTCTACGAAAGATATCATCAAGAAAACAAAAAGAAAACCTACCAAATGGGAGAATATAGTCACAAATGATATATCCATTAACATTTTAGTATCAAAAACATATAAGAAACACATACAACTTAATAACAAAAAAATAAACAACCTGATCAAAAAATGGACATGGGCATGAAGAGATACTTCTCCAAAGAGGACATACAGGTGGCCAACAGACACGTGAAAAGATGCTCAACATCACTTATCATCAGGAGATGCAAATCACAACCACAATAAAATATCACCTCACACCTGTCAGAATGGCTATAAGAAAGTTAACAAATAACATGTGCTGATGACGTTGTGGGGAAAAGGGAATTCTCAAGAACTTTTGGTGGGAGTGCAAATTGGCGCAGCCACTGTGGAAAACAAATATCCAAAAGTAGAATTGCTGGGTCCTCAAAAAACTAAAAATCGATCTACCATTAGACCCAGCAATTCCCCTCTTGGATATTTATCTGAAGAAAATGAAGACACTAATTCAAAAAGATGTATGCACCCCCAATGTTCATTCCAGTTTTATTTACAATAGCCACAATATAGAAGCAACTTAGTCATCCATTGATGGATAAATGGATAAAGAGAATGTGGTATATATGCAATGGAATATTACTCAGTAATAAAAAAAGAATAAAATCTTGCTATTTGTGACAACGTGGATGGATCTAGAGGGTATTATGCTAAATGAAATAAGTTAGGCAGAAAAAGACAAATACAATATGATTTAACTTATATGTGGAATCTAAAACAAACAAACAAACAAACAAAAAAACCCAAAACAAACAAATGAGCAAATAAAACAAACAAAAAAACAGAGGTCACACTGATGGTGGCCAGAAGGTGGGGGGATGGGTGAAAGAGGTGAAGGGGAATATAGTCAATAATATTGTGATAACTTTGCATGGTGACAGATGATTACTAGTGGAGATTTTATTGTAGTGTAGTTAGGGAATGGACCAAAGCTCTAGTCAGAGGCAATTGTTAAACTTGTTACTTTATTTAAATTAAACGAATAAAAATTTAAGAAGTTAAAAATACAGAAAAAACATAACTGCCAATATATATGGAAGAAATAGAGAATAAAGGTAAGGGCAATGACCCAGAAGACTGAGAGATAAAAACAAATCCAAAATCTTGGTCTTTGAAAAAGATAAACATAAAATAGATAATCAAGAATATAACATGAACTTTAACAAATCTGGAGCCCTGCCGGACGTGGCTCAGCAGTTGAGCGTCGACCTAGGATCCAGGCAATTAGGGTTCGATTCCCGGTCAGGGCACATGCCCCAGTTGCGGGCTCGATCAATGACTCTCTCATCATCGATGTTTCTATCTCTCTTACTCTCTTTCCTCTCTCTGAAATCAATAAAGGTATGTTTAAAAAAACAAAACAAAACAAATTTGGAGATGAAAAGGGAAGTTTAAATCCAGACATAGAGGAATTTTAAAAATATATGAGAATATTATGTCCAAATCTATGAGAATTTGAAAATATGGTCAAATTGTATGAAAGTCTGGAAATATCCACTCTCAACAATTATGCTACAATGCAATTATAGATATTTTGCATAAATGAAATGTTTTAAAAAAGGAAAAAAATATTCCTGAATTCTTTAGTAGAAGGAACAATGAAAGTTCAAAGATGTATGTGTTCAGCAAAACTCATTTTGTTTCCTTTCTTTTCTGGACACTCATTGAGACCATATTTCTCAGCCCCTCTATCATTTACTTCTTGGCCATTGAAATGTGGATGTTAGAGGTAAGCCACTAAGATTTGGAGGTTTGTTTCATATATTAGATAGCATTTCTTGCCCAACTTATGTAGAGGGCTTGAGGGAAGTCTTTTCTTTTAAATTTAATCAATGAACAGGATGCAGACAAAGAAATGGAAAGAGCCCAACTGGGAGTGGCTCAGCAGTTGGGCATCGACTTAGGATCCAGGAGATTGCGGTTTGATTCCTGGTCAGGGCATGTGCCTGGGTTGCCGGCTCGATCTCCAGTCGGGGGAGTGCAGGAGGCAGCTGATCAATGACGACTCTCTCATCACTGATGTTTCTGTCTCTCTCTCTCCTTCTCCCTTCGTCTCTCTGAAATCAATAAAGATATATTAAAAAAAAAAGGAAATGGAAAGAAAAAAATTTCCAAGCAGAGGAAATAGGTTGAACAAAGGATCTTGGCCTAGAAAATGAAAGATATGGCAAGGGCAAGTCGTTCAAGTGACCTCTAGAACTGTAGGTGAATATGGGTAAGGTAGGAAGGAGGGAGAAGCCATAGATTGGAGTCAGACCATGGATTTGGATTTTAATCTTAGCATGTAGTGAGACACTGCAGGTTAGTGAACAAAGTATGACATCACCATAATTATGTTTCAGGAAAATTACTCTGGCAATTACTCAAGCGATGTATTAGGAAGAAAATAAGAAATAAGAAAAAAATCCATTGAATGTTTAAAAGCCTAGAGGAGGCCATAGGGATGGGATCAGGCAAGATGAAGGTAGAAATACAGAAGAGAATATAGATGCAGCAAAAACTGGTGCAAAAGAGTTGATAGGATTTGGAATCAGACACAGAAACAGAATGTCAGAGCTGGAATTACCTATTTCTACTAAAATAAGAATTATCTATCTCAATCAGCTCATTCTTTAGATTAATTAAAGCTCAAAGCAATTAAGTAAATTGTTCAATAGTCCCAAAGCCTGTTAATTAAGGAAGCTAACACCCAGACCAAATTCTTCAAACTCCCAATTCATTCTTTCCTTTCTACTAACTTGGTATAGAGAGTGAGGGAGAGAAGGTTTAGAAATACCTGACATTTCAAAACCAGAGTAAGGTGGTGCCATTGACCAAAGGAAAGATTAACCAAAGAAGTTGAAAGCATATATTCATAGCCCATGGACACAGACAATAGACAGGCAAAGGCCTAGGATAGAGTGGGGCTGGGTGGAGGGGGGAAAGGGAAAAAAATGGGGGACATCTGTAATACTCTCAACAATAAATTTATAGATGATATATGATATATGATAGATAGATAGATGATAGATAGATAGATAGATAGATAGATAGATAGATAGATAGATAGATGATAGATAGATAGATGATAGATAGGTAGATGATAGATAGATAGGTAGATGATAGATGATAGATAGATAGATAGATAGATAGATAGATAGATAGATAGATAGATGATAGATAGATAGATAGATAGATAGATGATAGATAGATAGATAGATGATAGATGATAGATAGATAGATGATAGATAGATAGATAGATAGATAGATAGGTAGATAGATAGATAGATAGATAGATAGATAGATAGATAGATAGATAGATGATAGATAGATAGATAATAGATGATAGATAGATAGATAGATAGATAGATAGATAGATAGATAGATAGATAGATAGATAGATAGATAGGTAGATGATAGATGATAGATAGATAGATGATAGATAGATAGATAGATAGATAGATAGATAGATAGATAGATGATAGATAGATAGATGATAGATGATGATAGATGATAGATAGATAGATGATAGATAGATAGATAGATAGATAGATATAGATAGATAGATAGATAGATAGATAGATAGATAGATAGATAGATAGATAGATGATAGATAGATAGATGATAGATAGATGATGATAGATAGATAGATAGAGAGATAGATAGATAGATAGATAGATAGATAGATAGATGATGATAGATGATAGATGATAGATGATAGATAGATAGATAGATAGATAGATAGATAGATAGATAGATAGATAGATAGATAGATAGATGATAGATAGATAGATAGATGATAGATGATGATAGATGATAGATAGATAGATAGATAGATAGATAGATAGATAGATAGATAGATAGATAGATAGATAGATGATAGATAGATAGATAGATAGATAATAGATAGCTCCTTAACCCAGGAGCTAAGTCATGTTCAACTGTGCTTCTAGAGGGATATTTAGCTGAAAAAAGTCTACCAGACAGCTCACAATTCATGCCTGGGGCCTGAGAATCAAGAACAGAATTATGTATCAGAAGTCATGTTTATAGTTATTATTCGAAGACTAGAGGAATGAAGAGTAAAGAAGGAAGAAGAGGAGGGGCAGAAAGGGAAAAGGTGTGAGAAGGTATAAGAAGGTAGATAACTGGGTACATGTTATTTGGGAGACTGGAGGAAAAACAAGGCTAGCGAAGAATACTAAAGAAGTGTTAATGACATTGAAAGTGGAAAACAGATTCTAGATGCAGCCCCTCAGGAATGATGTAGAAAGGTTTTGTGTATTGGGAGAAAGGCCAAAGTATATGACATCTGAGTTCTTTCCAATTCAGAAGCTACAATCAATTATTGTAGCAAAATATGAAATGAATTTGATTAAATCTGACTTTAATGTTGTATTTTATTGTATGTCTGTGCTATTAACCAATGAATTCAGAAATGTAGCATTTGCAAGTAGACACTAAAAGTTAAAATTGTTAGTACAACAAGTTCCTTGGGCACTATTTTATATTGTGGGGTAGAGGCCAAGTGTAAATCAACATGCACACACAAGCATGCACATCCATATGTTCCCTTTGATGATTGTGTACATAGTTGACTGCACTGCAGTGACCTGCATATATATTTGCATAACCTTCATAGGTGATTTGTGACATTTTCTTCTTGTGTGCTACAATCATTTGAAAATTGCTTTCTGAAGAAGAAATAGGTTGTTTTTCAATGTGTGTACCGTTCCTCACTGCTTGTTAAAGGGTCAGGTATATAAAGTATCCACAATAAACGTAACTGAGCAACAGAAGCTATCGGCATAATGTTTGTAAAGAATGAGTGGTCAAAAGCCAATTCATATTATTTTGTTTCACAGCACCCAGATAAAGGCACACAAATTTAAGCTGAAACAGTAACGTAAGTAGAACGTAAAAAAGGTAATTAATTAAATTTCCTTCTTACCAATAGCTTTAGCACATTTTATTTTAACTTTTCTCCAAATCATTCTCTTTTCAGTGTGTTCAGGCCAAATCTGTTCCCTCCTTTGGGCTCTCCCTTCTGTTAGAGCATCTATCACATTATATAATATCCAGTTTGTGCAACCTGAAATTTCCCCAATTCTCACCAAATTGTGGGCACGCATAAGGTCATCTTAAAAGACACAAAACATATTGCTTTTAAAGTTCCTACCTTCCCAATACAGAGCTTCTGCCCTGTCCCCTTAAGAGATCTCCCTCTAGAACCTCCTCAGGAATCCCCATGGGAGGATGTGGTCCTACAGGTGCTCCCACGAGAGGCAAACCCACTGTACATCAGCTGTATCCTGCTCGGACCACCTTCTTCTTAACTCCCGCCTTGTATCAGTCTCTCATGTGCCTCCACTCCAGGCTATGCTCCGCCTGTTCCGCTTGGGTCGCTGCTCGTCACCGCCTTAGCGCAGCCCAGCATGCCACCAGCTTTATCACCGTGTCCTGAACCACTAACGCTCCGCTGCTTGCAGCTTCCACATCACTGATCTCAGCTGCTGCCCAGTGTCCCCGGGCTGCTCCTGCACCGACACGGCCAGTGCATTCCAGGCTGGCCCTGCTTTCCTTTCTGCCTCACCTCCCAGCCTCCAAATGAAGTTTCTTCTGGTCACTGGGCCTACAGGGATTCCTTCCATATACAAACAGAGAAGTGGCTTCTCTTTGTCTTCTGCTCCTTTAGAAAAGCCCCACTCTCCTTTATCCCAAGGATATTAATAGCAGTTACATGTATTGAATGTTACATATATGTCTGAAAATTTCCTAAGTGCTCTCTAGATGTATTGACTCATGTCATGTTTACAAAAGCTCTCTAATATAGATACTGTTACTACCCCCTCTTTGTAGTTGATGAAATTAAAGTACAAGAAGTAAGTTACCCAAAGATACCTAGCTACTAAGTAGAAGATCCAGGATTTCAGTCCTGATTCTGAATCTTGTCCTCAACCACTACGCTGCTCAACAGGAGTTCAGATTATCATGGGTCTCCTTTGAGCCACGTATTCGTTCCAACTCCCAAGCCTTGGGGGTGACTCTGGAATTTCTGCTTAGTCATGATTTCTCCTCTAAGGGATTTTTTTTACCAGGATCTTTATTTTTTTTTTAAATCTGATTAACAAGTACTTTTTAAAAAAATATATCTTTATTGATTTCAGAGAGAGGAAGGGAGAGGAAAAGAGAAAGATAGAAACATCAATGATGAGAGAGTCATTGATCGGCTGCCTCCTGCACGCCCCCGACTGGGGATTGAGCCCTCAACCCGGGCATGTGCCCTGACCAGGAATCAAACCACAATCTCCTGGATCCTAAGTCGATGCTCAACTGCTGATCCATGCCAGGCCCGGCTTTCCTGGGAGTTCTCAATCAAACCTTTGCAATTTAGCTCCTTGTTCCAATTCAACTAAAGTGACTGGCATTCCTGTGTGTCACCTGTTGTGAGAGCAAAATTCAAGATATTTCTCAAGAGGTTTCTAGCCCCATATAAATCAGAGAATATCACTAGATGGTGGGAAGTGTTGTCTAACCCTCTGGCACTGCTTATCCTAAGAGGTTCTCTGGCTTATGGGGAAGCTACTCCCATTTGTTGACTAGTATGACTCCTCAAACTGGCTGAGATCTTCCAGTTCCACTTATGGAAACCAGGATAATCTCCCCATTTTAAGGCCCTTAACAGTGATCACATCTGCAAAGTGCCTTTTTCCACGTAAGGTGACCTATCCACAGGCTCTGGAGATTAGAGCATAGACATCTTTGGGATGCTTGGTACCAAGGGCCATTCACTGCACCTGCAGTATCAGGCTGTACCACATCCGCAACTCCATGTGCTTGCACGGTTTCCCATATTAGAGAAACGCGTTTGTATTCATATATAATTTTACTTAAAGCCCAGAATTGTGTGATGTCCTTCCCTGCACTCTACTGTTCAGTATTTGCAGGTTTACTTTATCTCCTTAGGCACAGAGAAGACATTTTTATTCATCAATGTGCTCGAGATTGTGATCTTTAAGTGGAACTGTGCAAACAACCACAAAGTCCTAATATCACCCTGGAAATACAAAAAGTTGATCTTTATTTTCAGACTTCCAACTGCTTATCAGACCCTATAAAAGACAAAGTAAAGACCATAAAAACAAACGTACGGCATTGTTATCTACGGATGAAAAACTAGGGGAAAAGAAAATCACAGCACAATTTTGTCAGCAAACATTACTCTGAAATTCATTTATGGACTCATTTTTGGGTGCTTACTTTCTTCTTTCACTGCTAGGTCCTATTCCCTTACACAAACCATTAATTCAGAAATATAAATAAGGCTTTGGAAGCCATTCTAAAAGCACCCAAGAAAAACAGGAAATATTAAAGAAAATCAAAACTAAATCTGCTTAGATAATTACAATAGGCAAGTCATGAATTAAAGAATGGCAGTACTGCAAACAAAAGTATGGGTCTCAAGGTACAGCATCATCCCAGAGAATTTATTCTAGGTTGTATTTTTGTTACCAACCTGTGCAATTCTACGTCTTATCAGGTTGTCTGTAGTCAGGAAATGCTCCCTAAAGTGAATATCTATCTATGCTTGCCTTGTGGTAAGATTTCCCAAACCAGTTTTTGTATTAAACACTACTTCTCCATGCCATGTAAATAGAGACTCTTTCTCTAAGAAATAAAGCAATAGGGAAATTCAGTCTTTCCCAAATGTATTGAACTCCTGAACTTTTTATTTTAATAAATAAATGGATAGACAAAGAGCTATTGGGTGTAGTAGGAGATAACACTTTATTGTTTGAACAAGGGAGTGATATGATGAAAGAGGAGTTTATGGTAGATTAATCTAGCAAATGTATGAGATAGGTAGGAAGCGAGAGACTTGATTCAAGGAGGCCAGACAGGAGAATGAAGAGAATGTTGCAGTTAATGTATAAGGGCTTGATTTAGGAGAGGAGATATAAAAATTAAGTATGCAGTCATGAATCTGAAAGACCCATAACCACTGTGTGCTGTTTCTGCCACTAAATCTGGTTTCACTTGTTTCGCTTTTTTTAGCTGTGTCAGTGCTTGCTCGGCTCTATGTAATCATCTAGAAAATTGTATCCCTTTTTTCTCTGTATATATGATATTAGAGATAGAGGTATATAGATAAATATAGATATGGCTATAGATATAGGTATAGATAGATATAAGATATAGATGAGATAGGTAGAGATATAGATATAAGTATAGATATATAGATATAGATGATATAGATATAGATATAGAGATAGATATAGAGATATAGATATATACATTTAAGTATTGATATGGACATAGACACAAACACACACACACACAAACATGCACACCCACACACATCTTTTGGGTAGGACTTTGATCTAACTTATGTAAAACTCAAATAGTAGTACTTTCTGTATTGAGAAGAATTTTTTATAGTTATTATAGGAAAAATCAGTTTTTTTCTTTTTTACTCTCATACTTAGAGTACTTCTGATGTGTGGGTTTTTCCACACCAAGTAATTCTGACATTAACTACTGAGAGTTAGTGTAGACCCCAGAGGTTAAGGGCTCAGTCCCACAACACTGTCCCCCCACTTCAAACGTCAGTCTCAGGTAGTAAGCTCTCAGGTTTCTCACACCTTCTGTCTGACTTGGCTACAAATTGGGTTCATTCACTTGCTAGAAGAGCTCACAGAATGCAGAGAAACATGTTTACCAGCTTATTAAATTATAAACAATATGACAAAAGATACAGATGAACAGCCAGATGACGAAATACATAAGGCAATGTCTGGGATGGTGCTGAGTGCAAGAGCTTCTGTCCCTGTGGAGTTGGGGTGTGCCACCCCCCTAGCACATAGTTGTGTTCACCAAGCCAGAAGCTCCAGCCCCATACTTTGGAGATTTTTATGGAACCTTCATCACTAACTCAGTCTCCAAGCCCTCTCACTTTCATGGAAGATGGGGGGTGGGGTGAAATGTTCCAAGCTTCTAACAAGAACTTGGTTTTTCTAGTGACCAGGTCCGATCCTGAAGCTATCCTGGAATCCTCCAAGAGTCACCTCATTTAGAACACAAGACACTCCTGTCACCTAGAAGATTCCGAGGGTTCTAGGAAATCTGTGTCAGGAATCAGGGCCAAAGACCAAGTCTTAGAACAGGATGCTCCTAGTGATCTTACCACTTAGGAAATTACAAGGGTTTTTGGAGTTCTGCCAGGAGCAGGGGCAGAGACAATAAAGTATTACTTTACAATACTTTAATGAAGATAAGGTAGAGCATTAGGGAGGAAAAAATTAAAGATGAGCAGAAAGGAGGGATAACTGGCAGATAGAGGTACACCAAGAGCACTGGTGGAGAGATTAACTTTAGACTGAAAGAGACATACCGTTTCCATTCTAGCAGGAATCAACAGGGCAAGTATGGATTGAGATTCAACTAAGTTTGTAAAAAGAGCACAAAATGTTAGGGGCATTCTCAACAATTCAGAAGAATAAATATTCCACTGAGTGTGAACCAATAAGAGAATGAGGGTTCGAGCTGACTAAAGAAATGAAGATTGATCTCTACCCAATGATAACAGAGCAGGAATTTGATAACGGCACCAGCTGAGCAACTGTGTGATATTTTCCAGGAGCATTTATAATAGTGAAGAAGCTAAATCATTGTATTAATTCATGGTTGGAGTTTTGACAGTCGATTCGGATGGATTAGCAAAAGGGTCATTGATGACAAAACTGAGAAAGGATTAATTAAAATAATGTACCATATGGGTCTAATCTAGACATGAGGAGGCTGATAGGTTGATTTAAGAGGCTGGACATTCTAAAAGGGTCAATAAACAGTGTAAAATAATTGAGTGAAAAATATGGAAGCATAAGAAGTAGTAAGAGAGTCAGTTATTTGAATTTAAAACTTTCCAAGGTGAAGCAGTCCTGGTCCAGAATATTATCTGGTGATATTTCTTAAAGCATATTTAAGTTTTCAAATTGAGTAGAGGCAAAATGAGGTAGTTAAGAACGAAAAGCTGGTGTATTTGGGTCAAAAAGTGAAAATTTCTGTACCATATCAACTCGTAACAGAGGTAAGTGTTCTCTCTCAATAGTGTGACTGTTTCCCTTCCCTGGTAGATTTCAAGGGACTTAAAGGCAGCGATCTTCTATTCTAAACCCTTGCACCTCATGATCAACTGGATTATGTTAACTACACAAGCGATGAGAAATATTCAGGAAATTCTGAATGTCTGTTTTACAGGTTGTAAAGGACTGTTTTGATATTTATGTGAAGTAGAAACATGAACTTGTTTTTTTCCATTTGTGTGATGCATATACAATTGGAATTTTAAAAGCATCACATTGGTCACCAGTTTGTTGTCCGATGCATCATCTTTCTCCCCTGTTCATCTTCATATCACATGGAACACTATTTCAGACTCTCCTGACGACTGGTTTCTAACAGGTTCAATTCATGGAAGGCATGGTGGGAGACTGGAAGGCAGGAGGACAAGCCAGGGTGTTGCCTCTCCTTTTTCTTCAACTTTCTTCTCTCTCCATCCCCCTACTCCTCTCTGCTGTAGGTGACATCTCCAGCAGAGGACACTTCTCTTCTATGGCTCCATGTCCTGCTGGATAGTCAGTTATTTGAATTTAAAACTTTCCAAGGTGAAGCAGTTCTGGTCCAGAATATTATCTGGACCCCAATAGAGTCTCCACCTTATAGCAGGTGAACTCAGATCTCAGGCTGTTACACTACTTCTTATTTTCTGTAACCTAAGCCCTGTAGATGCAGAAGCTTCCTGGTGTGGCTACTCTCATTTACTTACCTTGTTCATTACTGGTGTAACCAATTATTTGGATTAATTTTTTTTCTGTTTAAAATATCTAAGATAATTTTTTATCTTCTCATTGTATTCTGACAAAAAGGCTAAATCCATTTGAGAAGTGCTGACCACCAGATGGAAATAGAGAGAATGGATTAAGAGAAGGAGTAGTCCCAGTGTTCTGCAGTGATCAAATCACACTTAGATTCTTTCTTTCAGTTCATTTCAGGAATATGTTAAAACATTGTCCAGAGTGAGACTGACTCTGATAATGAGGGATACAGAAACCTCATTACATGAGGTAAAATAAAAGGACTTGACAGTGTAGATATAAGAATCATCTTGACTATGGAGATTGTGGTCATATTGAAGAAGAAACAGACATGTTTTATGCTGTTTTCTGGTGAGAAATGAGGAGGAT
Source organism: Miniopterus schreibersii (assembly GCF_964146895.1). Classification (NCBI taxonomy): domain Eukaryota; kingdom Metazoa; phylum Chordata; class Mammalia; order Chiroptera; family Miniopteridae; genus Miniopterus; species Miniopterus schreibersii. The sequence goes on along the minus strand of NC_138108.1, from coordinate 52,743,302 downwards.
CAGATTATAAATAAACACAAAATAGGAATTTTCCAGTAAACAAAAATTAAGGGCTATCTCATGAAGTTTGAGTCATCAGTCCCTGAAAATGACAGGTCAAAGGCTTAAAGTCATTTTCACTAGTCCTGTACTTATGTGGGGCCGTAGTAAAAAAAAAAATGTTTCTGAACTGACAAGTGCATGACATATCACACCAAAGGCAATATTCGTGAGAGAAACAACTGATAAGCCAGGCTTCATTAAAATTAAAAACTGCTCTGAGAAAGATTATGTCAAGAGAATGAGAAGACAAGCCACTGACGGGGAGAAAATATTTTTAAAATGCACATGTGATAAAGGACTTTATCCAAAATACACAAAGAACTCTCCAAGCTTCACAGTAAGAAAATAAACAACCTAATTTTAAAAAGACCAAAGACCTTAACAGACACCTCACCAAAAAAGATATACTGATTGCAAGTAAGTATATGAAAAGATACTCCACAGCAAACGCCATCACGGAAATGCAAGTGAAGACCAGAGTGAGATATTATTACACACCTGTGAGAATGGCCAAAATCCAAAACACTGACAACATGTAATGCTAATGAAGATGTGGAGCAACAGGAACTCTCATCCTTTGCCGGTAGGAATGGAAAATGGCACATCCACATCGAAAGACAGTTTGGTGGCTTCCTACAGAAAACAAACATACTCTTACCATATAATCCAACAATCACGCTCCTTGATTTGCCCCCAAAGGAGTTTTTAAAAAGTTATGTCCACAGAAATATCTGCACATGAATGTTAAGAGCAGCTTTATTCATAATTGCCAAAATTTGAAGATAATGATGTCCTTCAGTAGGAGAATGGATAAATAATCTGTGGTACATTAAGATAATGGAATACTACTTAGTACTAGAAAAAAATGAGCTATCCAGCCATGAAAACACATAGAAGAACCTTGCATGCATATTACTAAGGGAAAGAAGTCAATCTGAAAATGCTGTATGATTTCAACTATGTGTCATTATGGAAAAGGCAGAACAGTGGAGATGGTAAGCATACCAGGGATTGTCAGGGTTTGGAGTGGGGAGGGGTAGCTCGGTGAAGCACAGATTTTCAGGGCAGTGAAAATACTCTGTATGATACTATAATGAGGGACATGTGTCATTCATTATACATTTGTCCAAACCCATAGAGTGTATAACACTGAATGAGTGTTAATGTAAACTATTAGACTGCCTGTGATTTTGATGTGTCAATGTAGGTCTATCAACTGTAACAAATGTACCTTTCTGGTGGTGATGTTGTGAGAGAGGATCTGCATAAATATGAGTAGAGGGTACATGGAAAATCTCTCCACCTTCCTATAAATTTTGCCGTGAACCTAAAACTGCTTAAAAAATTAAAGTTAAAAAATAAAAAGTGCATGGCTTATCCAGGTCTCTGCACTCAGACCAATTATAGTTGCAGAATGAAAACAGAATGGTCTAAATTTTTTTCAGTTTGAAGATCATATGTAAGCCACTAAAATTTAAAGCCATCACCCATTTCCAAAGCACCTCAGTTGGCAATTTACATTTTCAGGAAGACTAATATATGGCTCATTTTACATCATGTTCCTCTCAAAATAGGCTCTGTTGATTTGTGATATGTTATTTGAGTGGAAATTATCAAGTATAGTGCCTTTTCTATAGGATTGATAGGTACCCATCTGAGTAAATCCTTATCACAACAGTTCACTGGTATACATGTTTTGATATAAAACCGAAATCTTGTTTTACTTCTACAGATTTTTTTTATGTTGCTTTCTCCATGATTTTATCTCAAGTATTTTGAAAATGTACCAATTTTGGCATCAATTCAGTTGCAGAGAACTCTAGCATAAAATGAAGAAAGACACATGAAAAGAATAGCATTTACCATATAAAACATATTCATGCCACATTTATAAAGCAATAAGATAAAACATGCTTACATAACCAAGATATGTAATCTTACATGTGTAACAATCTATCTGATAAAGAAATAAATCTTTCATTTATCTATGTTGGTCAATGAATTATATATGTCTTTTAATAATAACTAGAATTCATATGCCATCTAATTTTGTATTTTTCACAATTAAAACTTTAAAAACTTTTTTGTTATGTATCAATTGCAATGAACAAAGCTATTGACATCTATTTTTTGACACCTTTATTATAAATGTATTTCTTCTTGGACCCACTCCATAAATAAAAATAAAGTATTTCTATCTGCTGAATAATAAAGCTACATGATAAAACAATAGCAAAACTTGGAGATTTAAAATAATATGCATTTACTCAGCTTACAAGCCTTTAGGTCAGCAGATCAGGCTAAACTTTCTGGGCTGGTCTTCCTTAGGCTCACTCACTTTGCTGGCAACTGTCATAGCAGTGACTAGGCCATTTGTCTTTATAATTCAGCAAGCTAGCCTGAGCACATTCTAGTAGTGAAATCTGAAGGGAAAAAATACAAATCTGCAAGAGCTTTCCCAAGACTTACTTGCCTAAACTTTGCTACAAATCCACTGGGCAAAGAAGAAGCAGTATAACCAATGGATGTGGGTACAGCATGGCTGGATAAATTGGGGCCACTGGTGCCACATAAAACTAATAAAAAAAAATTCCTAAATGCACAGTTTTTGCAATCACACCTGTATTAACCTGTCTAATAAAGGTTATCTGTGCTAATCCAGAGGCTAAATATTTTTATTTAGCAATAAATTAAAAATTTTAAATGTCATTTATTTACAATATTTTTCTTAGCTGAAACTTTAAAATATCCCATGTGTATCATTTGCTGATGCAATTAGTTATTTACATTTACTCTGCTTGATTTCTTCATTGTGAGTCTTTTCACTTCTGGCCCAATGAGTAAATCAAAATGCAAACCCCTTCTTGGTTGGCCGCTGGTTTGGCTGGAGAGCTCCTGCTTGTGCATCAGGTGCTGACTGCTTGTGAATCGAAGGGCAAAATTTAAATATATCCAGTTGTCCAGTGTTCATGGCTGGATCTTTGGCAAACATAATGCAGCAGTTGAAATATGGCTATGGAGGCGATTGCTGTTGGCGGAACACAGAGAATGATTTATCATTAGCTCTTGCTTTCTATTCTTTCTTTACCTCCTGCTCATGATTGAGAGTGATCACCATTAAGTGGCCATATCTGAAAGAATTTGTACTCATAAGCCCTGTCCCCTTTACCATTTTACATTTCTAAAAATATTATTTTTAAATAATTTTTTAAAATTTAAGAATAGCCCTGGCCTGTGTGGCTCAGTTGGTTGCATGGCATCCCATGCACCGAAAGGTTGCTGGTTTGTTCCTTGGTCAAGGTTCAACCGATGGATGTTTTGCTCTCACATAGATCTCTCTCTTTCTCTCTCTCTCTTGCTATCTCTTCCTCTCTCTCCCTTTCCCTTCCTCTCTCTCTAAAAAAAATCAATAAAAACATATAAATTTAAGAATAAACAATCCTAGCAGATTTTGTTTTATGTTAAACCATAATTTGATGAAGGGTTTATGTACATCTGTGCCTCCTCAAACTTCTGAAGCAATTGAATAGGCTATATTATAAAAGTAGACAATTACTAAATGTATTTTTTCCCTTCAGAGATACTCTTTATGGTAGATGCCCCAGTAGTAGAAAGAAACTGAGAGACTATTTCATGTAAAATTTCCCTTTTGCTTTATTTTCCTGGACTCAAAAGGACATTCGCACATTGGCATGAATATCACTTGTCTCATTACAAATAAGTATCCAAACAAATGAGCACATTTTGAAACAACAAAGAGTGTACAAAAGTTCAGTCTTCTGGAAAACGTTTGAAAGATACTGTGGATTTTTCCATTTACAGGAGCTTTATTGTCATTTTCTTTCCTACATCTGCTATTCATTTGAATGACTCCCCAACAATTCAGTGACTAAAGATGCCAAAATGTGGTTACTAATACTTCTCAAGCATCTTCTGCCTTTGCTTTTAAGTAAAAGACCTTTACTACAGAGAATGGTACTTACTGAGTTCCACGTGAACATGTATTCAGATTCTGAACTACAAACCCTTAGTTTGGGGGAGCCTGTTTTGTGAGAATCGGTGCACTGGCCGTGAGGGGCACTCCAGTGTAGGAGAACACGACAGTGTTTGATTTGTACTCTACAATCAGCTCAACCCAGGACGGCTGTGAAAACTTGGCAACTTCTCTAAGCCCTCATTTTCTCATCTGCTTATAATTTTTATAACTTTCAGCTATGACATAAATGTCCTAGGGGAGATTATTACTAAAAAAAAAAAAAAAAAAGTCTGTAGAAAAAAATAATTCAGTAAAGGAAAGTATTCTGTGACATAAATCCACAATCTTTCTTGGTAAATGTGGATTTTTGCATTTTGAATTTCCCTAAAAGAAAGCATACCTATGTTTCTAGAATAAACAACCTCAGAACTTCCTTAGTTTAGGGGTTGAAAATATAAAAGTAATGGTGTTCCTGTCCCATTGGCACAGACGCTTAAAGCTTTAAAAGAACCTCCTACTTCTTAATCCCTCTCTCTATGTTCTTGCCAAGCTCTCTGGAAATCTGAGTTTTGGACACCCTCCAATACCACATCTCATCCATATGCCTGCCCCAGAGGAAGACATTCTGCAGGCTCTTTCCTTCTCTCTATGAATGATTCATGTGATAAGATCTTAAATACTAGCTGAATCAAGTCCCTAATGGCTTGAAAACCTGATCTGACGTCAATGAAATGCGCTGTTTTAGGAACCTGCTTCTAAGGCTCACTGTTTGTCCTGTTTTTTTTGGGTTTTTTTTAATCCTCACCTGAGGATATTTTTTATTGATTTTAGACAGAGAGGAAGAAGGAGAGAGAGGGAGGGAGGAGAGGGAAGGAGGTTGGGAGAAAGAGAGACATTGATGTGAGAGAGAAACATCAATCAGTTGCCTCCCGCATGTGCACAGACTGGGGAGCGAGCCCACAACCTAGAAAAGTGCCCTGACCAGGAATCAAACCCACAACCTTTTGGTGTATGGGAAGATGCTCCAACCAAGAGGGCCACTTATCCAGAGCTCAATTTTTATCCTTGATTAGTCCAGAATCAGAAAGTCCTATATCAGACACGCAGAGGGCATAATAGTATCCCCTTTTGAAGATCTTTTCTGAGACTCAAATTTCTGAATGGTACATCAGCTCTGATATCAAAGTGGGGGGATAGATTTGCTGACAATAAAATTCAATTCTTTTTCTCCAAGAAAAATAAACCATACTGAAAACTCACTTTTACCACTTATAGCAAAATCACCAATTAAAATTCCTCCAGGGAGATTTTGATAAGTAAAATAAATGAGTGGACAAGTGGAAATGGTCAAACTAGACCTATGTCCAGTCTCAAACGTGGCTGCCCCTATTTAGGTGCAGTTCAATGGTTTTTAAATGAGCACATGGAACCAGAGTTGCCAGAACTTGCAGAACTTGAATAGAAGCCAGAAATCTTTATCGTTACATGAAAACTTCCAGTTTTAAATGTTAACAATTAATTCAGAAAAAATGTAAAGGTGCTAGAAGTCAAACATCCACATCTGTAGGATGGATCTGACCTATACTGCCAAGTCAGAAGCCTTTGACTTACAGCTTGACTTCCTATTATTTCATTTGAAGGTGTTTTAAATATTTTGGAGAAGAATAAAATGGAGCTCAGATTCTTTAAAAAAAATCTGTAAAACTGTGATAAGTCTATCAATGGTGAGAAAATAATTTTACTTTATGAAACAGGGAAAGAGTAGAGGCTTTAAATGATAGATGGCTATGAGCAAAAATCTTGGCTCCACCATCTAACCATGGGAACTAAAAGGAACTCTCTAAACTTCAGTTTGTGAAATTGTGATAATAATATGTGTTTCATGCAGTTGTGATAAGAAGATGAGCAGTTTACACGATTTACATAATTATATAGTTCCTTGTACATATTAAGAAATTAATACTTGCTGACTATATTAGTACAACTTCCATGATCACTTTGATAATAAACCTATATAGATTATTTAGGAAATTAATAATGTTAGCTAATTCTTATTGAGCCTTTACCAAATAACAGGTTCAATTCTAGTTCTAATACTTTTGAACAATGTTATGAAGTAGATTCTATTTTTAACTCCACTCTGTACATAAAGAAACAGGCCTAATATGGCTGATTAACATACTCAAGTTCACACAAATAATAAAGGGATGTGTGGAGGCAGAACAGGATTTAAACAAAGGCTGCCTGCCTCTAGCATGTGATGTCTTTATCATTACACTAAATTAAAAAGTATGGTATATTCAAATTAATCTTTGAGTTTGTTCCAAGCTATAGAGGTCTTGGAATTGGGAAAGGCATTTTAAGGAAGAGGAGAGGCACTCTCTTCTGACTGCAAAAGATCACCTTAAGCCTTGATCTAAATCAAATCATTCTTTATATGAGTAATTTGTAATTAGTTAATAATATGTCTTTGATAATACTTATACATAATTAGTTTTATTTGGAAAAGGCACAGGAGCCTGCAAAATATGTGTGTGTGTGCGTGTGTGTGTGTGTGTTTATTGAAGGCAGATAAAAATATCTCTTTCATTTAAATCCACATCATTTATCATTCTGAAAACTTTGGGTAGACTAGCTAGCTTCCATATCCTCTCTTCTTTCTTTCTATCATAATCTTAATTTTGTTCAGCTACGCACTGCTTCCTACCATGAAAAGGAAGATGAATTCATTCTCAGCTCAGAGATGGATCCTGGTTCACCCACAAATAGCTCTCTTCTCGAGCTTCCTGCTGATTTAGAGGTAGGCATGGGACCTAAGTTGGCTCAATCAGACTAAAGGGAAAGACTTGTATCCTGTGCTTGATGTAAAAGATTTTTCTCATTGGCTCCTGCTGGTGGGATTTTTCTCGTTGGCTCCAGGCCTATCGGGTAAATTGACACAAGAAACCAATTTTCCCTTGCAACTACAAGAATCAGACTCAGGATAAAGTCGATGCTTACGAGAACACAGGAGGTCACAAAAAACTGTTTTTTCATGGAAGTATTTAATCACTTAGAAGTCACCAAACATCTTTTTTTTAGTTTGTGTGATAATAAATCACCATATTATTATGGGATTTTGTTACATATAGTGAAAATCATTCTAACTAATAAATTATAGTTTTCACATACTATGTGATTAAAAAATATTTGTAGAACTTTAAGTTATTCAATATATTTGTTCATTCTTGTAATGCTGCCTATGGGAAATCAACAAATTCGGATCCAATGACTGTGGCCTAGTTACCACTATTTTTCTTGTGATCAGGTGTAGTCACAGTATCTAAAAGGAGCCTAAACAGCTTAGGCTACTAACTTTCAAACTCAGACAGTGAGTGGAAGCCTGAGAATTTTAGCTGATATCTTCTTGTCTTGGAGGCTATAAATATTTACTTCTGTTAATTAGTAAGTTCCATGAGGTCAGAATCACATTTGTAAATATTTGTCAATGTAATTAATGCTGTCCCTCTCTCATTCAAATGAGATAAAAAATGTAAATTTTCTTAATCATATTTGAAATAAAGGAAAGACATATGAAACTAGAAATTGAATATATTTTAGTTTAATCGGTGATTCTTAGCTTTAGTAGAACAACAGAGTTATCTGTGTAGCTTTTATTGAATATATACACCTCCTCTCCATCCCCACAAATTCACTTTTCATTAGTCTGGGTTGGGACATAGGTATAAGTAGTAGATTAAAGTTTCTAGATTTTGTTTTGTTTTGAATATATCTTTATTGATTTCAGAGAGAGAAAGGGAGAGAGAGAGAGAAAGAGTTGAAACATCAATGATGAGATAGTCGTCATTGATCGGCTGCCTCCAGCATGCCCCCGACTGGAGATGGAGCCAGCAACCTGGGCATGTGCCCTGACCGGGAATCGAACTGTGATCTCCTAGATCCTAGGTCAATGCTCAACCACTGAGCCATGCCTGCCAGGCAAGTTTCTAGATGTTTTTAATTGCAGCCCCTCTTATGGCACAGTAGTTTAAATTATCTAAGTGGAAACCTCAAAGCCATATTGCTTTTTCTTTAGATGAACCTTCAGTAGTGTTTCCACGTAAGTTAAGTATAACACATTTCTACTCTCTGCATATATTTTTTAAAAGCCTCAAATGGTTCTTGGCATAACAGGATCACTTTCAAATGAAGTTATAGCATCTGAGATACTGAATGGTTATTTAAACATCAAAGATGTTTTTGCAAATTTGAAAGCATAGAAGAAATCCAGAGCAGATTTCATGACAATTTTCTTGTCTACAACGATGTGAGTCATTAAAAAAATTGCTTTGCTCATATTCTTGACAATTCAGAAAAATACTTTCAATGTAAAAAATTACTCAGGGAAACTGAAGTACAGATTGACCTTTGAGATCACCTCCTCCAGTATTTCTTAAAGTGTGGTCTTCAGCTAGTCTTTAATAAGTATCAGGTACTTATTAAAAATCAGATACCAGGGCCTTATCCCTCATCTTTTGAATCAGAATCCCAGGGGCTGGAGCCCAAGAGTGATGGTTCGTAGGAGACCACAGGTGATTCTAATGTGCAATAATGAGCTCCAAACTTTGAGATTCACAAATAGTCCCATACAGTCAGATTCCTTATTTCAAGAACTACTTGAGCCCGGCTGGGCGTGGCTCAGCAGTTGAGCATCGACCCAGGATCCAGGTGATCAGGGTTCGATTCCCAGTCAGGGCACATGCCCTGGTTGTGGGCTCTATCCCCAGTCGGGGGCGTGCAGGAGGCAGCCAATCAATGACTCTCTCATCATGGATGTTTCTATCTCTCTTCCTCTCCTTTCCTCTCTATGAAATCAATAAAGATATATTTAATAAAAAAAAAAGAAGTACTTGAAATCTTTCCTTTTTTCTTTTTAACATACCCCCTTTTGACCCATTGACACTCTTACATCTTATTAGTTAAAATAAAAATGAAAAATTCCCTTAATCTTCCCATAATCTTTACTGCTAGATTGGCAGGGATTAGGATTTTCTACTATTTGTGATAGACTTTATTTTTAACCACATTTACTACATTGTGAGGATACTACAAAAATATTTTTACAGTAGGCCCTCAGGAAGGCGGCCATTTCAGAAAACGAAGAGACACAAATATTCAGATCCTAAAGATTTACATTTGTTTCTTTGAAATGTATAACATATAAATGGGATTTTAGAAGCATTTAAAACTTATCAAAGTCCCTACCATAACGTATACCTTTCCAAAATAATCACTAACATTGCCACTTTTCAATTTATAAGCACTAAATTAATCATTCTCAAACCCAAGAAATAGATGTTAGTTTTAGATTCATGACATGACTTGTCTCAATCATGTAGCCAGTGTGTGGCTCAGGTAGAGATCTGCATGTTCAGGCTTCCTAATGACTGCTCTACTCAAAGTAAGTATGCTTTCTCTCATCTCTTTTCCAGCTGCCAAGGGATTCATTCTGCCCCCGCTATGAGAACTTGTCCCTCCCCTCAGTACCATGTAAATGAACTTTCCTCTTTATGGGTTTTTCAAAAGCAAGAGTAATAATTACAACTCCCTATCACCTGAGAAAGAGGAGATTTATTACTTTTCATCGGAGGGCACTTGTTACAACAGGAATGGTTCCTGTACAGCAAAGATAAGGGTCCAATTCTAGACCCAGCAGACCATTGGCAACACCCATAAGAATTTGCTCTTTTTTGTCACTCTTGCCTCGTCACCAGAGACCAGCTTTTTACCCCTGTTTTTAGAAACTACAAGCCATACAATTGAGCATTTGAACCATTGCACCCTACATAAGGCATCAGCCAAGAAGGACACGAAAGCAGTGGAAAACCTAGCTAAGGCTCCTCTCAGCCAGCCTGAGTCAACCTGAGGCATGGACACCTTCTTGTTATTGGTATGCCCCAAGGGGGGACACCTCCTGGGAATTTGTCCACTCTAGGGAAGCACTTTTCCTTAATTTGCATTAGGTACTATACGTTCCTGTGGAGATTGCTTGCCTATGGGCAGCCCAGGAAGGAATAAAAAAAATAAAGACAGGTACTTTTCAAGGTTAAGCTTTGTTTTGTATTGTTTCCCAGAGATAGTTCTATAGTTTGTGCAAAACTGGAAGTGTGTAATACAAGAACATCCAGTTCCTTATTTATTACCCAGTCCAAGCTTGTGATGTAATTGGTCCTTCATTTTCTAGGTGTCATGTTAGGGATGACGAAATCAGCCTTTACTAAACTCAGGCAGCTATAAAACTGGGATTTAGGCTACCACTGGGAAGTCGGTGAGTGTCTTAAGAGCTATGGATGAGAGCAGGGGTAAAGAAACCTTGTAAGAAAAGGCAGCTCCAGGGCTGTGTGCTCCCATACCTTGGTGTTTCATAAGACTCACCTAGGCAGCTTGTAAAAATGCTGACTCCAGGTCCCACCCCAGATACCCTGATTTGCATCTGGGGTGGGGCCAGCTCCATCTCCAAAATTCTATGAAGGGTAGGGCTTAGGGGAGGCCATCTGGTTGGAAGAGGAAGCTGGGAGCTTTGCCACGAGGCTATGTTTGCAAAGCAAGAACACTCTTTTTAACTTAGTGTGTATGCTACAGAGCAATATCAATATTAAAGTTTTCTAAATATACTTTTAGTCACACTTTATGCAAGAATGATTCAATTGGCCATATTAAAAGTGATATTTTTGTTTGAGAATGGAAGGAGCTGTTGGAGATCAAGGCAGTTACAGCCATTGGCACTAACACTGAATGGAGTCCAGGCATCTGCCTTTTAGCCATCACTATAGAAAAGCTTTGCTTATTGATTCATTAATTACACAAAATATTTTTTGAGTTACCAGTTTGTGCCAGGCATTGTTCTAGATAGGTGCCTGGACCATAGCAATAATACTAATAAAAGCAGGCACAAAGTACCTACCTGTGGATTATATTTTAGTCAGAGAAAGCAGTCAATAAACAAGAAACATAATATATAAGGAGATTCTATAGTCTGTGCAAAAATGTTTTTTCGTCTTTGAAAAACATGTTATTGGGAAGCAACACATTCCTAGTGAGACGCCTCCCTAATATATATTTAGATTGTTACCAGGGCATTTCCCTAGGAGGCCAAGTTACTAGAGCTGGAGAAAAACTAGATGTGCCTCCCTTGGCTTCAAAATAACAAATGGTAAGCTCATTTGGGCTTGGAGGGGGAAGTGCGTGTGTGCATGTGTGTATAGGTGTAAGTTTAAACATCATGTGGGCAACTATCAAATCCTACATATGTCTCTTTAGACTTTCAGTCCTATATCCTTTGCACCATACCATGCTGCCTTTCCAAGGAGTTAAGCAAGCCCTGTGGAAACTACGAAGGGATACCATTGTCAATTGAAGTATTTCCATGCCTAACAGTTATATAGTCAACAAACACACTTATACAAATGGCTATAAGTATAAAAAATAGCTCAAGAATTCCTTCCTCCTACATAGGAAAATGTTCAATTCATTTTGAAAGCAAAAGAGAAATAAAATGACTTTATACTAATTCCCTTAATTGAATCACACCAAATGTTAGGACAATATCATTGAAAACCCTTTAATGATTTTAAAACAAATGGTCCCTGTAGCAGGAAAATAGTTGAACTAACATTGCTAAAATTAATGTAATTTCATTGAAATTGAAATATTAAATCAATCCATTCTATCCCATTTATTTTTCAAATAGTGTTAGAAAATACCTGAGGACCTCTCAGCAAAAATTTAACAGGATCTTTTGGTCTGTTCATCAATTCGGTGGAACTAAAATTGGATGTGAATTTAGTCTTTAGTGAATTCTGTCTGATATATAGAAAAGAGTCTATTATTGCTATGTGTGTCTCTCTACAACCTTCCTTTGTGAAGATTCCAGACTTGATTTATCCACACCAGAAACTTAACTTAGCAGGGTTGTGTATTCTATATATATTTTTTCCAACGTTAATGTGAGTCATCATAGCATATCTCCTTAACCATATGTGCTAGAGCTAAGGACAGACAGTTATTTTAATATTCCTGGCCTAGAATCCTTCCCACAACAAACACATTTGATGCTCATACATGGTCCCTTTCTTGCCGACACTCACGCCTGTCAAAATGGCATGGTGCCTACTCAACATATGGACTGCGAGCTTTTCTCACTGGGGCACAGTTGCCAAAGAAAGATGGGTTAAGCTGGGCACCCTGCGTAGCAAAGCAGGTGACAGCTCTCTCGTCCTCCATCATGTGGCTGCAACTCCTCTAGCCACATGCCACTCTCTAACCTCTCTTTTACAGGAAAAATAAAGGGAGACAGATCTTGAACGGTATCCCTTTTACTTTCAGATAGTTTCTACTTGGTGCCTTTGATCTCAATACCTTTTATCCAAAGTGAGGAAATGTCTCCTCTGCCAAAAGCACACTAAAATTTAAAAATCATTTGGAAGCACAAAGTTGTAAGAATAGTTGCTAGCCAGCAAAGGCACTAAGTATACGTGTATGCATGCACTCAAGCACACATCTATGTGTGCACGTGCACACACACACACACACACACACACACACACACACACACCGGAAATCTGTGTGCTTTCCCCTTCTTGCTTCTCATTTTCCACCTAGAACAGGGCTGGGCAGCAGCAGCACTAAATATTGAAGGAAGAACTTAGTAATTAAGTCTTGCACAAATAGAGCTCTCTCATTACATTAATCTAGTGAATCATTTCCCCCCTAACCAAGTTACATCCTGTTTAGCTTGCAATTTTTATTTTAAAATTTCCAAATCAATTTTTATTTGTCCAAAGGAGTTTGTTTTGGCAATAACAGAAAAGTATCGAGTTTCCCCAAACAAAGGCTTTTCCTTCATGTCTCTGTGTCTTCGTCACTTTACAGGAAATCCAAATAAGGTATTTGATCTGAGTCTGACTTCTGCGTACAGAGACCACAGGAACTTTTACCAAACAGTTTTACTAAACAAGTCCATCTGAACTGAAAGATAATAGATTTAAATTGAAGCCTGGGGTTGGGGTCCTAAATTAACCAAGTAATAATCAGTAATGCTTGCCCTGTGCCAGACAACTTTACACCCCTGCATTGTAGGAGTCATCATTATTTCTATTGCAAAGATGTATAGAAATCTGATCAATGATCTTTTCATGGAGGCTATTCAGAACTGTTCTCTAAACTAAGCTAACATTCATTAAGTTTTTACTGTGCACTGATCTGAAAACTTTATGTATATCTGCTCATCTACAAAGTCATGAGGTGATCCCAGGCAATGTCCATAATTTACAGATGAGGAAAAGAAAGCACGAAAAAGTTAACTAATTTACCAAGGTCACACCCAGTTAGCGGCGATGTCAGAATTCAAACTCAGCTGGTATTATTCCAAAACTGTCATTCTTTGCCAGTGCTCTGACCATATTAGGTGATCCTAACATACATTCTTGACCAATTCTTAAGTCTTGTGCTTTGTTAACATCTGAAGGACTAAAACTCATGTTTGTTCTTTAAAGCACTGCTTTCCATCTTGCTTCTCCTCTGATCAGTCTTCGACGCTCTACGTTTCCAAAAGAATAAAATCTAGATTGCCATCTTGGCATTCAAAAGACTCCAAATATGCCCTGGCCTCTATCAAACCCTCCAACCTGAATCTTCCAATTTGGCTGTGTGTGTTCTATTCTTGAACATTTTACATATTACTCATGTGTTGTGTTTTGTTTTATTTCCTAATCCAAGATGTCCTTGCTATTTCTCTCTATTCATGCAAAACCTACCCTTCAAGCCCATCTCAGGTTCCACTTGTACCCTGAGTACTTGCCAATGTGCCATTAGTTCATAATGCTCAGCAACACTGTCATCACATTCATTGTCAGAATATTCAGCATGTACCATACACTGTTTTCCAGTGTGTATATATAATCTCCTCAATTAGCATACGAACCCTTTGAGGAGATGCAAGGTCATGTCTTGCATTTTCAAGGTATGTTATCATACCTCTCATATTTGTTGAGTGATCCACATCTTGATAACTCTCCAATAATTCCTCTTTTCTGCCACTACTACATTGTGTACTCTTTGGGAGTGACTCTTCTTAAGAGTATAGGCTATAACGAAGCCCCAATTACAGAGCTGGATGTGATTACTTTACATAAGGCTGCGTTCTAACCAGCACCAACCATTTGCATCACTGAGAAAGGGTCAGTGTCAATGTGAAGATAAAAGAATTCCATTTCAGGAACAGACCTCTCAAAGATGAATTCCTTCCAAACGTCGTTTTATAAAAGAGCGTAAGTTGTTTAATTTCTTAATAGTTTGGTTACTTCTGCCAGGAAATGGAAGGCCATTGTGAAACTTATTTCATTTTTTAACACCATAGTACCTGTCATTTTCATGAATAAATACATTACCAAAAATGGAAACTTGAATTATCCTAAGCAGTAAAGATTGTGCATTCGATGTTCAATTTTTGATAGTCAATTGTCACTTAGAATTAGTTTATTTAGTCATACGGAAGCAAATGTCAGTGGTATTCCTGGACTGGCTTTTCTGCAATCCTGCCAAGAGTCCAGAAAATTACCTAGTAGACTTCTCACGTCTGTGTCAATTCTTTGCTTCTGGGGATCCAGGGTTCTTTGCCTGTCTACCCACTTCTGGTTAAAGGCAACCACTTTGGTCTCATTCTCTCTCACACATTTTGGAAGGTCTCCAAGTGTAAAATGGCACAACATAATGTAGCCTGCAAGCAGGGCAGGCGTAAGAAACACCATAAGGATTCACTAAAGCAAACCTCAAGCTGTGGAATGCTGGGAAACAACCACAGGCAACACACCAACTTGGCATAAAACAATCAGAGAATGTGGTGGCTCCTTTTGAGCAAAAGCATAACACTGGCTAAGAGGCAAAGAAGACCACAAGGAGAGAAATATTATACCTAGCAGTCCATGCTGCTAACCAAAGATCACCTTCAGAGGTGCTCAGTGCAAAAGGGCTGACAGTCATTCTTCTTTTCCACCTGTATTCATAGGCCTGAAAATAGTTGCCAACAGCAGCTTCTTTGACTATAACCATGCATTCCTGCACACCCAGTGAAGCCTGTCCTCTCTTCTCTCCCTAGTGAACTTCTACTCATCCTTAAGAACACAGTTGAAAGTTCAGCCACTCAGCAACCTCTGACTGCCCCAGGAAAAGTTAACCACTCGCTCTTCTGCAATCTCTCAATACCTTACCGTATTTCTATCACTGTGCTACATTTATTTACTTATGGGTCTGTCTTCCCTGATATACTATAAGTTCCTTCAGAGCACAGACCATGCAGTTTTTCACTATTATATCCCAAGTGACCACTGTGGTAATCTGCACATTAAAGATACCGCATAAATATTTGTTGGATGAATAAATGAAATTACCTATTTTTCCATTGTTCATTTATTAATATTTATCAAGTGCCTCATATGTACATGGTTTCAGACACTTGAGAGAGAGAGCAATGAACAAGAAACACACACTCTCCCATTATAGAGATTATATTATATTGGGAAGAGACAGAAAGTAAATGTAAAAAATAAGAAAGATATTGTTGATCTTGCATCGTGATAAATAATGAGAAAACTAAAGCAAGGCAAAAGAATCAGAACTCTTAAAGGAGGATCATAGTTTTAAGTAAGATAATAAGAGGTGACCTCACAGAAAGTACATCATTTAGGTAAAAATCTAAGTACAGATGAGGGAGAGGGCCATAAAAATATCACAGAAAAGCAGAGTACAGAGAAAGCATGTGTGCAAAACCCTGAGTCAGGAAAGCGTTTAAAATCACTTACTGTCTACAAACAGTTTCCAGGATGTGGCAAAATAATATATAATAATTTGATAGAAGAGGCTCAATAAAATAAGAAAAACATTGGAGTAATTTCCAATAAAGACTCAAGGTAATATAATTTCCAAGTATTCTCTATTTATCACTCAGTAAAATCTAAATCTAAATTCTGTACCGCCCTGGTAAATACTACAACCACTATAAGGGTAGATATATTTATTAATAAGTGGGGACAATTCATTTAGGCCCAGTTAGACCAACTAGGGAAGTCCTAGTTTTTCTTCTCAGACAGACCTACCTCTAGACTAGCCTTCAGTGTGGTTTGGCAAATAGTTCTAGTTCCTGATTCATACAGGACTTCCTTTCTTCTTTCCCAAATGTACTAACTCATGGCCTCCATTCTCACATCCCCTGTTTCTGACCTCAACCCCCAAATCTTGAGGCCCACTTATTTTTTTATCACCATGGCAAATGCTCTCAACAGATCAACAGAGATACCTGAGCCTTATAGCCCAGACTTTACCCAACAAATTCTGAAATCAACCCATTGCCATTGTGGCTGACTCAGCCATCCTTTAAGGATGAAACTTCAATCATAGTGGGAGAAGATTGCCTCTTATTTTGTTTCTCTATTTACTGTTTCATTATTCTGTTCTATTAAGTTTCTATCTCAGAGGCACATCTATAATTTCATATACAAAGTTTATAAGAAAATAGTAAATTTCACATTGTGTATAACTTTATTAAAAATAATTTTCCTATGAACTAAGGCAGGTGAAAGAAAAAATTTTTATACTGTAATCATACAGGGATCTTAACCTAGTGTCATGTGGCAAATATGCAAATGTTTTGGGGAAAGAGAGCCAATAGTTTTCATCAAATTCTCAAGAGTATTACTTATATTTTTAAAACTATTAAAAACAAACAAATGTTTTTTAAAACCATTTTTTTGCACAGGTCAAAAAGAAAATACTTTTGAAATGATATTGGAGCATGGAAGGCAATGTATATGTCCAAGGTATAGGCAATGTTAAAAGAGAGGTCAACAATCAACATTAACTTACTGTATCAATTAATGTATTTAAAAATGCCTACTGGAGAAACAAATATACATTCTCATTCTTGACTATATATATCTTTGTGAAAGCTTATCTAAATGAGAAGAATTTGGGGCACATGTGATTTACATAGAAGGCTATAACTAATGACTTTAACTGATAGTGACCTTATCATCTTATTTAAAAATGTCTGCATAAGTGCACAGGGATGTAAGTGTGTATTCTTTTTTTTAATTTTATTTTTAATCCTAACTCTAGGACATGTTTATTGATTTTTAGAGAGTGAGGAAGAGAGAGAGAGAGAGAAAGAAACATAAATGTGAGAGAGAAACATCAATTGGTTGCCTCCCATAGGTGCCCCCACTGGGGAAAGAACCTGCCACCTAAGTATGTGTCCTGATTGGGAATCAAACCTGCAACCTATATGGTGTATGGGACAATGCTCCAACCAACTGAGCCACCTGGCTGGGGTGGAAGTGTATTCTTTAACTGTAGAAATTATACGTATCAAAAGTACCAAAGTAACAGTTTCAGAACACCAAAGCTTGAGGACTCATTTTATGTTCCTACTTTTGCCTTAGGCACAGACTCCATAAATCTTAGGAAAATGCCTTAGTCCTTATATCTCCATTTTCCTCCATAAAGTCACAATCAACCACTTGTAAATTATTTACTTTTACTTCTATTCAGAAAAAAATTTAATCTCAAGCCAGCTTTCCATTACTACTCAAGATATTCTATTCACTACCTCACAAGTACCCCATCAGGAGATGCAAATTACTTCCAATATTATTTTAAGGACTGCTAAGTGAAGTCAAAGAACAAATCAGCAAGTCACATCATATAAAATAATTTTAAATTATATTTTTGTTGTAGTAACAGTTCCATTAAAGTTCCTTGCTAGAATAAGGCAGGATTTGGCAAAGGTGAAGCACACACTCCAGGGTATTCTATAAGACAGCCAATTAAGTGTGGAAGGAAAATAACCGCCTTGTATTTATATTTACATTTACTTTCTTATATCATGCTTTTTGTTTCCTACATTTTGTGTATATATAATATAATATAATATAATATAATATAATATAATATAATATAATATAATATAATATAATATAATATAAACTATACTGTTTTATAATATACTACATATCATTTTGGACTAGTCTGTATAAATATACTAGTTTTTAATATACAATGGTAATATTACTACTATATTATTAATAAATATAAATATAATATGTATTGCATTTACAATAAAATACATAGTATAGTTCTATGTGTATATAACCTATCAAATAAATAAATAAGCATAGTTTGTGGGCTAAGTGCATGCTCAAAAGATCTATTACTGAGGGGTTGATAACGAAAATCAGTTTGGAGACCACTGGTTCTATAATGTGATGCTTAAAAATTCATTCAACACACAAGTAAAAATTTGAATGTAGAGAAGCACTTGGGGTAAGGATAATGGCTGGTGCAATCACTGTTGACACCTGTAAAGTGGAATTTTAATATAGCATGTTGTAGGGTGAAATACAGAAATGACTGTGCTGGTTAGCATATCGGTGGAGGATGTTTCTTTGTAAAAAGCATGGAACACTTGAAAATGTTTGGTAACAAGAGAGGAATAGCAGGGTTGTGTGCACATCTCCCAAGTACCTTGTTGACCTGCCTCTCTCAGGAAGTCTATGATGAAGAGCCACAGTTTCCAAAGAACAAGGTAAACTGGATTTTGATTTGGATTGGGAAAACAAGCATAAAGATATTAAACGTATTAAATAGAGTGCACAGGTCACAGTGTCTATCTTCCTAAGAATGAGAGGGCAACGAGACCCACATTGGCACATCGGTGAAATCTCCACGACACTATTCGTCACACACACTGACCAGGAAAATAGAGAACTGGAAAGCATTGCACCCTGTTCCTATTTCAGATGTTTTTTCAGGAAATAAATAATAGCAATGATTTAAAAATTTTGATTAAACCACAAATATGGTATTAACTTATTCTTGAGCTGAAATAGAATGGAAATTCCAGGTTCTGCCTTAGCAGACTAGGAAGTGAGCATGGGTCAGACAAGTTTGAATGGCAGAAGGTAAACCATCAGGTCTCCATCTGAGGAAACAACAACTAAATACTTTCAGAGTCGCCCTAGACCCTAAGAGAACCCAGCAGAGGAAGGGGGCATCTGCAGAGGACCCCTGTTCCATGGCAGACAGTCAGGGCTGGAAACCTAGTACTACGTGACCCATGTCCCTGTTGTAACAACGTTAAAAATCACAGCATTCCAAAAAGGGACAGGAATAATTAATGGCCTAGAACTATCTGAATTATAATATGGCTCAAGGTTTAGTAAACATCAGATGTGGAAATTAAGAGTTCTTTAGCTTTCTTCAACTTCCTGGAATGTTAGAACTCTGACCGTTGCTCCTGAGTCAGTGCACACGCTCCCCCTTCCGATCTCCACTCCGGGGCGCTTAGCGGCTCCCTCCTGCACACTGACCCCTCCTTGACGGTTCTCGCTCGCCTTCCTGTTTTTCCTCTCTCCTTCAGCTGTCATTCCTTCTCAGTTTATCATCATCATCAATAAAGCCTAGAGGTAGCTTGTCTGCCATAAATACTTATCTGATAAAGATAGGAGAAAGCCTTTTGGAACATGACTAGGTGGCCTGTCTTGTCCTTTATTTGCCTGGGGAAATGTGAGAATTTGTAATCCCTATTGCTAGAGATTTCTGGTCATTTTGAAGCACCATTAAAATGATTATCAAAGCTTTAAATTCAGCAATGAAACACATGATTCTCTTAATGACAAGGTCAACTTAATTGGGTGTCTGTCCTAAGTGAAATATTGCTCATATCTGGCATCCCCAATGCAGTTTAACATAAAATAAGTTGGAATTTTAAAAAGGCAGTGCATAGAAAATGAAACTGAATAATATCCCTCCAGGTCTGAGTTTTCTAGCACAGATTACAAGAAAACATAACTAATCAACAATCTTTATCAATTAAACATTTTAATTAGTCTTGCCCTGGTAGGCAAATCTGATTCATATCCTTTCCAGGCCTCTCTTTTAAAAAAGACTTGCTTAAAATATGTCAACTTGACTTCTCATTTATTTTTATTATTAGTAAGATGTTATGACCTTGCACTTCACTTACTTGTTTGCTATGTCCTTGTCTAGAGAATCAGAGATGTTTCTTAAATGTTGTGATCATGTTTACTGATAGAAATGTTAAATATATAACCAAGTTCTCAATCCAACCAATACATTTAATACTAATTTGCAGATTTGTAATACATTTGAACTGAGTCACAATTATTTTCCAATATTTACTGGGCCAGAAATTTTTCAAACTGCCTATTATAAAACCACATTTTTATTTACTTTTCTTCTAAGAATTGTAAATACATGGCACAGAAGAAGCCCTCCCTCCTAACCTCGGGGAAACGGAATTAAATAGCACTTGGCACCAAACGTTCCACGTGTATAATCATTATGGTGGGCCCAGTGCCAATCCCGGTTATGTACAACCCCCAGTATGCAGTGTTAAGTAACGACAAGGATGGCACGCATCCCATTGAAGAATTAATTAGCGGACCGCCTGGACTCATCAGAATGGTAAATAATTATCTTCTGACAAACTTAGTCAGATGTTAGAAAAAATTGCAGTTTGAATTGATATCAATGGTCACAATTTATTATAAGAAGCTACCAGTGGCTTGATTTTTCACATGGCATTTGAAAGATGCCCCAGTTGGGTGGTGAGCCATCTGTGTCACACTCCCCTGCCCACAGGCCTCCCCGGCCATCCTACCTTCCCCACCTCACCCCCAAATTCCTGGGCCAGCTTTTCCTCTTCTTCACATTGACCGCTGGTACCGCAAGGATGTGCCCAAGTGTTGACTGATTCAGGGTACTGACCTGCTTGTTCAGCATGATCTTCATCCTGTCTGTGGCTTCAAAACACAAGGACAGCTTGTCATCATCTACCCCATTCTTGGCCAGGAAGAGACTTCTCAGGTGTTGGCTGTCTTCTTCCTCCATGCTATTAGCTTAGGTCAGGTGACAACACGTGACCCTAAATGACTGTTGGTTAGTTTTCCTGAGTTAGAGATGAGTGGGAAGAACTACCTGGAAGGGCTTTCTCCTCCATGCTTTAAATTGGACAAGAAATGCAACCCAATACCTTCCCAGATAGAGGGCATCCTTAAGTTTCTCAAACAATAAACTGGGCCATTTGAAGTATCTTGAGGAAGAAAAGAAAAAGGCAAGTATAATTATGATACAGACTTTGATATTAGAAACAAACACATTAAAAATTTGATTAGGTCGGGTGCTTTTCTGCTTAGAGTCACGCTGGCGGCTCCAGGAGCACAGACATGGAACAGGCGTAGCTCTGGGCGATACCACACTGAGAACGACTCTCTTGCCCTCATTCCAAAACACCCCACCTGCTCATGAGAAGAGCGCAGTATCCTTTCCCACAGAAAGATAATGTGGTGTTTATGAAAATATATTTTACAGTATAGTACTTATTCTCTTCTCAATTTTCACAAAACAGTGGGCATGGAAGATTTGGAAGAAAAAAGTCATCGGAATAATTTTTACCTTGGTGATATGTGACAGATAGTTCTTTTGTCCCCTCAAGCAGCTGGGCATGGAAGTGTCCCTCTCACTGACATGTCATCCTAAGTAACTGGTGCACTTCAGTCCTCACTAATCTGAACCCATGCTGATCACAAGTCAACGTTTCCTGTCCTGACGCCCCGCTAAGACCTCCCTCTGTCTCAGACAGGAGTGCTCTGACTGTTCCGTCTTCAAGACATAATGTCATGCAAGCTGGCGGTAGTCTCAAGGAGGCGACATAATTCTTGAGTAAGGAATTGTATCTATCTCTTCCACTTTTAGATTACTAAGGGTTCCTTAGTACTACACAGGAACCACATCATTTGATACTTTTTTTTTATATATAGAAACAACCATCTCAACCCTCCACCCTTGGGAACAGGAAAATCAGTTGCTCTGTAGAGGTGGTCTTTAGCAAAAGGTCAAAAAAAATTGTTCTGGAGACTTTGGGAGACTATAAGTAGCTCCTTAAGACGGAACTACTTACAGAGGTGAGTTCTCTCTGCAGTTGCCTCCGTGTTGACTCCATGTAAATTAGGTAACACCACATTCTCCTCTTTGCCTCCCCTCTGCTTTACTCCCATTTGATCTGTGCCCCCATTCTCTCAAAGGCTTGAAAGAACTTGAGATATGCAAGAACTTGAGATATGCCAGTGAAATTTTATTTAAAAAATAATGATGCTTGAAGGGAAAAAAGACCAGGCTTCACAGAGACAGCACTCATTCTTAGGTACTTACTGCCATTGGAACAGCAGGCAAAAGACTGGTTGGGGAACAAGAACCTTCAAAATGGTCTGAAGTTGAAATCTGCAGTTAGGTGAAAGTATAGTCCTTCCTGGGTGAGAACTCTGGGTTAACTGTTTTTATAATGGAAACTAGTTTCCTGAAAGCTTCATGAAAAAACGTGGGATACAGTGTCTACAAAGACCTACCAGACAAGTAGATGGTGATTCTCTTTTGAAACATAATTTGCTCTAGTGGCTTAAATTTTGAAAAGGAAGATAGAGTAAAACTAGGAGATATTTGACCCTCATGAAACTCTCTTAAGGCAATAAAGTCTGAATGAGGCTAACAGATTAAAAAAAAAAAAAAAAAAAAGCAAACAAAAATAAAATGAGGAGAACATTTGACAAAAAAAAAAAAAGCATCACAGAAAAGTTCTTGTTGACAACTGTTGGAAGATCAAGATGCAGCATACAAAGAATGCCTTCTTTTTAGCTTAGAGGTTGAGGAAGGGTATTTACAGGCTCCCCAACTCCCATGTCTTGACTGTCATGTGGAAAGAATAAACTCAATACGGTACAAGCTAAGGAGTCCTTTTAAGATAAAAGGGCAGAAGAAGAATGAAGCAATGGCATTCGGGCAGAAGAAAGTAAGACATTTTGGATATGAAGCATAACACTTCTATTTTTAGAGGATTCTTTCCTTTTACCTTTTCACATTTAAACCCAGCCACATTTAGAGAACCATTTACTGAAACTGGCATTTCAAGCTCCAGTTTTGGCATCTTAATAAATGGGTAAATGATATGTTGGAGATTATGTAGTAATATACAGATGTTGGTTTCTTGGAGGGACTTTCCTCAGTTATGAATGAACAGAAACAACAAACATACTCAGAGTCACAGCCCTGCTTAAAAAACAGGTAAAATGTATTGTCCCTGTGGATTTAAAAAATGCTTTTCATTTACACCTTTATATTAACATTTCTTACCCAAGGGTATAGTGAAGAGTGTTTTTTTGGAAATGATTATAAGCACTTTGAACTCTAATGATTCTTATAAAATTAAAGTCTTTGTCAACCATTTTAATGATATTTTTGCTTTCTCAGTGGAAATACAGAGTGCAAGATCACCATCTTGTGGCTAGAAGAAAGAAGTACTTCAAGCCAATCTGAGTCACAAATAACTTTTTTCTTCACACATACTTTTTATGTAATATTTGTCAAGTTTAATTTTAAGCACTTGGTAACTTTCTCTAAAACAGATGGCTAACTGACTTAATACAATTTAGAATTGAATATATCTTTAACACATTTGTGTACAGATATGATTCAAGATTACAAATCCCAGTACATATGAGATTGAAATTCCTTAGTCAAATTTGAAATAAAAATAGAATTTACTTTTAGTAAACAGAAAATTTAGTCTTTGTGTTTTATTAATGAAACTTTGCCAATATATCATTTTAAATTAAAAATACAGTCAACTGTCCAGTAGGAAGAGGCAATTTTTATCATAAATTAATAGAATTAAGTTTTTAAAATATTAGTATTTGTATATGGCAAATTTTATTTCTGGGGGAAAAAGAAGAGGGGATGAGATACTGACTCAAACAACAATAGATATGTTCACAGAATTTGAAAAAAATTAAAAAGGAATATGGGACACAAAACCATAGAATATCTTTCTCTTTTAACAATACTGAACATCATCTGTCATCTTATACATTGTGCCTTCATTACTATTTTATCATTGCTCCCATTTTAGAGGTGGGATAACCAAATCAGGGAGGTCAGGTAACTTTCCCAAGTTTACAGAGCTTGGAAAAAGCAGAAGCGGAATTAAAATCAAGAACTCAGGGTCCACCTACTTCTTTTCTAGTGCTTTTTAAACCCCAGCCCTCAGGTGTAGCTGGGCTGACTGCACCATAATTATCAGGATCTCCAGTCCCTGGAGATTCTCATTTAGTCAACTGGCTCTGAAGTCTAAGAATCAATATATTTAAAAGACTCCCTGGGATGCTAGTGAGGGAAATCAAACTATTAAGCTAAAGATACAGGGCAAAATAATTGAGCAAAACCAAAATGGAACAGTAGTGAATTCTCTTTATTGTAGCTATCAGTCTTAGACTATCTCAATTCATAACTCCACTTCTTCAAAATCTACCACGAAACTCACCTACTCTAAACACGTTTGCTGATATATTCAACTCGTCTTCTCAATCACTACACAGATATACTTAAAAGTGACATAAACTGTGACCATCTATGTAGCAGATATTGTTCTAGATGTTCTAGATATATTGCCATGTTTAAATATATACCATGTACAATAATCTTTATTGTAAGTTCCGTATAGCCAACTGATTCTCACGGAATGCTTTCATTGATTGTTGTCAATCTCTTCTATCTGTAGCCAACCTTTGGTTGCAATTGAGAAACAAGTTTAGTTCCAACCATGAATGTATGTTGCTATTTTATTTAGGGTAATGTGTAATATAAAAGCGAAAAAGTAGACATCTATTGAACTTCATTCGTTCAATAAGTGAGTGACTTTTTGCTGAATTGGATAATTATTTTCAAATAATAGAAGAATAATTCCTCAGTTTTTTAAGCTATTCACAGTTGCAAACGTGATACACTTTTAGAGTTAACCTCTAATATTAACACTATCACTTTCTTAAATCTAGAAATCAACAAAACAATAAATTAAGCCCTAATTTATATGTCGTCAATATGTGTAAGTTACATACTATTATATATTATTTCTACCCTATAGATATCATTGACATAAATAACCTCAACAGCATAGGTAATACTAAAACATAGAAAAATAATTAACAAGTGTTAGTGTTGAGTATATATTACCTTTGGCTTTAACATTAATTTTGAAAGTTTATATAATTTTATTTTATTTGTTTGTTTGTTTTTGTTAATCCTAACCTGAGGATATTTTCTCCATTGATTTTTAGAGAAAGTGGAAGGGAGAGAGGGAGGAGGAGAGAGAGAGAAACATCAATGTGAGACACATCGATTGGTTGCTTCCCGCACACACCCGGACCAGGCCGGGGATCTAACCTGCAACCCAGATATATGCCTTTGACCGGGAATCGAACTTGTGACACTTTGCTGTGTGGGTCAATGTTCTAATCACTGAGCCATACCTGCCAGAGCTATATCATTTTATTTTTAATAGCAGTGTTTAATGAGCAGATTTCCAAATTCCTGAAAATTTAACAATTGGCTTTTGCACACCAGTTTGATTAGGTTCCAGCACATTCTTATTCACATTCTTATTCTCTGCTTATTCACATTCTTTAGAAAAGGAAACTTCATAATCATAGTGGTTGATTTACCTCAAGTCTTATAGGAAAAAAACAAAAGGCAGGC
Source organism: Miniopterus schreibersii (assembly GCF_964146895.1). Lineage (NCBI taxonomy): Eukaryota > Metazoa > Chordata > Mammalia > Chiroptera > Miniopteridae > Miniopterus > Miniopterus schreibersii. The sequence continues at coordinate 52,717,651 of NC_138108.1, read as the reverse complement.
CATGATTCAAACCTAGCTCTCTTCAGTTCCAGTTGGTACTCTTTTCGGGTGCTGTACTATCAATGTACCTTGACCACCTGAACAATGTTAATGAGCTCTTGCTTATATATTGCTTTAAAATATTTTCAACCTTATTTATGTGTGAAGTTTCATTCTTCTCTTGTAATTTGAATTTTGTGTCCTTTTTCTTCCAAAGTTATCCATAACATCTGATATATATTTTTAGCATAAATAAATACTCAACATTTTGTTATCTGACAAAAATGAATTAAAGCTAGCTTTGTGTTTAATTTCAAGTAGGCTTTTAGAAATTAACTTAAAGTTAGCTTTAGATCTAACACAGAAGTAATGTTTTGTTTTTTTAAAAACCCATTCTAATTCTATGATTCTCTTTTGGACTTATATACTTAACTATTTTTCTAAAAGATCAGGAAACTTATGAACTCTAGAACAAAAGGCATTTATCAAAACAAAATGGTTTATCATCACAAAATTCACCCAGCAATAGGAGACATAAATGAAAGAGAAATGGAGGGAAAAAGTGATGTAAAAGGGAATTTAATTTTTTATAAATTGAAGAGAATTCAATTTAATTTAATTTTTCAAAAGTACATGTAAATTTAAAAAATAATAAAATTTTTCAATGAAAGAGCACTTAAGCCTTGCTTATAGACCTGATCTTTTCTCACTTATATAAAATGTAAAATATAAACGTTCTGAGTGGTAATGGTAAGTGTAATATTTTGTCTGCACTTTTCATTGGTTATATAAAGTTGTCTTAAGAAATATGTTGTAAATTTAAATTTTAAAAAAGTTAACTGAAGGTATCTTTGAAGGAAATTAACCAAAAGTTGTTCTTGTTAGTATTTGTTGGATAGCTGAAGGAAGTAAATATTAACACACCAATATATGATCATCTGAAATGTTTAAACAATTTGATTATTTCTGGCACTTGAAGTTAAAAATATTGAACAATAGTTAAATAAAGAAGTGGTCAGGATTAAGAACGGCCTTGAATATTACAAGATTAGGTGTTCTATGTAATATTATGAGAGGAACACTAAAAGTTTTCCCACCCACCACTGAAAAAAATAGTTCTAATCTTCACCAGTCTATCATGGTTGCCCAAATTTCTGTAACCACACAGAAACTTTATGTCTTTACTGTGATCTTTTCTCTTTTTTCCCTTTTATTCAAACTGGCCTTATCCAGCCTAGGAGCACTTGGACTCACTTACCTCCCCCTTCCTCACACATCCACTCCCTTAATCATTAAGCCTTCAGGACCATGACATTCTGGTGGGCATCAAAGAATCCTAGGAACAAAGCCTCGCCTGGGTATGCTGACCACTGAGACAGTTTTTAGTCAAACTAAAGATAACATCTATGCCTCAATTGTCTTGCAGCTCCAGGTCCAGAAAGGCAGAACAATCCCACTGACTACACCTTTGTGAAACCAGGCAGAGCAACGCCATGGCTGACATCAGGACCAGATACAATGATCAACTACCCCCTACCCCACCTTAACGCCACCAATCAATAGAGACTACAGCCCTAACTTTACCATAATTGATAATTTTTCTCCTATATAACCCATCCCCTAGAAACTATCAGGGAACCACGTCTTGAGAGTAATACCTCACTTGTGGCTCCCGGTTTGGAACCATTTCCTTATAAATGAACTTTTACTTTCTTTGCTGCAAACTCCTGTTAGTGTTTGATTGGCCTTTGATGCATGCAGGTAAATGAACCCCTTTGGTTCAGTAACATTTCCATATAACTCTTTCAGGTATTTTAAAAAGATAACACATTCAAACCAAGTTGTTACCATGCATTAACATCCAAAATTACTTCACCACATTAGCTAGTCACTTTCAAAAAACTACTTAAAAATATCAAGTTGTGAAGTAGTTGGAGTAAAGAAAATGAAAGTCTTTACTTTCATGGATACATGAAAATTGCCAAAATCTTATGAAAGGCCACAGTGAAGGGATATGACAGCCTGAAATTATGATAAGGGGTTCAAATAAAAACAAAGCAACACTGAAAATGGTGCTAAAGTGCTAAGATACATAAAATTGTAAATTGTGTTTCCTTGAAAGAAACATAATAAAAGTCAAGAAAAGTTGAGGTCTTTTATAGTTTGCATTTCATTCAACTTAAGTTAAAAGCTACTAGTACATAACTTAATTGCTTCAAGTTTTATCATTATTCAGCCAGAGGTTATTTTTCATTTTTCTTAATTTTTGTTTAGTTAAATCAATTCAATTGAGATTATATAAAGAGATTTTAAAATGTCTGTTTTTTAAAATAATGTAATGAAAGTTAGTAATTAATTTGAGTTTCAGCTTAGCCATTAACTTGACCTCCATAGATAAGCTCCTTAGCCTCTCTGGGTTTGTCCCTTTATCAATAAAATGAAAATTTTAGACTAAATTAACTCTAGGATACTTTCCTGTATTTCTCTCCTATCCTTCTAGTTTATTATAAGAAAACATCAGATATAATTTTATTTCATTTATAGATACTTCATATGCCTCTAAAACACAAATGCTTCTTTTTTACATCTAATCACAGTGTTATTATCATAAACAAAGTTGTAGATTTGCCTTGCAAAAATATTCCAAGAGAAGTTCTTCAGAGAGAAGAAAAATGATATGGGTCAGAAACCCAGATCTACATAAAAAAAGATAAAGCACTGAAAAATGAATGGAAGTAAAATAAGAACTTTAATTTGTATTATTGTTAATTGTTCTAACAGATAACTATCTGTTCAAAAGTATTAACAACAATATATTTGGAAATATTTATACACACATATGCATATGCATGTTATGTACAATTGAAATAAATGACAGAAATGATGCAAACAATGGAAGGGAGGGAATAATAATATTTTATTATTATAAGGTACTTGCACTACCTATGAAGTGGTATACTGTTATTTGAAAGTGGGCTTGGATTGGTTGTAAATATATATTCCAAATTCTAGGACAACCACTAAAAATATATTTTTTAAAAAGTATAACTGATATGCCAAGAAAGGAGAGGAAATAAAATCATATAAAATGTTCAATTAACACCACAAAAAAGCAGAAAAAAGTAGAAGCAAGAAAAAGGAAATGATAACAAATATGGTAAATATTAATCCAAATATATCAATAGTCATTTTAATATTAGACTATTAATATTAAATCTGTCAATTAAAAGACAGATTTTCAGAGAGAATAAAAAATCAAGATCCACCTATATGTTATTTACCAGAAACCCACATTAAATATAACATAAATATAGATTAAAAATAAATGGACAGAGATATACTGTGCTAACCTCATTAAAAGAATGCAGGAATAGCTGTATTAATTGCAGACAGAACAGACTTCAGAGCAAGGAAAGTTATCAGTGACAAAGAGGAATATTACATAACGATAAAAGGATTAATACTCCAAGTAGACATAACAATTCTTAATGTGCATGCATCTAACCACAGCATCAAGATATGTGAAGTAAAAGCTGATAGAGCTGAGAGAAGAAATAGATAAATTTACTATCATGGTTGGAGGCACTAACACCCCTCTATCAGAGCTGTACAGATCCCACAGGCAGAAAATCAGTAAGGACATAGTTGAATTAAACAATACCATCAATCGACTGAATATAATTGACATCTATAAGCTACTTCATCTAGTTAACAACAAATTACAGTAAGTCCTCACTTAATGTCATTGATAGGTTCCGTGACTTTAATAGAACAAACATACAGGGTAGGGCAAAAGTAGGTTTACACTTGTGAGTACACAAAACAGTTTATTCTTGTATTATTATTTATTAGTTATTGTATTATTTTCCATATGAACAACTGTAAACCTACTTTTTTTCCACCTTGTATAATGAAACCAATTTTATCATAGGTTAATTGATACAAACAAGAATTAAGTTCCTGTGGTATCTCATTAATATTAAAACAGTGTTGAGCAAAACAACTTTAAGGACCTGTCTTACATATTCTTCTCAAGGTCACATAGAAAATTCACCAAGATAAGCCACATTCTGGGCCATAAAACACAGAAAATTCACCAAGATAAGCCACATTCTGGGCCATAAAACACACATTAACAAATTTTTTAAAAAACCACGTAATTCATGCAATGTCTGTCCTCAGATCACAGTGGAATTAAACTAGAAGTCAATAACAGGAAGGCAGCTGGAAAATCTCAAAACAATCTAAATGTAACAAACTGCCAATTTTGGTGTTGTAAATGTATTGAAATCTAAAGAACAAAATAAACGAATGAACAAAATTGAAACAGACTCATAGACAGGGAGATTGGACTGTTGGTTATCGGAAGGGAGAAGGGCTGGGGGACTACGTGAAAGAAGGGATTGGAAGTATAAATTGGTAGCTACAAATAGTCATGGGATGGAAAGTACAGCATAGGGAATATAGTCAATAATATTGTGATAACTCTGTATTGTGCCAGATGGTACTGAAAATGTCAGGAAGAATGCTGTAAAGTATATGATTATAGATAAGGGTTTTTCAACCTTGGCATTTGGGGCATTTGGGGCTTGAAACTTTTTTTCTTTTTAATACGCATTTTTTATTGATTTCAGAGAGAGGAAGGGAGAAGGAGAGAGAGATAAAAACATCAATGATAAGAGAGAGTCATTGAATAGCTGCCTCCTGCAAGGCCCCTGCAGGGGATTGAGCCCACAACCCCAGACATGTGCCCTAAGCAGGAACTGAACCTGTATCTCCCAGATCATAGGTTGATGTTCAACTGCTGAGCCATGCCTGGCCAGGCTGGGCTTGAAAATTCTTTGCTGTGGCAGGCTATCCAGTGCATCCTAGGATCTTCAGCAGCATCCCTGGACTCTACCCATTAGATATAAACAGCAAACCTTTCTACACAGTGTGACAACCAAAAGTATCCTCCTGACATTGTCAAATGTCCAGGGGTAAGGGGGTGGTGCAAAATCACTTCCACTGTAGAGGAATAGTGACCCTCAAAAGTGTAGAAGATGACACTGCTGGTGGGAATGTAAACTGCTGCAGTGACTACGGATGTTCTTCAAAAAATCCAGACTAGAGTTACCATGTGACTCAGCAACTCTTCGGGGTATCTACCTGAAAAATTTGAAAACATTTATTTTCAAAGATATATGCACCCTTATATTTATTGCAGCATTATTCACAGTGATCAAGACCTGGAAACAACCAAAATGTCCCTTGATAGATAAAGAAGATGTGGTATGTATATACAACAGAACACTACTCAGCCATAAGAAAAGATGAAATACAACCATTTATGACAACATGGATGGACCTTGAGAATATCGTGCCAAGTGAAATAAGTTAGTGAGAGGAAACTAAGAACCATATGATTTCACTTATAAGTGGGATATAAAACTGAAAGCAACAAGTGGACAAACAAGACAAATAACCAAAACCTCATAGACACAGAGAGCAGTATAGTGTTTACCAGAGGAAAAGTGGGGTGGAGAGTTAGTAAAGGGTAAAAGGGATCAGATACATGGTGATGGAAGATTTGATTTTGGGTGGTAAACACAATGCAATATACAGATGATGTATCATATAATTGTACACTTGAAACCTATACAACTTTATTAACCAATGTCACCCAATACATTTAATTTTTAAAAACTGGAAAAAAAAAGTAGAAAAAGAAATCAACTTGACCTTTTTTTAGAATAACTTGCCACCATACCTTTAACTTTTCCTGACAGGCTCTTCTAACTAGAACTGGTTTTGTGCTCTTTCTCTGAAACTTCCCCTGGTTTTCAATTATTTAGAAGTGCAGTTGATATTAAGTATTAAGTTATTTTGAATCTTTATATTCTCACTTAGTTTCTCTTTGTTCTGCTATTGGTAATTTGTTACAGTGGTAATGACACTAACTATGTAGAATAATCATATTCTAATCAGATTCTTTCTCAAGACAGTGAATATAACTATAAAAAATGAGGTTATGATGCAAAATCTTTCAAATAATCACTTTAAGTAGAAAATAATAAAATTTTCATGCTATATTTTGATAAGTTTTCAAGGGATAGCTTGAAGTTCACAAAAATTGATCAGCTCCCCATAACACATCAGAAAAACACAGTCTTCAAACAAGAACCATCTAGGAGCTTCCAAAATAAATACTCCTTTTAGTCTAGCCTCATCTCCAAGACCCCGTGAAGGCCTTTGTCTATTATCACCTCATGTACCAAGAGTGACAAGCTTGGTCTGAATAAAAACTTGTTTGGATTAAACTTGCAGCAAGCTGTTCACTAGAATTTCTAAAAACTAAACCCTTCTGTTCACTTGTTAGAGTCATAATCAATAAGGAACCAGAATACCAAAATAAAAATGCTATTAGTCCATTAGGCAATTTAAGTGAAGAAAAGAAAGGCTGGGTCACTGATTTGGCAAACTATGCACCAATGTCTTAACATAGGGCATATTTCAAAATACAAAAGTATTTCATCTCTCAAAGTCAGTTTCTAATATTGTACTATGTGATTATACATGTAATGTCAAAAATGTTCACCTATGTGCTATTGTTCATACCTTCTAGCAGGAAAACATACATGTTTAAATTAGTATTGCTCATAATTCACTTTGTTACTTATCAGCTATTAGAATTTACTTGATATGAATCAGTCTTCATTGACCAATTACAAGAGGTATTAAAGAAATCTAAATCCATCCATTAGATAGATTTGAGAAAGTCAGGAAGAGTGAAGAAAAAAGATACGAAAAAATGGATTAAAAACTCACTTTGACTCATTTTCCAGTGGCCATGCCTACCCCCCACTCTACCGCCACCAATGACTACAAGTGAAAAAGAAGAATTTTAATCCTAAATTCTAGTATAAAATTTTTTCTGATTTTCATGGGAACTGTTTAAATACTTCTAAGTATTTCCTTTTGAAAAGATAAGGCTTTACAAACAAAAAGTTATTGAAGAGAATCATCTTGCCTCAAAGGTCACTGCCCGTATTACTGCTAATATAAATAACAATTACAAATAGATACAGTGGTACCTTGGTTTTCGAACACGCCTCAGAAGTTGAACATGCCCCATGGCTTCTGCTGAGCGCCAGATCCTGAGGCCCAGCTGCTAGCTATTGATCCCTCGGTTTTCGAACATTTCAGAACTCGAACAGTCTTCCAGAACAGATGATATTTGAAAACCGAGGTACCACTGTACTATTAATTTGAGCAGTTACTATATACTTTACACATATAATCTTCACTATAAATGTATTATGGTCAGATTATTATCTCAGTTTACAGATGAGAGAGGGTCATAATAAGCAAGTAACTATAAAAGTTACACAGGCAGTCTTATCAACTTGTTTTCCTTTCATAATTCATGTTTGTGTGAGTGTCCTAAGTGATCTGACAAACTTGAGGTAGAATATATTTTCTCTTATGTTTTCTTATGGAAATTATTCTAGGTTTAATTCTTAAATTTAGGTCTATAATGCATTTTGAGCCCTTTTTTTTACTATTATTGAGATAGATGTTGAATTTCATTATTCTGCATCTAGATCCCAATTGTTTCAATGTCATATGTTAAAGAGTATTCATTTTCCAGTAAATTAACTTGACATCTTTATCAAAAGCAAATTGAACATATATGTGTGGGTCTAGTCTCAGCTCTGTTTCTAGTCTCAGCTCTGTTCCATTGTTCAATGTGTCTGTTCTTAAACCAATATTGCCCTGTCTTGTTTAGGGTATTTTTGAAATCAGGTAGTCTGAGTCCTCCAAATTTTGGGATATTTTAAATTTTGGGGGGTAAACTAGGTCCCTTTGATTTCAATATAAATTTTGGAATCAGTTTCTCAATTTCCAGGGGAAAAACCAAGCCTGCTGAGGTTTTGATAGATTGATTTAATAGATTGATTTGTATCACATTTATATATGACATGTTATCATTGTTGAGTCTTCTGATTCATAAACACAGTATTGCTCTCCAGTTATTTATGTCTTCCTTTATTTCTGTCAATAATTGTGGCTTTTAGTATAATGGCCTTGCATATATATCTTTAAAATTTTATTCCTAAGTACTTGATGGATTTTTATGCTATTATAAAAGGTATTTTTTACTTCAATTTCCCATTGTTTGTGGCTCAAATATAGAAATACAATTGATTCATATATGTGATTTTTCATCTTTTCCCATATCCATTAATATAATGGTTTGCTCATGTCCTTTTTTATTCGTTTAACATAGTAAAGTACATCAATTGCTGTTTAAATGTTCAAACAACCTTGCATTCCTGGGATAAATCCAAGTTGGTAATTATGTACTATTACTTTCTACATTGCTAGATTTGATTTACTAATATATTGTTAAGCATTTTTCTTACTAGTAATATATTGTTAAGCATATACTTATGGAAAATATTTGTCAGTAATTTCTTATCTTGTAATGTCTTTTTATAGTTTTATAGTAAGATAATAGTAACTTGAAAAGTGAGTTGGGAAATCTATTCTCTCTTATTTTTCTGGAGGAAATTATAAAAGGTTGGTATCATTTTTTACATGTGTAATAGACTTTATCAGTACGGTCAAGTGGGCTTGGAACTTTCTTTGTTGAAAGATTTTTAACTAAAGAACTACAAATTCAATGTCCTTAATAGACATAGATTATTCAGGGTGGGGCAAAAGTAAGTTTATAGTTGTTCATGTGAAAAATAATACAGTAATTAATAAATAATGATACAAGAAAAAATTGTGTTTTGTGGAAACCTACTTTTTTCTAACCCTGTATATTACTCCTTGAATGAGTTTTGGCAATTTCTATTTTTTAAGAAAATGTTTCCTTTCTTCTAAGTTGTCATATTTATGACCATAAAATTGCTTATGATATTTTCTTATCTTTAATATCTATAAGGTCTGTAATCCTTTTTATTCCTGATACTGAAAATTTTTTAACTTCTTTTTTCTTTACTTAGTCTGGCTAAATGCTTATTCATTTTATAAATCTTTTCAAAGAAACAGATTTTAGTTTTATTAATTTTCTCTATTAGCTTTCTTTTTTCTGTTATTGATTTCGTTCTTATATTTATTATTTCCTTCTTTCTGTTTGCTTACATTTAATTTATTCCTGCTTTTATAGAATCTTAAGTAGAAGCTTAGATCATTGGATTTATTGAGATATAACTGACATATAACATTGTGTAAGTTTAAGGAATACATGTAATAAATTGACATATATATTACAAAACGTTTATCACAATAAGGCTTAACACATTCTTTACCTCATATAATAAACATTTTGTGGCCTCATTGTTGTTACTGTGAAAACATTAAAGCTCTACTCATCTAACAACTTTCAAATATACAATACAGTAGTGTTAACCGTAGTCACCATGCTGAGCATTAGCTCCTTGGAGGAACTTGTCTTCCTATTTGCTTTGCAACCCTGGCTCTCTGATGAGTACAAATAAGTTACAATTTTGTAGATTATTCCATATTTTTACTGTTAGAGTAAGAGTGATCTATACCCAAAGTAGAATCAGCTTTCTCATATACTCCTCACATTCAGAGTAAAAAGCTTTTGTATCAAGACATGTTCTTTGAGTGCCTGACAATCTATTTTTTATAATGACTGGAACAATGAGTAATGGTGCAATGTCTCTATTCTTAAGGCATTACAACTCTAGTGCATAGTGTGGGATGAGTGGGTAAGAAATAATACTAATAGTTTAGTGAGAATAATTTAATAATGATATTCTTTAAACTAAGAATCTAAGTCACCGGACTATGTTATAACGTACAATTATAGCTATACTGACTCAAGTTTTGTTTAGAGAGCCAGTCCTGTGTTGCTCAGTATTAAAAATAGTAGTACCATTGGCTTGATTACTTAGTTTGTGGTATACTTTTATGTCTAGATGTTTCACATGCAGAGTATTTGTAATAGCATTCTTTGTCTTACACCCTTTAGCATTTGGAATAATAAAATCAAGTTTCTTTATTTTTTGAATGATCACCCTAGGATCCCTAAATTTTATTCCTAAATTCTAACAAGCCTAGTTATCCATTTCTGCTTAAGACATAAAAATATGTTTGAAAAAATACTGAAAAAGCATAATAAATTGTACCAAAACTATACAAGCCCCAGCAGGTATAAGCCATGAAACATTCACTGAAAATGTGGAAAATTCCATTAAACAATTCAGAATACCATCTTATTTTTTCCAATATACGAACCATGTTTTCATCAAGATCTCTACCAATTTTGACTACTTGTGTTAGGGCCAAACTCAAATCTATAAGAATTAACCAAAGATAAGTAGGTAAAAAATTTATTTCCTCTCTCCCCTCTCCAGAAATATAGCCAGGAATGGTTTGATGCCTTACAATTTTCTGAATTCTCACTGAAGATGAAACTGTCTTATGAAATTATTGTTTTAAAAATTGATTTCAGCTGCTTTGAGAATCATTCATAAGAAGTAACAGCATCAAAGTTTGTGGTCAGTCGCCAACTTCCACTTGCTCTTCTCCCTCTGTTGTTTCTGTTACGGGCGGTGAAAAGATGTCAGTTCAGTTGGCACGCCCTGATGAGGAAACTTCCCATTCATTCTAAGCAGACTCAGTTTAGAACAAACTAATGGTCATGGATCAGTACCCACAGTTCTTTGATTTTTTTAATATTATATGATTGTTCCCTGAATTTCAATTTTCAGAAGATAATACAAATTCATTTCAACTATTCTGATGTAGAAAGCTAATTAACTAAACCAGTTCAGCAACTGCTCACGTTTCACTAATTTCAACCATCTGCCTCAACATTTGTTCCTATGTGTACTAGCTCTCATAGCTTTTCCTCTAATAGCAATTAATGAAACTGTTAATAAGCTACATATATCACACAATATTGTAACAATTTACCAAAGGATAACATTATGAGACAAATTATATTTGACAATTGTAGAAAAATGACTGCCATTATCAAATGTTGTAAAACATCAACTAGTATTCTTCTTAACTTACGCTTCTAAATTAATTATTTAATTAATTTAGCACACATTTTATGTATAATTCATAATTTTAAACTCTTGGTCAGATTTGCCATCTATTTTTACATGCTGGCTGCTTCTATAAGACACATATTAATGAAACACAACCTCTGTGAAAATTACTGAGCCTTAATTTCATTTTCATTTACATTCTAAAGTTCACTGGGCCTTTTCATACCATGGGATGCATAAAGAGGCAAACTGTGTTATAACCCAGTTTTTGTTCTATATTCAGAGAATGCTACATGCACAAAAATGCATATATATCATGATTCTAACTTTTAAAAAAATGAGATTAATTTGTAAATACCTTGAATAAAACAGTCCTCCAAAAACCAGAAGTTTAATGGTTTTGGGGTAAAAAGTTATATTGAACAAATTTAATCTTCTATAATAGCTTGATGGAACTGGTAACACTTAGCCAAATTAAAAATATGAAATATCATTTGACTTTGCCAAGGATTTGGAGTTTACTTTCATGGCGATTCAACTAAAAACAACAAGGAAAAATACATTAACACTGCTTCAATATATGTTTTCATAAAATACACACTAAATGCTAAAAGTTTACCTTATCAATGCTAAGTATCTCACTGTTTAGTCACTACTCTCATCCAAATACACACCTGTACACATACACTTACCCATATTCAAAATTGCACTCTTCTCTATGGTGACCACTACTTCTTGCTTCCATATTTACAATTAAAATACAGTTAAAAAGAGGAGGGGAGAAACCTATGTATCATGATATATCTAGGACATCTTTACAAAGCTATAAAATATAGATTACCCTAAATGTTGCTTCTCCAACAACTTGTTTGGATAACATAGACCTAAGCCAGGAATTTTCAATTTTTCCCCCTGATTTATAGTGAATTAGTGAGTCATAGTAATAAGAAAATATATCTGAAATGGTGATGCTAAAAATATATACCAATTTTCCAAATGAACTGAGTAAAAACTCAATTGGACCCTGACTGGTATGGCTCAGTTGGTTGGAGTGCTGTCCCATACACTAAAGGTCTCGGTTAAATTTCCAGTCAGGGCACATACCTGAGTTGTGGGTTCCATCCCCAGTTCAGGTATGTACGGGAGACAACTGATGGATGTTTCTCTCTCACATTGATGTTTCTCTTTCTCTCCCTCTCCCTTCCTCTCTCTCTAAAATTAATAAAAACATATCCTTGGGTGAGGATTCAAAAAAATAAAAGTAAGTTGGGAATTTTAATGAATCATAAAATTTATACATTTACAGTGTTAGTCCCATCCTACACTAAAATATGGGCATTCTCTGACTCAGGTACATCAAGACTGGACATGATTGAAGGACTAGTTAAGTAGACTGACTAAGTAATGGTATGTTTATAAGAAGGACATGAGAATATTTAGAAGCAATGCATTCTAGAGGAGAAAGAGCACCAATTTGGTTCAAGTACAGAAGCCCAGCCTTGATGAGACCAAATAAATGGGGAATCCACCATTCAGGGTATCTCTTGTTCAGTTCCATGAATGTGTGTTTTAACTCATTTAACCCATGAGTAGCTTAAAGTTTAAAGAATTTGAGTTAGCATCATAAAAATCAAAGTATAACCATTAAGTTATGTCACAATTAAACTACAGCAGTAGCTAGTATTGTCTGTACCCATCTCATCAATTTTTTATCAACACTTTCCTGTTCCTCACCAAACTTGTGATTATTTTTTCCCTTTTCTGCCTAAAATCTTTAAAAGCAAACTATTTGAGAACACCTACACATACAACTGATGAAAAAATTACTTCTTAAGTTTTGCTTGATATTATCATTTATAGAGAAAAACAAATATACAGGGTGGGGCAAAAGTAGGTTTACAGTTGTTAGTATGTAAAACACAATTTATTCTTGCATTAGTATTTATTAATTATTGTATTATTTTCCATATGAACAACTGTAAACCTACTTTTGCCCCACCCTGTATATTGATACAGTTCAGTTTGGAAGGATTGAAAGAATATAGAATTTAAGTAATCCAGAGAAGAAGAATAAAAATAATTCAAAAAATAGGAATTAGATTCTTGGAGTAATGATGAAAAGGAATTTGAAGCCATACTGGAAAGGTTAAGCTCAAAATGAATACTACAAAGTAGTCTCATTTCCTTTAAACACACCCATTTTTGTTGTGTAAATATCTTCCATTTTACAATAGATACTCCATGGTTTAATGAAAATAATCAGGTTGAAAATCCCCTAAACCAGTAGAACTGAGAAATGCTGCCTTTTTCAAGTCAGAGTAGAATAATTCTACCCAGCCGAGGATTCACTGAAATTACTTCATCAGTAAATTACTTCATCAATTGTGTTTATATTAATGTCATTTCTTAAAATAAAAAAAATAAAGCCATCATTTTTATTTTATATTTCATCCTAAGCAACATTCACTGTTAAATCGAGTGCTACATACCAAAAGAAAGGCACATTAATCACAGTCTTGCAATTTCTCAATAACTCAATGACAGAACTAAAATTACACACCATCCTCAAGTGAAAATGTCTTATGGAGACCAGGAACATAAATGAACAAAAAGATGGACAACTGCTACCTGGGTGAATTCTCAGAGGAGACAGTTCAGCTGTGATATCAACTTGTCCTTTCGGCAGTTGGTGAGCTTAGAAAACAGATCTCCTTAGGCAAGTAGACATCACTTCAAGTAACTGGGCTCAAAGCAAGTCAACGGAATTCTACCCAAGGTGGCAGCCTTCTGGGTTGAAGAGCCACAAAAGAAGTGGCTATAAGTGAGGTATCACCCTGGGATCAGAAAGTAAAGGAGATTAGACGTAGTTCATTGCTGTGTCAGGAAATGGGTGTAGGCTCCTAACAAATGAGAGTTTACTCCACTATGACCCTAATCTACTGGCAAAATCCTCATGTGTTCTGGACAAGGGACAGATGACTGTTTGCTAGAGTTTAAATATTCCAAATATTTAGTATGAATATCACATGATGAATCAAGACCAATTCTAAAATATAAATCTTGAAAAAAATCTAAGATGGACTCTGCTATAGAAATAAGCTTATGCTTAAAGTAACATCAAAAATCATGTGTTGGAGAATTCTGGCATATTTAGTCTTATCAATATTCTATATCTGATATGACTCAGAAGGCTGTGCAGGAAAAAGAAAGAGGGAAACCTGAATATGAAAGCCTTAAGTCATTTTTAACTTAATAAGGTAGGATCTTGATATAATGTTAACAAGTGGAGATCTTTTAAATAATAATTTGGCCATTTGAAAACAGATATTGAGAAGGACTCTTAGAAAATAATATGGTATTCTTGGTAACACTCCCAGATTGGTAGAGTATTACAACTAAAGGGCAAGGACCCAGCAGAAGTTTGGGATTTATGCCAGGGTCAATCAAAATACTAAATATGAATCTCTCTCCTTTCTAAAAATAGCCCTCCTTGATTTAATACAGTGAACCTGTTATGGTCGTAATTAGCTAGTTATTAATATTAATAATAGGAAACGAGCAAAGGGGAGACCAGACATTATAAGCATGGTCATCTGGGCAGCTCCACCAGGAAGCTAGGGTCATTTCCCACGGGAACAAAAGGGGTGATGGGCACATGCACAGTGAAGTCAGGGTGATGTAGGGAAGGTGCTTCTTTGTCAGTCTAACCTGGGAAAAAGATAATTGGCTTTGGGGCTGAACCCACTACAAGTGCACCAAATCTTGAAGGGTTAATTGGTTAACCCCAGGGCCGTGTGGACTCCACATGCAGGATGCTGGACTGGCCTGGGCTTTAATATGGATAGGAGACTCCGGGCAGTGGTATTAATTCTAGCCCTGCTGAAGACAAGATTGGACTTTTTCCCTGGTGGGATGGAGGGAAATGGGACATTGGAAACCCAGGGATTTGCTTCCATGGAAATAAAGATCACACATCCTCCTGTGTGAGTCTCAGGAAATTCCTTTCCTTGCAACACTGCAAGAACTCTACTTCCACCAGTAGCAGGTGGGGACACAGATGGCACCCCACCAATAACAAACCCACTGAATAATTGAGAAAACAATCCAAATCTGATATTTTTTAACAAAAATTAAAAGCAGTACTTCTGAAGCTAAATTGGTATTCAGTTCCAAATCTGAAAACAGGAAGAGATCAAAATGTACATTGTTTAGAAGAGGGGAAAGATTTTTAACTTAAACAAGTGATTTGATCATGCGGTGAAATCTTTCATTATGAACCACATGCTTTCTAATACTTTCAAAATCTACTGTTCCTTTTCTAGATGCAATTCTGCCAAGTTTAAATCCTCCTCAAATACAATTTTGATTTCTAAAATGATCTTGTTTAGATGTAACAAGGCATGTCATCTTGTTTTCAAAGTGTTTAAAGTTTATTTAAACTACTATGAATGACCTTTTGAAAGCAACACCTAAAATATCCAGCTGAAAAATGTCTCCAAATAATCTTAAAATTCACTTTAGATTAAACAGTTTGGAAAAATTAAGAGGAAATAATATAGGTCGTATATTTGAAGTGGTGTTTTTTATTTTTAAATTAGTGTTTAATTAAAAAAAAACTTAGGATCTTTCCAAACCCTAAATATAGAGAGTTTCCTGCTTTTCTTCCTAGTAAAAGAGGAAATTTTAAAAAATAAATTCTTTATTAATGTATGTGGAAAGAGTTAAATAGGGGAAATTTAATGTCTGTCATATTTCACATCATTATGGTTTTTTGAAAGATACTAAACATGGTACTGAATTCAAAAGATACAGACAAGGATGCAGTGAAAATATATTCTCTGACTTTCCACTGTTATGTCACCCAATTTTTCAAAGTTTTCCACTGTTACCAGTTTCTTATTATACTTCCAAAGATATAACATACATTTATTAATATTGATATGGGTGTTTTTAAAATTCTTTTTAAATTACAAAATGATTACCTAAAAAAGAAATTATTTATTATCATAAAATTCTCATTTTCTTTTCCCATATTTCTTAGATGTCTACTAAAGCTATAAAGGATTGCTAAGTAATTAAAACATGTTTATATTTTCTGAGTCCTAGAAGTCAGTTTTAAAATGTTTCATTGTTAGAGGCAAATAATATCAACTACATTTTTAATTCATATAAAAGTAGAAGTAAATGATGTGTTTATAGGTCCAGGTTTTATTCAGGCATCTTTTGCCTTCTTGCTCTTATTGCTAGGTAGGCATGTGTGGTACATAAGCATGGTCCAGATGTAGAAACACAAAGCATGAGTGGACTAAAACAGACAAGCTGCAGAAAGTAAGGCTTACATGGTTTATTTTCCCCTCCAAGGTCAACAGAATACACAGGGAAGAACAGGGTTAGGACAACCCCAATAGATGACTGTCTAAATCCTTTGTAAGTAGGGAATGACTGCTTTATACCATCATGGCCAAATGACAAAGAAAAAAACAAAATATTAAAAGTTTGCATCTGTTTGCTATCACCTATATCTGCCTACAGATCATCATGACTCAGGTTTTGAGAATAACGTGAGTATGCCACTGGGTAGATGGGGTTGGAGTTCATAGCACGAATCCCATTGGCAAGGGTGTATTTTAGTGGATTGAATTACACCCACCTGATAAACAACATTTGGGTTCACCACAGGAAGGGTTTGGAAAGAAGGAGGCTGATCAGGAGGCAATGCTGACTCTTGGGAAGAAAGCAGCAAGGAAATATAACAGAACAAAATCCCATTAAACTGTTGAAGATGGCTTCTCCAGCATGAGATTTTGTTGGTAATCGCTATCTTGGAAGAAGATATCTTGATATGCCCAGATCAAAAAAGTGGCTCTTTCTCCAAATAACTTCTTTTATTTGAAGTTACTCTTTAACTATCACTATTCCTATAGGATTGTGCTGCAAAAAGACTATATGAAAAGCAAACTTCAGAGAATTTTAAAGACATTTGGTATAAAATCCTTCCACAGATTCAGATGGATTCAAACTAATTACACTTCTGAGTCTGTCTAAAATTTTGCATTTGACTAAGTGGATTAGCTAATACTTATCTTTGAAGTCTATTTAGTTCCCACAGTGTGCAGTATGTAAGCACACAATTGATATTTTCAGTTGACCTCTTACTCAGCAATCTTGCTTAAACTAACTTACAAATTCTAGTAATTTGTCTATAGATGCCTCAGACTTTTTTACATATGCAATCATATCATCTGAAATATAATTGCCATTGTATTTCTTCCTTTCCAATTCTTATACCTCCTTTTTCTTGACCTACAGCCTTGGTTAGACTCTTCAAGACAATTTGGAAAGAAGTGAATATTCAGCTACTTTTTTTCTATTCCTTAAATCAAAAGGAAAGCTCTCAGCATTCCCCATTAAGGATGGTATTTCTGGAATTCTTTATATATACCCTTTATCAAATTAAGAATCTTCTTGTATTCAGAGTTTGCTTAGATGTTTGATCATGAAGAAGAATTGAATTCTATCATAAGCTTTTTCTCTATTAAGATGGTTACATGATTATTCTGATTTGTTGGTGAAATACACTGATTATTTTTTAATGATAAACAAATTATATATTCCTAGAATAAATCTAACTTATTATAATGTATCCTTTTTGTATGTTGCTGTAATGAGTTTGCTAATACTTTGTTTAAGGTTTTTATATCTATGTTCATGAGTAAGTTTGGCCTGTAAATTTTCTTACTCATAATATCCTTATGAGGTTTTAGTATCAAGGTTATACTTGCTGCATAAAACAAGTTAAGGAGTGTTCCTTTTTTATTTTCTGGTAGAATTGATCTAAATTGATGTATTTCTTTATAAACTATTTGATAGAAATCATTAAAGATGACAAGATGACAAGTGGGTTGGGAGTATTCTTTATGGCAGACTGGATTTTGCTTGTTGGTTTGAGTTTATCTATCTTTTAAATTCAGAATTCAATATCTTTAAAAGTCCAAGAACCATGTATATTCTTTTTCTTGCATCAGTTTTGGTAAGTTTAGTATTTTTAGAAATTTATCAATATTCACATTTATTACTATATAGTTGTTTATAATATACTTTTTTGATATTTTTAATTCCTGAAGACTCTATTATAACGTCATTTTTCCCATTGGTCATCTGTGCCTGCTTACTTCCTTTCTTGCTACTTTTATCAAATATTTAACTGTTTTATTAGACTTTTCAAAAAACTTTTGGCTTTGTCTATCTCTAATTTATGATTTTTTATTACATTATTTTCTACTTTTATTTTCTTATTTACTGCCTTTTATTTTCTTTGGGTTTAACTTGCTTTCTCTAATTTTTTGAGATTGATGCTGCCTTACTGACTTTCAGCCATTCTTCATTTCTGATGTATGTGTATGTATCACAAGTTTTGATGTACAGTATAGTATTTTTACTATTATTTACTTATACATTTTCTATTTTCTATTGTGCTTTTTTTCTTTGACCCATAAGTTACTTGGAAGTATACTTCTTAATTTCCAAATATGTGAGGATTTTCTGGTTATCATTCTGACTGATTTCTAGCTCAACAGCATTGTAATCTGGCAACATAGTCTGTTTTCATCCTTTTGAAATACTTGAGACTTTTTCTCCCTGAAATTAGCATATCTTCCCAAGGAAAAATCATCTCAAAACTCTACTCCACTGTCCTTCCCCCGCTCCAACAACCCCAGCACCACTTGTATTCTTCACTCATCCTGCCTAGATTTCTCTCTGTCTTGTTAGTTCTAAAGAATTCAAGTGAAGGTTTTGTTTTTACATTTTATCCAAATTTCCTAGTTTTCTCAACAGGAGGATGGATCTGATATATCTCATGCACCATCATCCAGTGCCTACAGTTTGTAAAAGGCTAATTAATGCATTCTTAGGAAACACATTCCCACAGGCTGAATCATTCTCCTCAAAATCAGAGGAGATAAATATATTAGGTAACTGAAAAGCCATCTAAAAAGTATTTTTGATTTATACCCTTGGTTTTTGGAGTTAGATCTAATACCTACAACATGAAGAAGCAGAGGCAAAGAAATTCCATCTTTCCATAAAATTGAAACAGGTGAAGTTTGCCTTTAGTGCCTTTTTGGATTCTCTTTGCCAAGGCCCCAGTGACCTTGGTCAGTTATGTCAGAGGTAGATGGAGGAGATGCCTTGGGTCTCAAACGAATCTTCTTTTCCTTCTGCATATAAGGATGTTAACCAGATTAGAATACCAAATGTGGGAAAAGCTTTAATTTAGAGTTAATCATTTATTGAAACATAGTTATTAAACTTTAAAATATTATAGACTTGTGGGAGAATATTTTTGACATATTTCTTTCAATTGTCCCTCAAATCACAACACCTAAGTAGTCCCCCAAGTTTAACCCTGAGCAGAAAGACCACCCTTTACTATTGCCCAGCCAGACATTAGCACATGGAATGCAGCAGTCTAATTATCATTTGCTTAACCAAAATCCAATTATACAAATATCAAGCTGACTGAATTTACGAATCAAATTAAAAAACAGAGAATACTAGTAAAGAGTTAAAGCTCTGAAAAAAATGTATAAGTCTAAGAAATAGTCACTTTCTCAGTCCATATGTCCTTGAGGTGAGATGAATTAGTTTTGATTTGAATTCTGCATATGGCACTTTGAAACTGAGTGATTTGGGGCAACTTGTCATAACCAAGTATTTTTGGTTTCTGTAAAGAAGAAATAAGATAATTATGTAAAGAATATAGCACGTTACTAGTTATACACTAAGCATTCAATAACTGTGAGCTGCTACAATATCTTGATTAGCATCATCATAATCCTGCTTCTGCTATTAAGCAAAAATATTCCTCGATGTAGCAAAATCATGACTTCCTTGAACTGAGTAATTTGAGAGGCCAAATATCTGTCTCCTTAAATATCACCCAGGCCAACCTACTGTGATGTCATTCCACCTATGGAGACCTATCTTAAGTTTCAACATTAAAGGATCCTTTGGTAGTAAAGGTATTGCTTTCCCCCCATTCTTTATTTACTTCAATGGGCTTGCTTCAAAACAAAGCAAAAAAGTTTGAAAATTATTTACATCCACACAAAAAGGGACACACAGATTTTATAGCAGCTTTATTTATAATTGCCAGAACTTGGAAGTAACTGAGATGTCCTTCAATGGGTGAAGAGATAAACAGTGGTACATCCAGACAATGGAATATTATTCAGTGCTTAAAAATTAGCTAGCAAGCCATAAAAAAACACGGAGGAAACTTACATGCATATTACTAAGTAAAAGAAACCAACCTGAAAAAGCTATACAGTGTATTATTCCAACTACATGGCATTCTAGGAAAAGAAAAACTGAGACTAAAAAGATCAGTGGCTATGAGGGGATGGGTGGGGGGAAGGATGAAAAGAAAGAGTACAGAGGATTTTTAGGGCAGTAAATATGATATTGCAATATTATAATTCTATATGATACCACAATGGTGGATGCATGTCCTTCCTTATATGTCTGTCCAAACTCATAGAATATACAACACCAAAAATCAGCTGAAATGTAAACTATGGACTCTGGGCAATTACAATTACAATGGAGGTTCATTGATTATAACTAATGCATCACTCTGGTGGGGGATGTTGATAATGGGGGAGGCTAGGCATCTGGGGGGAGAGTGACAAGGGGTACACAGGAAATTATTAAAATTAAAAATAAGCTTTACAAAAAACTGATTTTCAAATTACATGAAATATTGCCAAAGAGTATAAATTGGGTGTAGATAAGAATATCATGGTGAAGACATTAAGCATACTCTTTTTGGGGAAAGTGAAGCTATTGAGCCATGATAAGCCATTAATAACTGAGAATAAGTTAATTGGTCAGGTGATCTAACTAGTCACTAGTGTACAGGACAATTTTGGTTGGGAGATGTCTTAGAAGGTTGAGAGAGATGGAGGAAATCCAGCATGTGAGACCCAATCCCACAAGAACAGTCTCAGATGAGAAACCACAGGTGGAGAGTCTTAAAACATCAGGCAGTCTCTTAAATCCTGAAATGAATGTAGCAATTGGGAGAGTCAAGCTGGCTAGCAAAACAGGAACATGGCTTAGTGGGTGAGGAGGCCCCAGGATCATTTTGTAGAACAAGCTCCGGTTCTTGAAATGCTTACCTTAGCATTTCATAAGCACCTACTATGTGCCAGACACAGAGCCAGGTGTTTTTACCCTCCTCACAATTCTGTTTACCTTTTACCCTCTCCTCCAATTCCCACAACTCCAGCTGCTACCGGACAGGGGCCAGCCCGGAGCAGGTCTGCCTCAGGGTGGCCTGTAGTGTATGGGTCCTTGATTTTGTGTAGAAAAGATTTCGCAACAGACTTTCTACCATATTACCATAGTTTTGTTTTTCTACCTAAAACTCCACTGCTAAGTACTCACATGTCCTCCACATAAGGCACAAAAATGCTCTGTAGCATTGGTGATCAGTATGACCACAGTGTATGTGATTCCCTTGGGGAGCAGAGCCAGGATATAGAAAAAGAAACTGCAAAAGAAAACCTGTAATAAAAACCCAAGTGATATAGGGCCCTGAAGCGTTTAGCTCACTGACCAACAGGGGCAAATGAGAAACTCCTTCCTGCTGCTGTGGATCGTTGGGTCTCTTCTTTTGGATGTAGTCTACCACATAAACAATGTCATGACCTGGTCCCTGCCTCCCCCTCCAGGCCTATTCCCTGCACTTCCCTCATCTACCGCATCTGCTGCATGCTCCTTAAGTCGCTGTGCCTTTGCACACACTGTTCTTTCTGACTGGAACTACCCACCCCTTTGTCTTTCTTGACAGCTCTTATTCAATCTCTTGCTCATCCTTACAGTTATCTCCCCTGACCTTTCCAAGTTAACCAGATGTCCTTCTGTGTACATCTACTAACTGTGGCATAAAGTTCTCCATAATGTTTTCATTTATCTGTTATAGATGCTAGTTTATTAGCCTAAGAAAGTTGGTTTTAAGGACTGTGTCTTATAAATTTCCAAGCCCTCACTCTCAGCACATAACACAGAACCTATCATATAATATTGTGGAATGAATAGGTGATAAATAAATTCATAGTATCTTGGTTAATCTTTTATTCTTATTGCGCTTTAGTCTGGCTCCTACTGCTTATAAATTAGCTTTTTGGTTACCTACATCCAAATCATAATCCAGGATGGGTTCCTTCTTAGAAACTTTCAAGCACACACTAATCTCATGCATGCTAAGGAGTTGCGTGTACATTTCAGTCACATGGCTAATATCTTATATCTTGTCCCTAAAGTCTGTGGCCAATATTTTCTTGGGAATGTAAGCTTATGCCTACTTACTACTTAGCAAATTGTAGAACTTAGTCTCCAATCTTTTGTTGGTGCTGTTACTGTTGCAGGCACCACTCTATAGTGTCATAACTGAAAACAAATGACGATACTTTAAAAAAACTCATTCATCAAAAATTCCACCATAGAGATAATAATGGCAACTGCCATTAAGTGCTACCTTAG
The DNA here is from genome assembly GCF_964146895.1 of Miniopterus schreibersii. Lineage (NCBI taxonomy): Eukaryota > Metazoa > Chordata > Mammalia > Chiroptera > Miniopteridae > Miniopterus > Miniopterus schreibersii. Next base: position 52,695,110 of record NC_138108.1, on the reverse strand, counting down.
CATTTCATAAGCACCTACTACGTGCCAGACACAGAGCCAGGTGTTTTTACCCTCCTCACAATTCTGTTTACCTTTAACCCTCTCCTCTTCCAGTTCTCATAACTCCAGCTGTTAGGGACAGGGGCCAGCCCGGAGCAGGTCTGCCTCAGGGCGGCCTGTAGTGTGTGGGTCCTTGATTTTGTGATGAAAAGATTTTGCAACAAGAGTCCAGATGGGTTTGGGAGTATGTTTATTAATGCCGGGACAATGAAACAAAGGAGGGAATTAGGGTGGAAGAAACAACAGAGGAGAGCCTAGGCGGTGCTACACTTTGGCTCCCTAGAAATGTTATAGGAAAGAAGTGAGCCCAGGCGGGGCTGCAGTTAGCTCACTGGGAAGTGGAGGTCACAGGGACAGAAGAGCCTGGGTGGGGCTGCTTTAGCTCACTGGGCAGTCAGAGAAAAGGGGGGCATGGAGGCAGACCAGAGGGTGAGCCCTGATTGAGCTGCTGCTGCCCACCGCTCGCTGGCTGCAAGTCTCATGGCGACCCTTAGAAATTTAGGATGAAATAAAAAGTTCATGCCCAGGAAGGGGCATGGGTGTGCTATAGAATGACCCATATTGAATCTTTGTCCTGAGGGCTTTTTAATCCCCCCCCCCTTTTTTTTTTTCTGCAGGCGAAACTCTTAGGGAAGGGTTTCAGGAGATATTCATTAGCTTTTCAGGTGTATTTTTAATATGCTGATGCATTAAAATGAGTGCATAGGGAGTTCTGGATTATTCTTTGGTCAGTTTTACTGTTTTACTTTTATCTTAGGTCTGTCTGGCTTTAATGGGGTTTTTGTTATTTGTTTCTCAGCTTCATCTGTCCTAGAGTTTAGTTGACACAAATAGCATTAATTGAGTCTTTGTTCTCTATTTTCCCAGGCCAGGGTGATTTAAGCTATGTATTTTCCGGTTAGGGAGGAGAGTATAAACCATTTACTCTCAATTGTCCTTGGTTAGGGAAGACAAGGTCTTGCACTTCACAAGCTGGCTGCAAGCTGCCCAAACTGTTCAGCCTTGTTGACTTTCCTTGTCTGTGTCCCCAGTCCACTTGCCCAGGGATTTTCCTTGCTTCTCACTGTCCTGCTGCACAACAAATAGGCATCAAAAGCCGCAGCTTTCACATGAGAAAACTGAAACTCAGTGAGGACATGGGGGTGCCTAAGTCCCATCACAAGAAAGCGGCAGAGCTGAGATACGAGTTTGAGAGTTGGTGACCTCGAACTGTCTGGTCTTTACTTGCCAGGCTGTCTTCCTATAGGGAACTTATTTTGTGCATGGAGTTCTCTATTCAGTGTTTCTGTTTCCTTGCTAAAAAAAAAAGTGAATAATGGGTGAGTAGTCACATTTTGAATGTAATTAAACCTTTAATGCACAAAAACACAAACGACAGAATCATAAAGATAAAAGAAAACCATGCAAATGATACGCAGATCCCGGCTGTGTAAACCAGTGAGTGAACCATGAGCACTGCAGACAAACCAGCTGTACCCTGCGCCGGCCAACCACACAGCTGCCAGGATGACTGCTTGTTCGCTTTCCTTTCCAGGCTGGGCTTCCTCAGAGGCAGACAAGCACAAATCAGAAAATGAAATTCCTCATAAAGTCAAAGTCTGGTGGCCCCCAGTGGAATTGGGGGGTGGGAGTACACATGAGAGAACAGGAGTAATTTAAAGTTTTGGTTTTAAAAATGCCTAATTTACTCAAACATTATTATTGTTGTTGTTATTTTACATTCCAAAATATTTTTTTTTAAATATATCTTTATTGATTTCAGAGAGAGGAAAGGAGAGGGAGAGAGAGACAGAAACATCAACGATGAGAGAGTCATTGATCGAACCCACAACCCGGGCATGTGCCCTGACCGGGAATCGAACCCCGATCGCCTGGATCCCAGGTAGAAGCTCAGCCGCTGAGCCACGCCTGGCCGGGCACATTCCAAATCTTAATCCCAATAGTATTTTGAGTGCTTAATAGACTTTATTTTTTAGAAACGTTTTGTTCTCACAGTAAAATTGAGCAGAAAGTACAGAAAGTCCCTGTAGATTGTACTCTTTGCACCCACACATGCACAGTCTTCCCCACTATCAAGATCTTTATCCATAGTAGTACATGGAGTCCTCTTATTTTAATAAATTATAAGATACCTCCACCCTCCCCATAGAATTTGTTGAGTACTGGTTCACCACGTTCCAGTTCACTAAAAACTGGCTAAAGCATACAGACATTTTCATGTATACTCAACATGCAAGATGAACCTAAATAGCCCATTCCCAGCCATTTCAGAAAAATCAAAATTGTAGCTGACATTTACTGAAAGTGTTTTATTTGCCTGTGCTTTTCTAAGCACTTGACCTGTAAGAAGTCACTCAGTCCTCATAATAAATACAGTTGTAAACAATGGGTAAGTATGCATATTTTAATAAACTATAAAATGTGTACATTCTCTCTATGGAATTTGGGGTAACCGGTACACGCAGGTCACCTGCACCAGAGGGAGATCAACAAGTGCATTCAGGAAAGGCAGGAAAAGGTTTCACACTTTTTATTGTATATTCACAGAAAAATACAGTGGTCATATCAATGGGGGAATCGAGGTTTAATCTACATATTGTCATACCTACTTGTGTTACCTTCCAAATGAGCCAGTTAAATTAGGCAAGGGAAATTATTAAACAGGACAAAATCAATTGGAAATATTGCTCATCATAACAAAGTCCTATTATGAAGAATCTTGACTCTATTTTCATAAAATAGATAAAAAATGAAAGGTAAACAAGTTAATATGAGGGATTTTTTTCTAAAAGCAATTTCTATGACATTACAATGTTTTAACAGATTCCACTTAATCATATGTGATTTCTAGAACTAACTAGGACAGAATTATTTTTAGAATCCATGAATATGACCTTGGAATGTGGCAAATACTGAAATGACTTCTGAGTCAGTCTTTAAAAAGATAAAATAATCTTCATTATTTAGTAAGATTAGTAATGATCTGTTGTATGAATCACAAACTTTTCAAGCATAATGAATTAAAGAAAAAAACTATTGCAAAATTCCAAGGTTCCCACATATTGTAAATGTATTTTTGTATCCACTTATTGAGCAAATACATACTGACAAAACTGCTAGGACTTTCAATGAATGTATACTTTATTAATTACAGCTGTGTGTGTGTGTGCTAGGGTACATATAAGTGAGAGGCGGAGAAGGAAAGGCAGACTAATTTATCTTGTCAATGATTACTACACACATGTGTCCATGGCGGCATCATAGCAGCTTAACAACCCCATAGACCACACTTTTTTACATGTTGATTTGTTGGGTTATGGTCCCTGAAACTGGTTAAAGCATATAGAAACTTTCATATACTCAACACATAAAAGGAATCCAAATACCCACTTCCGAAAAATAAAAATTGTTGCTGACCCTTGTTGAGTGTGCTTTATTGTCTGTGTTCCTCTAAGCACTTACCTCGTTAACTGATTTAATCTTTCCAGCAATACTGTGATATAGGTGCTCTTACCATCCTCCATATTACAGATTAGAAAACAAAAGCCCAGAGATTAAAGTGCTTGCCCCAGATCACAGAGCTAAAAATGACCGACCCAGATTCAAACCCAAATAGTCCATCTCCAAAGCCTTTTTCTAGTACTCCTCAATGTGGCCCTATTGTCATTTGCGGTGGCATAACACTTGGTTGGATGGGACTGTCTCAAACGTTGCAGGGCACTGAGCATTCCTTCGTTTCTCCCCTTAAATGCCAGGCATTGTGACAATCAAAAGTGGTTGCCACCCCCCAACTCCTACAAACATCCACTTGGGAAATGAACTGTCTTGGTTAAAAATACTACAAGCTTTATTTTCCAGGCAACACTACAGCTCACTGAGGGTGTACACACACACACACACACACACACACACACACACACACACACACACTCTCTCTCTCTCTCTCTCTCAAGTATACATACACATTTGTTACATACTTAAACACAGCCAGGATTTGAAGTGGAAATAAAAGTGAACCGAGTTAAATATTTTTCTTCCTCATTTTACTTTCTCAACAAACATTGCTTTCACTCCATCCCTTATGTCTACAGGGCACAAGCAGAATGAAGAAAAGACAAGGGGGGAAAAAACAGAAAACACATAAATTAAAGATGAGGAAAAATAAGTGGGGAGAACAGAAATCATATAAAAGACAGGAAAAAATGCTCTATCTAGAACCTAGAGATAGGAGTCAGCTGCTCATAAGTCAGTGAATAAAATAAAAAGTCAGAAAACCAAAGCCATTACCTGACTTGACTTCCCTCAAAATGTGTGTATCTATTTGAGAGAACCATTGAATTTCAGAACCGAGATGGTGCAACAAATGACTGTAGTCCAAACCCCACCAAATGGAAGGCTGCCCCCTGCAACTTTCATGACAGATGGCCCTGCAGCCTCTGCCACATGTCACTTCCAAGAGCAGGCAGATCATTATCTACTTTTAGAAGGAATGCATGTCACTTTTGTGTAGTACTAGTTGTTAGAAAGTTGTTCTCATTTAGAACCGAAATCTGCTCTGCCTCAGCCCCATTTCTACCCTCTGGAACCATATGGAATGAGTTAAATCCTTTTTTCACATGATATCCAAAAATTTGAAGCAGTTACTATGTTCCCCTGAGTCTCCTCTTACCCAAAATAAACATGCACAAAACATATGACATGCCCTCCTAAAAGCAGTATACCTTAGTATGACCAATATCCTCAAAAGCCATTTCATTTCTCTCACTTTTTCTTACTGAGCTCGAAATCGGCACATCTGGTGTGTATTTGTTTGGGTGTGCTCTGTGAACTCTACACATACATATGTGTATAAATATGCACACACAAACATAAGCCACACATGGAGCTTGCATGTCTGCAGATAAATATATAGACACATATGTGTGCACATGTAAAATATGCACATTGCTCATCTTTTCTTCTCTCTCAAGTGCTCCTTCTTTGCATGGCTCCAATCCAGCCCCAATTCATGGGGAGAGTTTAACTACTTTCAGGATTATTGCATCCCTCTGGAAAGAAGCAGGGAGACTTTAAAGCTTTATTTACATTGCTTAGTTCAACCATGAGTGGATACTTGCATATTCCTGTCTGCTGTGTGCCCAGCCTTAAAAAGTTACTTAATCCTCAGTTCCCAAGGGTAAGGGAAACACTTAGACACTTCACATCATTCAGTAACTCTGAAAATATGTGCTAATGGAAACAAATTCAGATCCTGTGATAACTGCAAGCCTCACATTCATCTGAACCCATTTTTCTTTTCTTCTCTTAGTTTTGTTTCCAATTAGGTATTGCTTCCACCATTTCTCAGTTAGTTTATCACTTGTCTGTTTCCTATCTTATTTTCACAGAGCAGAAATAAAAAGTATTCTTTGATATTGAGGAAAATGTCCAAAGGGCCCTGAGTTCAAATCTCTTTCATTTCTCACATTGTAATTTGAGTTTTACAGTTCAGTACTTTAGCAAGCCTCAAATGGAAGGGTTATTTCCAGGTTATGATAACATAATTGGATCCAAAGTCATTGTCATCATTTCATCCCACAGAGAGATATTTTGATCTCTCTCCTGGGGGCAGAAATTGAGTTGGTGGTGGTGGGGAGAGATGTGACGCAGCATCAAGTTCTTTTTGAAAGGCTTTCATTTCATCCCACTTCTTCACAGCACATGAAAAGTGCCCTCACACGCCCTCTATAGCTCCTGCCGCCTGCCCCTCCCACTGCACTTCTTGCTCTCCTCCTGTCCTCTTCGGTTTTCTTGGCCGAAATGGAGATCACGGAGAGAGCAGGCAGGCTTCAGGGTTGGCCGCATGAGCAGCAGAGGAGTCAGGACACGTTCCCAGGGCACTGCTGCTGGAGCACCTGGAATACTACAGAGGTGGCTCAGGTCAGGCAGGTGGAGCTCCTGGGGGCAGGACAGGGGCTTGGGCACCAAGAGCTCATTTCACTTCACATGATTGCTTTGCTCTGGCCAAGCCCTGAAGGCACTGACCCAGGCCTTTGTTTTTTTAAACCCAAGCCTTGCGTATGAATCATTGAAACTTTTAAGTGAGTGATGTCAGAGAGCAGCTGAAGATTAATCCAGTTTTGGCCAAAAGAGACAGATGAAGGGTTTTTATATGATTAGTAACAGATTTTCAAAGGATAAACTCCCTGACATACCTGTAGTCATTTAAGAATATTCCCTTACACACACACACACACACACACACACACACAAACTAAAAACCTTACTACCTAGTTTTTACTCAAATCTGTAGATGTTCTATTAATGCTTCAAGATCCACCCATTCTGCTTCCTTCAAGAAGTTTTCCAGGACATCGGGCTCCCCACCACCGGGTGGGAAATCACCCCTCCACATCTGCTTCCCCATCGCCGTTTGACACTCTGCCTCGTGAGTGCTGTGGGACTGTCCAAATCCCCACACTGTTGTATCGTGACTCAAGGTGTTTCCCCCCCCAAGATGAGAGGCATCGGTTTAAAGGCCAGCAGGGCTCTCAGAGCTCTCTGACAATCCTTACTCTTATTCTGAGTTAGAAGCATTTGTTTCTCTTCATAGCGACTGATTCCAACCTTTACCAAGTACACTGATCCCCTTCGCACCCCCAACTCCTCACCGTCTGCCTCCTACGCATCTAAACAGTCAGTAGCCATCCATCGGGCACAAGCCCCGGGAACTTCCCTTTCTTTCCTCTCCACTCATCCTTATCTGCCCTGGAACAGGTACAATTTCAAAACGAAACGAGCTCTTAGTCATTTCTAAAATGAACTAAATAATCCACCTGTGTTCTTCAACTGGCTTCCTGTCTCTTCTGGGTTGTCACTTTAATCTGATAAGGTGTATTCCCTCCTTCCTAATCTTTAGTCTTATCAACTCTAGGCCTTAGTCTTCAAAAGCGTTCAGGTTTTCTCTGTCCTCCAATAAAACGCAGTCTCACCAAGGTACGGACTTATCCCTTTTATTTCTGTATTTAAGAAAATTATACAGTAAAGTACTTATTTATACGAGAGAATTTTATTTATAAGAAAAGCATTTATTTATAATAAAATTTTACTATAAAACTGTGTGTTTGTGAGAAGCATTATAGTTTAGTGCAATGCATTTAATGAGGTGATGTTGCCCTCCAGGGGGCAAAAAATTCTAACATATTACAATGGTTTCTGGCCCTCCAAAGCTCAACGCCACTTGACAAAATTCTGTTTCTTAGTATTTAATTACTTTCTTCTGAGAGAGAGTTTTAATTTAATTTTTCTCCAGGGAGTGGGATCCCATGATGAAAAAGAGATTATGAAACAGTGGTGTAGTGGATTCAAATTTCCTGGTTCACATTCTGGACCCAAAACTATTTGATTGGTTGTGTGACCTTTGGCAAGTTACTTAACTTCATTGTGCCTTAGTTTTCCTACCTATAAAGTGGGGACACTAGTACCTACTTCACAAAGGTGACTTTAAGAAAAGACTGCTTGAGGTAATATATGTAAATGCTGTGAATGCTGGCCCACTCTTTCAACCAATACAATCATTGTGCAATAAAACAACTATGAAATCTGGCCCCTGTCTACCTCTCCAAATATACCTCCTTTCGCTCTCATTCACATTCATGCTACTCCAACTACACTCACAACCCTACCCATCCCCCAAATGTCAGGCGTCTTTCCAATTTCAGGTCTTGGCTTTCTTTTTTCTCCACCTGGAATCCCCTGGCTCACTTCCCCATTTGATTTAGGTTTCTGCTCAGATGGTTCCTCTTTAAAGAGGCTTCCCTGATTGTATGCCCATTTTCCTCTCCCTATCCCCTTTATTTCTCTTTCTAGCATGCATCACTACTTAAAAGTGTAATGCGAAAATTATACTTTTTATCTGTTTATTAAGCCATGTATAAAGTGTGAACTACAGAGGGTGGTTTAATTATTGTTGCATTTTCAGTGCCTAGAACATAATACTGATTGAGTGCTAGGCTCTAAGGATTAAATGAATAAAAGAAATGCAGTCTTTGCCTTCGTGGAACCTGAAATCTAGAAAGCAAGAAGTCTGACATTAAATAAAGAAACACACAATGAATGTACTTGGTAAAGATAAGCAAAATTCTATTTATTTATTTTATTTTTATTGTTGACTCTATTACAGATGTCTCCATTTTTCTTCCCTTTGCCCACCTTCACCCAGAAGCTCCTGTCCGCCTTCCCTCTGGCCAAAATTCTTTAAAAATATATATATTCTTTCTATTCAGTTTCTCACTCCTTTTGGCCTCACTACTCTTTTTAAATGATTCATTTAACACCATATACAAAAATTAATACAAAATGGATCCATGACCTAATGTACGTACTAAAATCATAAAATCCTAGAAAACATAAGAATAAATCTTAATGACCCTGGTTTTACCAAAGGATACTTAAATATGACACTGAAAGCACAGGTAACAAAAGAAAAAAATAGTTAAGTTGTATTTTATTAAATTTGAAAACTTTTATGTACCAAAGAATGTTATCAAGAAAGTGAAAAGACAACGTACAGCATGGGAGAAAATATGTACAAAAAATTTATCTGATAAGAATCTAATGTCCAAAATATAGTAAGAATTTTTACAACTCAACAACAAAAAGAAAACCTAACTTTCAAAATAGGCAAAGAACTGGAATGGACATTTCTTCAAAGAAGATATGCAAATGACCAACAAACACGTGAAAAGATGCTCAACATCATTAGTCATTACAGAAATCTCATTCAAAACCATAGTGAGGTATCACTTCACACCCACAAGGATGGCTGTAATATTATTTTTTTTTAATGAAAAAAAAAAAGAAAGAAATCAGATCAATAGTTAGTTGTCTGGGGTCCAGGATAGAGGAGGGTGGACTAAAAAAGCCCATGAGGAAACCTTGGTGATTGAAGGAATTGTTCTGTATCTTGATTGTGTCACTGGCTTCCCAGGTGTATACATATGTCAAAATGCATCCAATTGTATCCTTTGAAGAGATGCAGTTTATTTTTTTCATCAATTATACTTTAATAAAGTTGTTGAAAAATAAATTAAAAAGATGAAAAATAACAAGTGTTGGCAAGTATGTGAAGCTATTGGAATCCCCATGCATTGCTAGTAGGAATGAAAATGCTCAGTCTCTGTGGAAAGCAACTTAGCAGTTTCTCAAAAGTTAAACAGAACTACCACATGACCCAACAGTTTTACTCCTAGGTATATACCTAAAAGAATTAAAAACAAGTACTCAAACAAATATATGTACATGCACATTCATAGTAGCTTTAATCCCAATAGCTACCCAAATGTCCATCAACAGATGAATGGATAAACAAACTGTGTTATGAATATACAACGGAATATTATTCAGCCATAAAAAGGAATGAAGCATTACATTAATACATGCTACAAAGTAGATGAACCTTGAAAACATTATGCTCTGTGAAAGAAGTTAGACTCAAAATTTCTCATACTGCATGATTTTCTTAAAATATAGAGAGAATAGGTAAATTCATAGAGACAGAGAGCAGATGGGGGTGCCAGGGTCTGGGAAGAGGGGAGAATGAGGACTGACTATTTAGTGAGTATGGGGGTTTCTTTTGGGGTGAGAAAAAAATTGGAACTAGTTAGAGGTGGTGGTTGTACAATATTGTGAATGTATTAAAGGGCACCGAATTGTTCACTTTAAAATGGTTAATTTAATGTTATATGAATTTCACATCAGTAAAAAAAAAATCACTTAAATGCCGTCAATAAACTCTTAACTGGCAAATCTAAAGAACTATTTTTAGAATATATTTTGCTTAACTTATTAGAAACATCTGATCCTGTTGAATAGCTTCCATTCTCTCCTCCCTAGAATTTTATGGCATTATTCTTTATCAGCCTTTCTGCTTTCTCTAACTCTCCTTTCTCCATCTCTTTCTTATTTTATACTTTTTCTATCTTCTTTGTACCAATTTCTCAGCCATTCTTGTCTCTATGCAGTACCTGAGTAAGCTTATGTATGCAGTATTAAATAGATGCTTATAATTCCAAGAAGGCCCTGAACCCTGGGTTCTCTCTTAAAATCCAAGCCAACTTAAAAAAAAAAAAAAAAAAAAGATATCTCTGATCAAAGATCTCATTGGCAACTCAACCTCAAGATGAGCACAGTCAAAATCCTCCTCCTCCTCTATAAACATTTCCCTTCCAGGTTCCTCATTCTCAGCAAAAGCCAATGTTTCTCAAAGTGTGATCCCAGACTAGTACCATTAGCCTCATTAGGAAACTTATTGTAAGTGCAAATTCTGGGACTCCAGGCTTAATCAGAAACTTCGGGGGTGGGGGGTTCAGTATCTTCTGGGTGATTCCAGGCATGCTACAGTTAGAAATCCAGTTGGATAATATTTTTCACCCTGTCTCCCAAGCAGAAATCTTTAGTTTCATTCTGTATTTCCTCAGTGCATTCTATATTCCCTTTCTTGCTCCCTGAGAACTTTTAATTGTCACCAAACACATCTAAGCATTGAGTTTACCCCCCAACACGCCATCCACCCTCACCTCCTCATATCTCTAAAGCCCTTAAACATCACTACTGGAGCATGTCTCTGGCACAATCTCCCCCCTGGACCTGGGGCCTGGAGTCCCCTTCCCCAGAATAGACTCACAAATACCACATCTTACAAAAGATTTGCATCAAAAAGACTGTAATTGAAGCCTGTAGGCCTTTGTTATAGCTGTTTATGCAACTCAATTTTGATTTAGATGCAATGTTACAGTTGAACTCTAAGTTTGCAATTGGCTTCTATTAAATGTGTTAAAGGAATCAGTGGGTACTGTCTTGGCCAATGTGGATCAGTGGTTAGAGCACTGGCCAGTGCACCAAAGGGCCTCGGGTTCAAGTCCCGGTAAAGGTCAAGTACCTGGGTTGCAGGTTCAATCCCTGGCCTGGGTCAGGGTGCATTTGGGGGGCAATCAATTGATGTGTCTCTTTCACATCCAAGTTTCTCCCTCTTTCTCCCTTCCTTCCTTCCTCCTTCCATCCCTCCCTTCCACTCTCTAAAAATCATGGAAAATGTCCCCTTGGGTTAGGATTAACAAAAAAGAAAAAAGAACCAGTGGATACTTTGTGTCCAGCCACGAAGAGACAGAAGTGCATTCAGCTGGATCAGGACAAGGAAGGACACAATGGCCTGCTCTCTGGACAGTTGGAGGGAACATGACATAAATCAGAGATCCTGCATTGTCCTTGTTGAGACTCACTGACAGAATTACATTTCCTTCTTCGGATCAGAGAGCCAAGGACCTTAAGTATAGTAAGGGCTCTATCCACCTTTCTCCTACTTCGAATGGTAAGAAGCTGTAACAACACTGAGCTTGTCTTCTTGTCTAAGAATTATCTTTATTTTTCCCTTATCCTTAAAAAAAAAAAAAAAAAGGTTTATTGAGGTATAATAGACGTAGAGTGAACTGCATGTTTTAAAGGTGTACAATTTGATAATTTTTGATGTGTATACACCTATGAAACCATCCCTAGAACCAAGATAACGGACAGATTTATCATTGTTAGAAGTTTATTTTGTCCCCCAAAATGATAAAAAGAAATCTATTTAAAAATGGGAAAAGTGTTTGAATAGACCCTCAAAAAACATATGTAAAGGTTAATATCCAAAAAATATAAGGAACTCATACAACTTAATGAAAGGAAGACAAACATCCAATTAAAAAATGGGCTGCCTGGCTGGGCATGGCTCAGCAGTTGAACATTGACCTAGGATCCAGGAGATTGTGGTTCGATTCCCAGTCAGGGCACATACATCGGTTACGGGCCGGATCCCCAGTTGGGGGTGTGCAGGAGGCAGCCGATCAATGATGACTCTCTCATCACTGATGTTTCTATCTCTTTCTCTCCTTCTCTCTTCCTCTCTGAAATCAATAAAGATATTTTTTTTTAAAAGGGGGGGCTGGGGATCTAAATAGACACTTCTCCAAAGTGGCCATATAAATGGCCAATAGACATATGAAAAAGTGCTCAAAGTCACTAATCATCAGAGAGATGCAAATTAAAACCACAATGAGGTGTCACCTCACACCTGTCAGTATGGCTGCCATCAACAAATCAACAAATGACAAGATGTGGAGAAAAGGGAATCCTAGTACATTGCTGGTTGGTGCAGCCACTATGGAAAACAGTATGGAGTTTCCTCAAAAAATTAAATATGGAACTGCCATTTGACCCAGTGATCCTACTTCTAGGAATAAATCCTAAGAAACCTGAAACAACATTCAGAAAGAATATATGCTCTTATGTTCATAGCAGCGCAATTTACAATAGCTAAGGTCTGGAAACAGCTCAAGTGCCCATCAGTAGATGAGTGGATAAAAAACAGTGGTACATTTACACCATGGAATACTATGCAACAATAAAAAAGAAGGATCTCTTACCCTTTGGGACAGCATCATGGATGGAACTGGAGAGTATTATGCTAAGTGAAATACGCCAGTCAGAGAAAGACAAGTGTCACATAATCTCACTCATATGTGGAATCTAATGAACAAAATAAACTGATGAACAAAATAGATCCAGAGACATAGAAGCATGGAACAGACTGAGGCATCTCAGAGGGAAGGTAGGGGTGGGGGGTAGGTGAGGAGGGATTAACCAAAGAACTTATATGCATGTATGCATAACTCACAGGCACAGATAATAGTGTGGTATAGGCCTGAGATGGGGGGGGGGGGGAGAGGTTAATACTTTCAACAATAAAGATAAAATTTTTTTAAATATATGTAGAGGGCCAATAAGCACATGAAAATTTGCTCAAAAGCAGAGTCATTAAGGAAATATGATTTTAAAACCACAAATATATACTACTATATACCCACAAGAATTAAAAATTTTAAAAGCCAACTGTTGGTGAAGATACTGGATTAACTGGAATGCTTATACACTGTTGGAGGGAATATGAAATGGTACAAGTGCCTAGGAAAACATTTTGGCAGTTTCTTATAAATTAAACATACCCTAGGCTTTCAAAGAGTGGAAGTGTACTGTATTTTTACTTTATATATATTTTAATCTTCTGTGTCTTTAATAAGGTCCATTCTTTTATTAGAAAGTCATCTTGCTTTAAGTTTCACCTCTGGATCTAGAAAAATAACTCATACTTAGACTGATATAACATCTACAATTAAAGTTTATATTTTATTCCATATCTTTTATAATGATTGAAAAGGAGGCAATGAATAGGTAGCATTCATCCTAATTGGTGTTCCAGCCTTTAGCTTGCCTACTACCAATCCAGACTCCACATGGCCACCAGCTGTCTATTCAAAAATATGAGAGTGCCACACTCCAGCTTCATAAAGCTCCAATGACTTTTATACCTTGAAATATAAAAGTCCTAAATCTTAACTTGACCTATGGGCCTATTACAACCCAGGCCCAGCTAACAATTTGTACCTCATTGCTTGGTAATCCACTGTAAAATCAGGTGATGTCAAACAAATTGCTGTAATTCATTCATGTCATTCTCATGTCTTCCTCCCACAATGCTATGAGCCTGCTCTTCTCTTTGCTAAAATGCTCTTCTATAAGTCCCCCTCCCTATCCATAAGGTGAATTCACACTCAGTCATCACCAGCCTAATAAATTCATTACTTGTGTCATTTCTCCTATTTTATTATTAATGTTTGCCTCTGCCACTGAACCAATCAGCAAACCTCAAAGTGTGGTTCTCGTTCCACAGCCAGAATCATCTGACACTCCAGTTAAAAATCTAGATTCCTGGGCCCATCCAACCTCAGAATCTCTAAGGGTAGAGGATGGTAATCTAAATTTTAATAATCCCTCCCCAAGAGATTTTTAATGCATAAAAAAATTGAAAACAACTGCACTAAACTATGAGCTTTAGCTTCTTTGTTCTCCCAGAGCCTAGTACATGATAGGTACTCAATAAATATTTGTTCAGTATATACATGATTATATAATCCACATATATTTCAAATCCAACATATTTAAATCTAAACTTCTCTTTTTTCTCAAACTATTTTTCTGTCTGAGTTAGTGAAGCCCTTATCAGAGTCTCCTTGAGCTATTTTCTCTTTTTATCCCCAAATTTATCATTAATCAATATTTGTTAACTTAGTGTTTGAGTTACAAGTTTTGGACTCATTGACAACTTGTCCTTTAGGGACCTTCTCATTTTCTTCCTTCTGACAACTAGCACAGTTCTTTATCCAAAGAAGATACTCAATTAATGTTTTATGTTTAACTTTATTAAATTTCTTCCTAATCAAAATAAAATATTAAAAATTAATACTGGCCAGGGACCTATAATGCACAAATGTTGGAATGGCTCTACTTTCAAATATCAATTAAAATTGTCCATAAAATTGTCCAAGCACAGTATATTATCTTTCAAGGGTAGAAGACTTGCTTTCTTCAAAGTCAGGCTTAACTGATTACAATTTACCACCACTAATATAAGGAACCCTTTTCAGGAACAAATGCCTAAGGGAAGATCACAGCAGTCTTCATTCTCTGGGCCTTAGGGACTGAGGCTATTTCTTAACCAGCTTCCAGAACATATAAAAAAATTTTAAAAAAAGGAAACATACACAAATGTTTAGATGACAGCCAGAGTTATATTCACGCATCTTCACACACACACACACACACACACACACACACACACACAGGCACGCACAAAAGCTAACACCAAAACCTGGGTTTCCAATCATGCTGGTTCTCAGAAATGTGTGCTCCCCATAAGGTGCTGTACTCTCTCTTCACTTCTGTGCTTTTGATAATTTATCTACCTTTCACCATCCAACTAATATTTGTTTTCTTATATCACAGTATGAACAGAGATGATTATGTTTTTACTCAGCCCTAAAGTCTAAGGATAGCTTCTTCAAAAATAGCCCGTGCATTTTAAAACTGAACTCCATCCCCATGGTGCATGCAGGAAATGGCAGAGCTACCTGCTGCCGTCCACGTGGGTATCCCAGATCAGTGAGCATACAAAGGAGAATCAGGGATTCAAGAAACGAGTCCCCATAGCTGCATTTATCGGGGCTCCCTCCCTTCAGGCAAAGTATAAACTTAAAGGCCAAATGCTACAGGAGGCAATGCATAAGTATAAATAATTCAGAATCTTTCCTTCTTTCTTTCCCAAGTTTTTGGGAGCCTGAGATCTCAAAGCATGGATACCATTCCCCTTCGAGCACTAGAGTGACAAGCGGTATCGCTGTCTGCAGATCACTCTGAACGACTCGGAGAACAGTGCTCCTGGCAGTGCTCAAATTTTATGGACAATGTTTATGGCAGGTGATGTTAAAATGCAGATTCTGATTCAGTCGTTCTGGGAATGTATAGTTTTTATTAAGTTTTACTCTGTCTGAGAAGGGATTTCACAAAAATTATAGGCAATGTTCAAAAACTAACCAAACAAACAAACAGTGAGACATTTTATTGTAGACCAGTGTTTCTCAACTTTGGCTTTACATTAGAAATACCTGGAAAATTTCTCCATTGTCATCTCCACCCTGTCACCCTATCAATTAATCAGAAATTAGAGGGACTTCTTCAGAGTGACCCTAAGGCAGAGTCTGTGTGGGAACCGCTCTTTGACCCGTCTACCGGTGCCACTCGAAGTCTGGTCCAAGTTTGGTGCAATCAGCAAACAGCTACGGCCTGCGATGAGAAAAGTATCAAATCTGAGAGTATGTTTTTAGAAACTTTTATAGCACTATGACGTTGCCATTATATCTATTCAATCAAACAATAAAAGTAGATGGACTGTTATAAACAGGTGACTTACAAAGAAACATTTTGATAACCCCTCAAGTAAAGCCTAATTACACACCCACCTCCAGTACTGAAGTTATGCTGGGCCCCTTCTTTAAGCCGCTGCCCCTTCACACTGAAACATGAAGGGCAGCGATTACTTGCTCCGGTAGCTCATTGGGAGACCTGGGTACAACAGGGTTAAGGAGCCGGAATGGGGGTAGGTGGGGTTACAAAGCAGGAACACATGCCCTCCAAGTGAGATAGCTCCCTTTCCCTTTAATTACCCTGAAAACATACACACTCTCACATAACACGGAAGGTGAGAGCTGAAGGAAGTTTTCTGGGTAATGGCTTGAAATGTTTTCCTTATGAGAAGTGGTGTTGAGTTACAGCGTGCAGACTGAAAACGGGGAGGAGAGAAGCCACAGCCCCAGCCCGGCCCCCACCTTTTCTTGGGCTTGTAGGAAGGTGGACATGGGCTCCCGGAGACAAGACGAGTGATATGCTGAACTGTCTGGCAGCTGGGATCCACGGCTCCCAGAGTGACCTAAGGACAGTGTTCAGCAGGGCTTAGCCAGGGGCCAGCCCAGCACGCACAGATGCTCCGCTGTGAAATGCCACGCAGGCAGAGACTGACAAGCGGTAGGAGCTGAGCTTTCCCCTTGGACTGCTGTTTCCTGCTGAGTTCAGGGGCGGGGGGGCGCTTTCTGGCAATTCTGCTGCTGCTGCTGCTGCTGCTGCTACTTCAGCTCCCTCTGCACTCAAGGTAAGCAGGCTCAAAGGGAGGGCAGGCTGCAAGGGAAGCCTTTGTACCATGAACAAGATCCGAAAGTTTTTCCGAGGAAGTGGGCGAGTCCTGGCATTTATATTTGCAGCTTCTGTCATCTGGCTGCTCTTTGACATGGCAGCTCTCCGCCTCTCATTCAGTGAGATCAACGCTAGGGTCCTGAAGGAGGACATCGTCAGAAGGGAGAGGATAGCGTTCAGAGTTCAGCCAGACCAGATGAAGATCCTTTACAGCAGCATAAAAGAGGTGAAGCCCCCACTAAGGGGCCACGGCAAGGGCATATGGGGCAGAGAGAACTTGAGAAAGGCTGAGGAACGTGTGCTCAAGGTTGAAGATGATTTGGACCAAACCCAGAGGGAAAGAAATATGCAGAAAGGGCCAGGACGTGCCAAAATTGCACCTTTGTGGCACCCTGCACATCTGCAGACCCTCCCGGCGGCTTTTACCAAGCCGAGGACAGAGGAACATGACATCAAACCTAAAGCCTACTCTCACTCTGTGACCCCAAAGCACACGACAGCTCAGGGGGCCTGGAAAACCACATTCATGGCAGCAAGAGGAACTTCATTGCCCATAATATCTGTACACACAGGACCTGTTGGTATAAACCAGGAGGCCCAGAAGACACATAGTCACAGCAGTGACACATCGAAACAAGCAGCTGAAAGGAACCTGAATGTGACCATCAGGCTTAATAGTGACAGATCAAAGCAGCAATCACAGGCAGCAGCAAATGAGAGGACACTCCCTGCCAGCCCACCAGTGCCAAAACCTAGGGAAGCCTTAAATAAATTTGAGTCCCAGAGCAAAGAACTAAACGCATATAAACACAAAGCCAAAGAGAACCCGCCCTTTCCCAAGTTCATTGCCAACTCAGATAGCTTAAAGAAACAATCTATTAATGAGACACAGCTGGGAGGCTTGCCAAAAGATGATGGAGCCAAAGTGGCTGGTGGGAAGAAACTCAATTTCTCTGAAAGCCATGTTGTGATGCTAACCAAGGAAGAGGGCCTAAAGACAAACACCAAACGGGTCCCTAATCCTAAACCCAAAACTATATTTCCTTTAGTATTGGGTGAGAGCCAAGGGAAACGCATTTCCAGGAATAGAAGTGAGGCATCTTTCTCTCCACTTGCCCCGCAGAGAGCAACAATGTCTCAAACCAGTTTAGCCTTAGCTGGGGGGCTAAAGCCAGCAAGAATCAGCTTCACTGCCAAGGCCCAGCATGAAGAACTCAGCCAAAGGCGCACAAAAGCCCTTTCACCTGAAGACCGTGAAATGCACCAGGTATTAAGCATCGATATGACACTTTCTCCAAGGGACCCCAAAGCTCCAGGACAGTTTGGACGTCCTGTGGTTGTTCCCCAGGGAAAAGAGAAGGAGGCAGAAAGAAGATGGAAAGAAGGAAACTTCAATGTCTACCTCAGCGATTTGATCCCAGTGGACAGAGCCATTGAAGACACAAGACCCGTTGGGTAAGATCCATTTCTCTTCTCTTCCCTCCACACCAAGTAGTTTGGCTCTGATGTAGAGAAGATTTATTTCTAGATAATTTTGTATGATTTTTTGGTCACCTAGAGAACTAAAGCAATATAAATCATTAACACAGTCCAAATAGTCTATCACCCACAAAAAGAAATGTTCCAATATCAGCATGCCCACTGTGTTCTCTTTCTAGTCCCATTTCTCTGAGACTTTGGCCCTCGCCCCTATTAGCTTATGTTTCATTTCCTTTCCTCTATTGAAAACATAAAAATGATTAGATGAACTCAATTCCTAATAAGGTATGTCTGAATGATAGAGCTTAAATTGTCATTCCATTAGGAAAAGTGACAGTGAAGTGAATTCCCAATTTCGAAACTTTGCATTGCTAGCAGGTTTGTCAGGAATATATTTGGGAATCGAGCACAGAGAAGGAACCTTCTAAGCCTCCCTAAAATCATATCTTAACCGGCAAAATTCTGCCTACTCATGAGTAATGATCACCATAATAGCAAGTGAAAAGTGACTTTTCTTCCTAAAGTTTAAGATCTTTTGTAGGTGGGGATGGTAGACATTTCAGTTCAGTTATACAGGAACATCAATGTTGGAAAAAGTCAATCAGCCAATAGCTAGCAAAAACCTGTATAAGAGTATAATAACCGCTTATATTTCTAGAGTGGCAACATTTACAAAGAGCCTGCATACACATCAAATGAACTCCATAAGAGCCCTAGAAAAGAGGCTGCAGATATTATGGGTTCAAATCAGAAGTTATATCACTTTCCCAAACTAGCATAGCTCTAAGGCTTCCCAAAGCGCTTTCATGAACCAGTGCTTCAAGGAATGAAATTCCTGTGATTACATCAGCCCAAAGTGGGTCAAGTCACAAGGATATGCTCTGATTCAAATACAGTTGGGCTCCCACCTCTTTTTAACCTCCTCATAGATTAGGGTACTTTGTAGCCCTATATTCACTAATGATTAATATCAAAGCTCCATGTATGCCTTGATATTCAGGTCCCTGAGCCAAACAATGTTTGCCTGGAATTTGGAGTTAGGGAATGTCAAGATTTACGCTTAGCACATGTGGTATGTAAACAAGGGCTTTGTTTGGCCTCTGTAGAAAACTCTTTTTTGTGATCTAGGTAGTCAGTGTTAGTAGGAGGAAGGCAGATATAAATGAGCCTGTGTTCATATTAGAAAGAGGAGCCTCTTCACTGCGATATCAGCTACAAGGAGGTCATTTTCCACTCTCTTAGCCTTGGCAAATGACTGTCAGACTTGAACTAATTGCCTGCTTACCCCAACCACTGTGCCACTCATGTTCCTCACTCTGGTGAAACTCACTAACCTTGAGGAGAGCACAAATATACCCAAAATCAAGATGAAGAAACTGAGGGCCTGGAAAGGTAAATTGTCAGTGGTAATGGAGCTGATAATTACAGGGAAATGATTAAAGTCCATGCTCAAAATTATGCAGTATGTTTATCTCCCATCTCTTGCTGATTACACGCCCTCCCCCCCCAAAAGGGTCTTAGAAATTATGTTGGAGCAGCTCTGATCTGAAATTCTGTATTTACAAATCATGTGTATTTAACATGATTTATATAGGTATATGCCAGCTTTGTACACAGAATGGAAGGGAATGAAGCGGTAGTTAAAGTAGCTCCATTTCAGCATCCCTTTAGTAGCCCACAGATTGCTATGGATCCTGGGGAAGAGTCAGACATGCACAGAAGCCCGGGCTGCAGTTCCAAACCAGAGAAAGGGCAATTGTGTGAGGGCCAAAAGCAAGTAATAATGATGCTATTATGTATGTGATTTACTGAAGGCTTGCTGACTCCCAGCACTTGTTAGTTTCTGAAATTTGGTCCATGGAGGTTAAGGATTGCAGCCCAGGAAAGTTACTTTCACAGTCATGCTCTGTCTTACGGGGGAGGCTGTCCAGACTCTAGGAGAAACCGACACGTGTGCTTGAGAGGATGAGTCAGACAGCATATGGCCGGGCCCCTCCCTCTCATCACACAACCCACCTTGGCCAAACACACCCATTCTCCGCAAGCTGCCTACCTGATGCCACTCCACCAACAGGATGGAGGGGACAGTTTAGCCACCAGGGATCCTATTTACGGAACCCCCTGAAGTATTGACAACCTTTACGTACCATTCTTCCTTGAAAGAGAACAAATCTTTTTTTTTCTTCTTTTACTCAAACACGCTGACTACAAATATGTGCAAAATATGTATTCATATGGATAAAGGTTGGAAGAAAATACAAATGAAAAATATTTTATTCATCGAGTTGGCAGGAATTGGAGTGAAGCTTTCTTACTTTGATTTTATTTATTTTCAGTCTTGTTCATAAAGCATATGAGACGGCTTATAAAAATAAACATTAAGATTTTTTTAAAGATAATAAAATTTAAAAGTAGGCATAAGAGAAAAAGTGTTATAGAACATAATACAAAGTGTGTGTGTGTGTGTCTGTGTCTGTGTCTGTGTGTGTGTGTGAGAAAGAGAGAGAGAGAGGGGAAGGCTGGTCCTAAAATTAGCTACTGTAGCAGCCCACTGAAATCTTTACATCTTAAGAGCTCTGGAGAATCTCTCCCTTACTGTCCTTGACATTTCCCCCCAAATCCACCATTACGGATTGAATAACACCGTTACTGGCATATCATAACTACCAAGTGAATATAGATTGGAAAAAAAAAAGGTTAAAAACGATAGACTTGTTAGATTTATTTAAATTCGATCCCCTTCAATAAAGATAATAATAACTAGTTACTAGTTCATAGTATCTTCTTAAGGATGATTTGATGGATATGCCAGGAGGAGGTTGACATTGAGGAGAGGAGAAAAGCAGGACCTCACCTGCTCTAGTTCTAAAATCAGACTCTCTTTTCCAAACCTGCTTTTCCCTCCTTTTCTCTTGAGTCCCTAAAAAACATCTCTAAGATGTTAGGATGTAATCATGGCCTTTTCCAAAACCACAGGAACTCCTTTCTGTTATCAGCATTTTCCTCACTGTCTTTTTCAGTGCCACCCATGTGTCTGCCCTTTGCAGTGTAGCTATAGATGTCTGGCCGTGATATTCTCTCCAATATGGGCCCTCAGCATGAGGAAACTTAAGTCTCATCACCCTTTCCTACATATTATGCTCATTCCCATCCACTGATGTTTTTATTAGCTAGTCCCTCCCCACAGCCTCCCACCATTTTCCCTCAGACATCTTAATTGACACTGCTCAAAATCCAGCCGTAGCTCACCTGCACCTGGACCACGATGTGACTGTGACCTCTACGTTCCAATGACCCTTCATGTTCTCGTGGTTACTGAAACACTCCCTGTTATATGCTCTCCACTAACTAGAACCTTGAGAATCTATTTCTCCTACTCAGTGAAATTATAAGCTTCTGAGAAAAACTCTGTCTTTTACTTTCTTTTGTACTCCCTAGTACTGAGCACAGTATTGTGCACTCAGAATATACAAGTTTACACAATATGGCTTTAAAATATATGTTTCTCTAAAATGATTTTTTAAAGTTGATATTCTTTTTAAAAAGTAAATGAGAGGTGACTATTCAAATGAAACTTGCAATGAGTCCTTTTATAAATTAATAATGACTATAATTTTTCATTTTGAATATAGGGAATATATCAGTATCTGCGTAAAGGTAAAAACAACCTGTTCTAACATTATGATATACCCATTAATTCACGTTTATTCTTTAGTGCATATTTTCATTATTGTTTTGGTTTTTAATTTTAATATTTTGACTGTCAAGGGAGGAAAATCTTGTCTTAAAAGGATCTTTTATGTCAGTAAGTAAAATACAATTTCACTTTTTCCTATAAGGTATGTTTAAAATAAAATGCTTTTTGACAGTCATTTTGGAGTTCCAGATTGAATAATTTCTTTATAAAAAGCTAATCCTTATAGTTTTTTTAAATTTTTTAATTTTATTTTTGTTTAAAATATTACAGATGTCCCTTTCTCTCCCCAATGACCCATTCTTGCTGTTAATTATTAAAGTTGGTTTCAGTCCGTGATAACCCGTACGCCATACAAGTGTTGTTGCAGGGCATTTCTACTCAAAGACGTCTGTCTCTGGGCCTGCAGCTATAGTTAAGGTGAAACTCCAAAACTGAACTCTTTTTAGGATTTCCTAAATCTGTATTTAGAGAAAAATGACTCAAAAAGGTTTTTGCTGCCAGCATTTAGTTTCTCAAGCACACTAAGAATTACAGCACGCTCCTCCACTCCTGCCCTGTAGTCATGACTTGCCTGAATTGCTTCATTCAATTCTTGCTCTTCCTGCAGAACGCTGGCAAGCCCCTTGCTAAAATGTTTCAAATTGGTCTCCATTCCCTCAGCCCACGGCTGGGACTTTCAACCAATAATTTGATTCCTTCCTACACAGCTAAAGAGAGTTTTCTTTTGGCGCATGTGAACAGCAAAAGATAGCATGCATTTGCCACAAACCAGTCTAAATTACTGAGGGGAAGGAAAGATCTTTCTAGAACCTTACTTTCCATCCCTCCCCTCCCTTTCCAACCCTGGTGAGGTTAAAACCCATAACTAATGAATTACTGGAGGAGGAGTGAAAGCAGCTAGGAGAGAGAAAACAGACTGACCACATATCATTCTAAACTGCCGGCTCCTAAAATGTATCAGACTTGGAGAAAAGAGAAACTTTAAAGTTAAATGAAGTTCAAAATTTTTAATTTTTATATGGGATGCATACTGCTTTTGTGACTAGTAGTGACTGGAAAAAATTGTCTAAAATTGACTGGGAACACTATGAGACCTCCCTGAAAAACCAAACAGGGGCAAGGGGGAGAAATCTCACAGGATGAATTTAAAAGGTTCTTCTGCTTTCACCCTTATGGGTCAACAGAATGCAATGGTGCTTCGGAAGTGTGTGTGTGTGTGTGTGTGTGTGTGTGTGTGTGCGCGTGTGTGCGTGTGTGCATGCATGCTCACGCGTACCTGTCATATTTGTGCTTGCGTGCATTACAGCATAGTGCACTATTTCACTGAAAAGTCGTGTTGGAGAGCAGGAAATAAAAAGCAGAATTGTTTAAAAGGCATAAGCTAGAACGTAACCTTAACAAACGTTAAATATGGCTGAAAGATGATTACAGAGCCTTTTGATACTTTTATCTACCACACTTTCCTGGTAACTAGGGGAATAATAAGGAGAAGGGTGACCAGGGGAGAACATAAAACACATCTCTGCTACCAATTCAAAGAGAAGAAAACAGTTGAACGGTGTCTAAGTCATGTAAAACTGAGCAATGTTAAATCAAATCCATGACTTTTTCTCCTAAATGCTGCCAAAGAACAAGAAATACATCTGGGAGTGAGTAAATCAGTAAATGTGGGAATTCAAACCTGTTTACACTTCTTTTTTTACACATCTAATCCAGGGCCCAGCTTAATCCCAATTTAACCAGAGGCCTAATTTTATCAACTTCTTGCCATAATATTGCCCTGGGTACTCTTGTGCCAGAAAGTAACTTCCCATCGGCTGTTCTGGATGAGCCATTCAGAGCAGGAGCCTCTCAAGGAGAAAACATTTTTTGCTTAAAGGTCAGAAAATTTGGGGTAAATAGCAATGTTTAGAAGTTCTGTTTTGTTGTTTGCTTTGAACATGAAAGGAGCTTTGTAGAGTCCCCTCTATGAAAACAAAACAAACAAAAAACTCATAGACACAGAGAACAGTATGGTGATTACCAGAGGGAGAGTAGGGAGGGGGGAGGGGGGAGAGGGAAAAGGGGAGATAAACGGTGATGGAAGGAGACTTGACTTGGGGTGGTGAGCACACAGTTCAGTGGACAGATGATGTGTTATAGAATAGCACACCTGAAACCTATGTACTTTTACTAACCAATGTCACCCCAATAAATTCAATAAATAAATAGAGTCTATATTATTCCAAACTATATCATCTTCTAATTTGGCCCTGCTTCTAAATTGCTGGTATACGGACATGTGTGAGAAGCAGCAATGCTGAGAAACTTAGTATTTACAAGGGCTTTACGACTTGCCTTCTCATTCGATCCTTGCAACCACTCCTCAAGGCAGGTGCTGTCATTCCCCCGGCTTCGTCTATAGAGAAACTGAGCCTTGACGAGGAAGCTGAGCTTTCAGACTTCAGCACATAACTCAGACGGCGGCAGTCCATTTCATTCCTTGGGCTGTTTGCTCCCTGACTATCACAAGCTGGGCACACCATGCCAGGCAGCGGGCACAGTTCATCCTTCACGTCATCTCATTTGATCCTGACAACAGCCTGCCATATGGATAAGGTGTTGCCCTCCTTATTATCAGATGAGGGAAAACACCCAGGGAAAGGTAACTTGCCCAAGGGCCCACAGCTCACAAATGGGAAGACCCAACCCTTGGTCTTCTGATGCTTCCTCACACAGTATTAATTCTACTTACACCAGCTGGTTCTCTCCCAGACCCCAGGCACTCTTTCCCGTAGTGACCATCATCACCTCCACCTCACCTAGGTTTGCCAAGGCTCTCTAAATAAGGGGAATCTCTCCCTTGCTGAGCTTCACTCCCCCCCAAAAAGAGCTTATTTATGTTCCAGGCAGTGGTGTATGTGATTGTGTGTGTGTGGGGGGGGGGTGCACGTGTGCACACGTGCAGATTTTTATGTGTATATGTTTTTATTTTAATCAGTCCTCACAGTGGCACTATAAGTGACATACTGCCTCTCATATGGTTTACAGAGGAGAGGGGTGAGGTTCTAAAAGCAAATGACCCATCTGCGATCCCAGAAAGCCAATAGAAGATTTGGGATTCAAAAGATTTCCTGACTTCTAATTCTAGTGTTTTTTCCCAGGATACAGATCCCCTCCCTTTGTTACCTTATAATCATATGACATTGGCAGAAATTAAAATATTTCTTTTCCTTATACACAGGGCAGAGGTGTGTGAGGAGAATTACTTTTGCATGTTAGGTACCGCATCAGAGAGAAAGTTTACAGGAAATCGTTTTCTATATAGCACTAAGCAAAGGTGATTCTTTAAAACTGCCCCCAACAACCACAGCTCAGCAGTGAACGGATATTCTGGGCTCCTGCTATGCACTCTAAACCTCATGGTCCTGCTTCTAAGGCATGGAGCACAGCATTATGCAGAAGCAGAGGGGTGGGGAAAAGAGGTAAAAACAGTGACCCATTGAGAAAGTGTGGGAATTATGACATGGGGTGAAACCATAGAAATAAGGAGAGTCCACATACTCAAAGCCTCAAGGTTCTTCTTAAGGCCAGTGGAAAACATTGAAAAACTTAATGCCATAGAGAGAACAATTTAATTTACCTTTTCTCAGAGGTCCTATGATCCAGAGGGAAGTGAAGCCCTTATGGCTAAAGCTGCATAGAGAATCACGAATGTTAATACTAGATGAAGCTTCAAAAGCAGTATAATCCAGTCCCTTCTGTTACAAAGAAGTCTGAGGAAAGAAGTGACTCGTCCAAGGTCATACACTGTGGGAGACAGAACTGCCCCTGAGGTGCCCTAACCTCCACCCAGATCTATTTCTGCCACATCACACCACGTCCTGCTCTCCTCCCTCCCTCCCTCCCTCCCTCCCTCCCTCCCTCCCTCCCTCCCTCCCTCCCTCCCTCCCTCCCACTTTCACCCTGACAGCTGCCTGCTCAAAATAGCCTATTGTTAAAGCGATGAATGTTGAGGCGGTTGTTTATGTGTCTAAGCGTGAGTCCAGTAGCTTTGACATTCAGTTACCCCAGGAACCACGGCTTCAGCGGGCTAAGGCCTTTGGAGTACAGGTGGTGAGTGTGACTGAAATCTTATAAATTAGTAGTCAGGCCACTCTGGCTGGTTGTCAAGAGTTGTCTACTCTAGAAATAACAAAACATAAAAGTAAAAATTTTATATAACTATACTTTCTTATCGGTAAGAGGAAAAGAAGCCCCAATAATTCTGAGGTCTTGGAGAAAATAATATAATTCCAGACAAAGCTCTTTAGCTAGATGCTCGATTCTCCCGATCATCCTGAAGATACCAGAGCTTGGGGAGTGAGCCTCCAAGGCTCACAGCGAGGCAGTAGTTGAATTGCAAATAGAAGCTGAGAAAACATTCTCCTCGACCTTCTGTTCCGACCGGAGAGGACTGAGACTTGCCCTACAATAGTGCACTTTGACTGTCTTGGAATAAAATGAAAAATTCATAGATGGTAGAGAATGTTATCATTCCCTCTATCTTCTCATTTGAAACCTTCTTTATTTGATGGGCTACATTCAAATCAAGTTAGTGGCTGAGGATTCAGCACACACAAGCCAAGAAGGTGAAAAATATCACTTTCCGAGTCTCTTGATAAAGGATGAGTCCTTGATAAACTTGGATTAAGGGACTGCCTGGGAAAAGGGCAGTGCCCCAGTCAAAATGTGTGTATTTGCATTGTGGATAATCATAGGTCCTCACACGGGTTTTTACAATGGGGCTTAGAAAGTATTTTCATACCCATTATCTCATCAGATCTTCACAGAGGTTCTGTGATGAAGGCATTGTAATCTCATCCTAAAAGTGAGGAAACTGAGCTCTAGCCAGTATGGCTCAGTGGTTAGAGTGTCGTCCTGTGGACTGAAGGGTTCCGGATTCGATTCTGACCAAGGGCACGCACCTCAGTTGCAGGCTTGATCCCCAGCCCTGGTCAGGGGCATGTGCGGGAGACAATCAATGTGTCTCTCTCACATCGATGTTTCTATCTCTCTCTCCTTTGCACTCTCTCTGAAAAAATATCCTTGGGTGAAGATTAAGGAAAAACAAAAATGAGGAAACTGAGGTTCCAGAAAAATTATGGGATTAGTCCAGGGTCATGCAAACCATAAGTATCAGAAAGAACTAAAACTCAGTCCTTCATCATCTTCCTCAAGTCAGGGGGTCTTTCTGTCCCACCATAGTAGCATTTTAACTTTGTGCAGGACAGTGAGTCCCCCCATTAGAGTCCCCATTTGTTTTTAGTCATTGGATTGTCTACAGTAATCTAAGTCCAAGCTTCCCCCAAACAAAAGAGATTGAATTAACTTTTAAGGATAGCATGGGGACTGCAGACTCTAAATAGCTAATTTTTTAAATGAATGGGCATATTGAATAAAAATATGATTTCTTATTCTCAAAAAAAAAGATTACCAACACAGAAATATCATACATTGCAATTAGACTTTACTTTAGCTGTGACTCCTCAGCCAGTATAGCAGAAAGCAAAGTTCCAATAGGCAAATAGGAAGAAAGGAAATTTACTTTAGTTGGGTCCATATAGGATAACTTGAAACAGACTTTACAACCTATGAAAACTAGATGATTGTCAGTATGTAAAAATGGTGAAAGAACTAATAATGCTGAAAACTCTTCTGGTCTGACCCACAGCACTGTTGTACAAAACAGCATGCTGATTTTGCTAGACACCTGAGAACATGTTTAACCTGTTTGGTAATGCAGGAAACCAGGTACCTATAAATGTTAGCATGGCCTAACATCTCAGCCACCTGAGCCAAGGCACACTCTGAAACTCTGTGTTTGAAATCTCTCACATCTCCTTCTGTGCCTCACTTCCCCATTCTTTAAAGCTTCCCCCTTTTCCAGGCACCAATATGATCTGTACAATACAGTCCTCCACAGGCTCTTCTTCCATGTGATCCCTTAAATACATCTAGAATATGTCTGTCAATAATTAACAGAGGTACTATTTATTTCCTGGGATATTAGTATCTAGTGGAATCTTTCATAATCTATCCATATGGTTTTCATAGTGAAATTAAAGCCCTATGACATCCTGCAGTAAATGGAGGATCAGATATGTGGTGAGTGGAGGTGCCTTCCCCAAATCTCTCAAATCTCTGAGAGCGTTTTCTGCCTCCAATTTCAGACTGGCTAGTATCATCACCTTCTTAGAACTTCCTCCTAAAGAGACCAGAAATCTGCTAATTTATAGTATAAGAAGTTTCATCTGCATTAGCGTTCTTGGTTAACTCTTCCCAATGTAACCAGATGCTCCTACAGTCAACCAAATTTCAGCCAGAAAGCAGCTCTCAGGACTTCACAGCTAGGCTTGTTTGTTCAGATGGCTCATGCAGACTTTGTGCAGTGGACCCTTCCTTTTTAGAACTGATTTATTTTTTCAGCACCGAAGGTTGTAAAGACTATATAAGTGTGAAATGTGTATTTCCCGTTCATTGACATTATAATGTTAAAAAGGTCATAGGAAGTCACTGATTCCTCTTCTACCCTCTCTTTCATTTTCTACTCCTCTTAGCTTTCCTTCCTCTTCCCCAAACTAAAGCCAGAGAAGAAACATTTAACGATTCTACATCAGTACTCTCAAAATCCCCTGCTACTTTTCTTCCCACCTCATTTGCTCTGATGACCCTTAAACTTGGACTGATCCAACAATCTACCTTATCTCTTCCTACACCTAGGCTGCCAGACACTGGTAGAGCAAACCACACTTGTATTTTGACTAAAATTTGGGGATATCCAAATTCAGGGTAGTGCTCAATGCCCCTTAGAATTATTTCTGTGTGTGTGGGGGGGGGGGGGGTGTAGTTAGCCAGCACTGTCTCCCATTGTTCATTGTCTATTCCAAATATTCTCTATTCTCCTCAAGTTTCTACCTTATTTATATTAGCAAATAACCTTTCCTCCACTATGAACTCCAAATTCTTTTAACTTCTCATCCCAAACACATAAAATTATCAGTATATGCTACCACCTTTTATTCTTTCTATCTCAAAGGGAATATCTTTTTCTGCCATTTAAACTTGTGATTTAAGCTCCATTCCAACTCTATTCATTCAACCACCCATTCAATCCATAATTATTAAATAATTATTATGTGCAACTATGCTAGAAGCTTATGGTACTGTACTAAGCAAGGAAGATTTCCCCTGCCCTTAGGAATTTCTAGATTCAGAAGATAAAGGAAAAGTCAATAAATTAATGCTCCTACAAAAATACCAATGACTGTAAGAGAGAATAAAAGGAGGGTAGTTAAATTTTGATTGAATAGTCAGAGAAGGCTTCTCTGTGGAAGCAATATTTCAGCTAAGACCTAAATGTAGAGAAGCCAACCATGAAGGCATAGGGAGGGTGGAAGTCATATTAGACTTTAAAGAAACAAAGCTGAAAGAGTTTAACATCATTTAAGGAATTAAAAGAAGGCCTAAGTGGCAGTGGGAGTGTGTGATATGATAGTAGAATAACCCACAAACAGTTGGAGAGATGGCCAAAGGTCATACAATACTGGGTCCTTTAGGCTATGGTAAAAATTTTGGAATTTTTTTTTTACTTTGTCCCACAGGAATCACTGAAGGATTTTAAACAGGAGAGAAGTGTGGATGTGGTGAAGAGTGGAAACAGAGAGTTTAGTTAGGAGGCTTCAGCAATAATCCTGGAGGAAAATTATGGAAGCTCAAGAAGAAGGGGTGGTAACAGAGGAGGTGTAAAGTTGGAGCTGAGATATATTTTGGTAATACAACAGGCAGAGGTTAATGAGAGATTGGTTTTACTAACAGGAAGAGAGTGAATCTAGGAAAATATACATAAAGGTAGGTGGTGATGTCATTAATTAAGAGAGAAAATGCAGAGGAACTGGTTGGATAAAGTAGTGAAATAAAGATCTCTTCACAAACTTATGTGTAAGATGCCTATGAGACATTCAGAGGTGAGGTTAAGTAATTGGTTGGATATATAAGTCTGGAATTTAGAGGTGAAATCTGGCCAGAATATAAATTTGGAAGATAATATTTAAAGCTGTGGAAATGGATGAGATCATACAGTGGCATTGAAACAAAAACCAGGACCCACCACTGAGAATCTTCTGTTTAGAGAGTAAGAAGAGGGAAAAGCCAGTGAGTGATGGGTGAAAACCAGGAGAGTATAGTGTTCATGGGACAGAAAAAAAGAAAAAAGAAAGTGATCCAAGGAGGCAAGACTTGTCAATTGTGTCAGCTGCCACTGTAAGGCTGATTAATGCAAGGAGAGAGACCTTGCCAATAATCACATAAATCACTGATTCTTTCAACTATCAACTCTATTTGTGCATTCCCTGAAGCCAATAAATATGATTCTTCTTCTTCCTACTGAAGAAAGGGAGAGGGGCCTGGCTCAGGGGTTGAACAACGACCTAGGATCCAGGAGATCTCGATTTGATTCTCCGTCAGGGCACATGCCTGGGTTGCAGGCTTGATCCCCTGTTGGGGGCCTGCAGGAGGCAGCCGATCAATGACTCTCTCATCATTGATCTTTCTTTCTCTCTCTCTCTCCCTCTCCCTTCCTCTTTCTGAAATCAATAAAGATATATTTTTAAAAACAAAAGGAAAGGAAGAGGGAACAGGGTGACAATTTTCCCTGCATCCCACCTAGCTATCCTATCTCTTTTCTTTCTAGGTTTCCTCCCAAAATAGTCTATAAAGTAGTCTACACTCCCTCATCAAACTTTTACTCTAAAGTCATTGTATTCTAGCCCTACCCATTCCCTCCTTGGGGAACTTTAGTTCTATTACCTCTGGTCTTTGATGGTCACCACCAGAGATTCTGAGAATTGGACTCTCACATTAGAGATATTTTGCTTTCTGAAAATAAATTCAGAGTTTATTATTGTTATTTTTTAAACATATTTTTATTGATTTCAGAGAGAGAGGAAGGGGGAAAGGGAGGGATAGAAACATCATTGATGAAAGAGTCATTGATTGACTGTGCCCTGCAAGCAAGATCGAGCCCGCAACCCCAGCACAGGCCCTGTCTGGGAATCGAACCGTGATCTCATGGATCATAGGTCGATGCTCAGCCACTGATTGAATTTAACTATGGACCAACTTTACAGTGCTATGCAAATGTGATTTTACTATGATTTTTATTCATACCTGTTTCTTATTTATGAACTAAACAAAGTGCTTGTTTATAATAAGTTTGTTAGGTAACAAACTATGTTATCTGGCAGAAGGGCCTGCTTCCCACAAAATGCCAAATTACTGCCAGCTGCTTTTACTCTTGTATTGTTAAGACTTCCTGAATGTTTATTTCTGGAGCAAGATTTGACCCAGACTTTGAGTCCCAACTCTACCATTTACAAACAGTATAATCATGGTCTAGTCTCCCCATGACTTCAATTATTCACCTATAAAAAGAGAAAGATATGCTGTTGGTTTGAAGTTAAAACTGAAATAATGCAGAGGGCCTATAGTATTTACTTATGATCACTATAATTTAATTATTGCATTGCTAACAGTTGTGTTAAAGGATGGCAAATACTCTTTGTGAGGTTCCACTGGGCACCATCCCGTGAATAGCAACACATGCAGGAGATGGAAAAAATGCCAAAAGTGAGTCGGTATGTAGTGCAAGGCATGGAAAAAAAAAACAAGACAAATTACAACCCACCTGAATACCAACTCCCACTGTAGCCTTCTTCTCATTTTTATGCCAGCAAAATGATTTTAACTTTCAACTGTGGCTAATCTTTAGCAGAGAGTCTCAGCAAGAAACCCCCAAATAAACAGAGAAGATGAAGAGTTTAATTAGTATATATATATCATTATACATAACATGATATATATATAATTTGGTGTATATATATATTTGGTATTAATATGTTTAAGTGCAGAGTGGAAGAAAGATATTTCCTTTGGCACTTGGCAGAAGGCCAGTTGGAAGGACAATCATAAACTACTTGGTAGCATTATATAATTCTGAATGTTCGCTTGTGTTACATAATCTAATTAGGATAACAGTAGCTCCCATTTGGTGAATTTCTGTGCCAAAAACTGTGCTAGGCATTTTATGTACATTCTCATTTGGCTGTAAAACTTGCTTCAATAAGAACCATGGCCTCATCTTACAGATGAGGAAACTGAGGCATGGAGAGATTAAGGTATCAATGAATAAGGATCTTAGAAATATTTGTGGTGGGACTCAAAATAGTGTCTAACCATCTGCAAAGCCCACATCCTTCCCCCTACAGCGTGATCCTCCACAGGAAGTTCTCATGTATCGAATTGTTAGCCCATTTTTAGCAACTCCTGTTACTGGCTATTCTTCCTTTGCTCTTTTATACCCCTCCTCAAGAAAAAGCACACAATAGAATCCTCTTTGATTTATAGATAGATGGATGGATAGATAGATATGTACATATACACACAATCCCACTCATACATACATGATAGATAGATGATAGATAGATACGTGTATATATACACAATCGCACTCTATAACTTTTAAAACCATCCTGTGGATCTTGTTAGCACATCGCTTGTGCTCTGCTTGTGTTCTGGCCCAGGTGTGCAAAGCAGCTAGTTCACAATAACCTCCCAACAACCAGTATCATCATGTGCTTTGTGGATGAAGTGTGGTCCACTCTGCTGAGGTCTGTTCATAGTGTCCTCAATCGCTCTCCTCCGCATCTCATCAAGGAGATTCTGCTGGTGGATGACTTTAGCACCAAAGGTAAGAAAACCAATCCTGAAAAATGAAAGTTTGCTATAAAACAATTGAAGTTTGGCTCGATGGCAAAATTACAGGGCAATTTGATAAAAGATACGCATTTTATAAATGCCAAATCATTGCTTCTAACTACCATCCAGGGCCCTGTTCAGTTAGCCTCCTCAAACTGCCTTTCAGCTAGACTTCTCTGACATGGAGGAATGATTTTTTAGCTACAGCTCCTAGGAAATGGACACTTTGAAGTTCTAGAAACCAGAAGTTCTGTACAATTGCACAAACACCTTTTTATGGGATCCAATAAGCAAATACCCCACAATTAATGGGGTGCCTTTCCTATAACTAAAGTTAGTTAGACTATGGAAAACAAGGAAATAGAAGGCCTATGGCTTCTTCCTCAAGAGCAAAAATATATTATGTTTTCAGTTAACTATTAAAAAGACAAACTGCCAATGGGACCAGAGAGATGAAGTTCTAACAGAGTTCAAAAGCAGAATCCACCATGATAGGGCTTTACATTTATTTTGTTTATTACAGAGAAGAATCTCTCTCTTTGGATTGTCAAATAATTTGTGTATGTAACTGGTCCCATAACTATCAGAGGTCCCATGACTGTCAAGTTATGAATTCCCCAAATTCCAAAAAATTTTAGAAAATAGCAAAGAGATGGCAAACCTTAATGGAACAGCTTAGACTTAATCAAGACCACAGTGACAGCCAGTTTTCTCAGCCTCAGAGTTCTGACCGGAATCACATGGAGCTCCAGGAGCAGTGAGATGCCTAAGGAAACTAATCGGAAACTTTAAGAAAGCATAAACAGAAATAGTATGTAGTTACTAAGCAGATAATAGTAGAAGTGGCATATCTAGATATTGTGGGACCTGAAGCTTCCATGGAGTCTCTCTGAGAAAAACAACACAACATGGGTAGGAAAGTGAGCAGCTAAAGTATTCCTAAAAACCATTCCTCCCTGGGATACCCGTCAATAGCTTAATTGCACATAGAAGTGACTGCAAGGCACAGCAAAATATCTCATAAAAACACACACACAAAAATGTTCCTTTAGCTGGATCCCTCTTTGGCCATCCAACAAGACAGGGTTGGTGTGATGGAGGGGGATGTGGCAGCAGGAAGTAACAGAGTTCTTAACCAATTACAGTTGCAACATCTTTCTTTTGCAGATTTTTCAGTTTGCATACAATGCTTAGCCTCTTCCCCGGGCCTTAGAAGGGGTTTTTCTAAGGGAAGAAGGGTTGTACAACTTTATTTTCATTTATTTCAAGGTAAATTTGCCCCTTAGAAATACTCAGAAAAGGTGAACCTTCCTCTGTATAATTTGGCAACACTGAAAAGAATTTGGGATTTAAGAAAACAGTTCAGAGTATTGAGCCCAGATAAAAATTCATCCAAGAAAATGACATCAGAAAATAAAATCATGGCCAATAGAATAAAATTTCATATGCAACAGCATGATGAATCTCCAAGGCATTATGCTGAGTGAAATAAGTCAGACAGAGAAAGGCAAATACAATATGATTTCACTTAAATGTAGAATCTAAAAAAAAAATTAAAAATAAATAAATGAACAACAGCAAAATCAGAAACAAACTCATAGATACAGAGAACAAATTGATGATTGCTATATGGGAGGGGCTTGTGGAGATGGGTGAAAAATGTGAAGGGATTAAGGAGTACAAATTGCCAGTTATGAAAGCAGTCACAGGGATGTAAGTTACAGGGCAGGGAATATAGTCAATAACATTGTAATAACTATGTATGGTGTCAGACTTATTGGGGTGATCACTTTGTAAGTCATATACATATCTAATCACTATGTTTTATACCTAATACTAATATAATATTGTATATCAATTGTAATTGAAAAATATTTTTAAATTTATAAATATCACAGTTTGGGGAGTTTGACATTGAGGAGGCACTACTTTTGGTATTATCCACTTTAAGTGACGTCTTACCTATCTTTACACTCTGATATAGATTACCTAAAAGATAATTTGGATAAATACATGTCTCAGTTTCCAAAAGTTCGGATTCTTCACCTCAAAGAGAGACACGGCTTAATAAGAGCCAGACTGGCAGGGGCACAGAGTGCAACAGGTAAGAAGCTGCTAATTTTTTGTTTTGATTATATTTTTGTTTTATTTTAATGTTTTCAAATGTGCATCAAATGTAAAATAATAGTACAGTTCATACCCATATATCTGTCATTTTTCACAGTAAGTGCTTCATCACAGCACATACACAGACACGTCTATACATGCACACTTGTTTTCCCCGAACGTTTGAAAAGGAATTTACAGACTTCATGACACTGTGCTCCTAAGTACCTCAACAAGCATCTCTGAAGAACAGAGACATTCTCTTATGTAAGCACAACTTTCATACTTAAATATCACCTAATATATTATCTTTGCAAATTTTCTCATTGCTCCCAAAATATTTCATAGAGTTGTTTTTTTCTTTTGAAATTTGAAATCTAATTAAGTTTCACACACTGCATTTTGTTTGGTCTCCTTAGTCTTCTCAGTGTAGAACAGACAACACCACAACCATTGTTTGCTTACCATTGACTTGTGTTTGTGGTGGTGGTTCTTTATTTTTGAAGAGTATAGGCCATTTATTTTGTATAATTGACCACATTTTGAAATTTTTCCTTTCCTCAGGATAAATCTTTTTGGCATGAATACTATATAGAACTCAACTGCATAGGTGATGGGCATTGTATACTTACGTTTTCAAATCAAGAGGCACATGATGTCAAGGTGCCCTGCTGTTGGTTATACTAATTTGGGGTACTTTATTAAAATATTAACAGCTAGAGTTTTCATTTGGTAGTGAGAAGTTACTTGTGGGGTGATACTTTGATCCACACCAATATCTTGTTTTCTTTTTTTAAATATATCTTTTTGGATTTCAGAGAGAGGAAGGGAGAGAGAGAGAGAGAGAGAGAGAGAGAGAGAGAGAGAAACACCAATGATAAGAGTCATTTATCGGCTGCCTTAGGCACCCCCCCCCCCCCTTACTGGGGATTGAGCCTGCTACCTGGGCTTGTGTCCTGACAGGAAATCGAACCTCGATCTCCTGGATCATAGGTCAATACTCAACCACTGAGCCACGTTGGCTAGACTATCCTATTTTCCTTAGACTTTATCTAATGGTTTAGTGTTCGATGATAATCATTGTTTGAATCAATTACTACACTGAGGGCTGCAAATTTGTTTTTCTAATTCTATCATTTCTTCTTTTATTAGCTGGCATTCACTCATAGAAAAGGAATCTCTCTCTCCCTCCCTTCCACTCTCCTTCTCTCTTAATGTCCCCACCACTATGGATTTACAGCTTAAAAAATTCAATGTGTATTTTATCAGCATTACTGGGGAGGGGTGTCCAAATTATCCCAAATTTGACCACTAGGAGTGCCTTCAAGCCTGTGCTTTTTTGACCTGACCCCATCAGTATTTCAGGACTTCAGAATTTTTTAATTCTCTCTTCTCTGATATATGTCTGCTCTTCTGAAAGTCCTTCTGCCTCTCAAAGAGCAATATGGCTTCACCTCTTTTTAGTGTGTGGGTGCTGGTGGTGAATGGGAGGAAGCAAATATTTTCTGTCCATGGGTATTTTAAACATAACATCAAACATTTTGGTTCATCTTCACATCCTCTATGGAAGGACCTGTACCTCATAAAGATATCTGACCTTATGTACCAAGCACCATTCTAAACACTATCTATATTAATTAATTTAATCCTCAAATAATTCTATGAGGTGGGTACAGTCAGTTTCATTTTACAGGTTAGGACATAAAGGCACAGTGAGGTTAAGATTTGTCCATGTTCTCCTAACTAATAAGTGGTAGAGCCAGGATTGGAAGACAGAAACCTTTGCTCTAGAATCTTCACTCTTATCTCCTACACTTTGTTGCCTATAAACTTGTAACTGTCACTCTTCCCCTGTAGGCCATGGCATTGCAAACCTCCACCAGCTTGCACTCAAGCATATTCCAGTGGTGAATTATGTGCTCACCTGAGTTTCACTTTCTACACCAAATTTGGAACTCTTGTTATTCCATTGGTTTGCTAAAAAGTTTCTTCTCTTTGTAATGGAAATTTTCAGTTGAAAACAAATATATCACATCAAAGTTGCCATTGCAATGGCAGCTAAGATTCTTAATAGTGAACTGCCTTTTGAAAAATTAAATGAAATTCCACATTTGACTTTCTATGCAAAGTAACTATCCACAAATGATGCAAAAATAGGCTAGTCAAGAAATAGTCCAGGCACATAACTTTTGAGCTGAGATCTGGGTGAAGAACATTCTCAGGCAAATGGAACAAGAAGTGCAAATATCCTGATGCAGAAACAAACTCTGTATATTCAAGTTAAAGAAAGAAGTTTATTATGGCTGATGAATGCTGACTGTGGAGAGAGAGGTAGGAGATTTATTTGGGGAGAAAGGCAAAGGTAGGTGTTTATAAAGTTTTATGCACCATTTAAGGCATGTAGGCATTATTCTTGGTATAATGTGAAGCCAATAAGGACATTTAAAAAAGAGAGCAGTTATCTGAGTTATATTTTAAAAGCTCACTGTGGTCACTTTGTAGAGAATGGATATTAAGGAAATTAGAGAGAAAAGAGGGAGACCAATTAGAAGGCTATAGTGCTTGTCTAAGCACCAGAAAGCTACCAAGACAGATGGAGGAAGTGGTCAGACTTAGAATTTATTGTGGACATGGAGCTTACAGGACTTGACATCAAATAAGATGCAAAGAAAGTAGTAAAGAGAGGAATCAAGAAAGAAACCTAGGATTGGAAAGAATCAAAACAATTCAGTGGGTGGTGGAGTCATAACCAGAGGAATGGATTTGGGATTGCAAATGAGTTCTAAGTTTGAGAGGAAAATTAGACATCCATATAGATGTCTAAGAAAGATAATGAATACAAGGCCACAAATGTGCTGCTTGTAAAAAATGTTTCTCTGCCTGCACAGAGTACAAAGCATGCCAGTAAGAATCTCCCTAACAGTGTAAACTGTTAGATGACAGGGGAGGCTGCCTTTAGTGTGTTATGAACTTGATCACAGCAGTTGATTGGCCTGTTCAAGTACTTGTAGTTACAACTGTAAACTAATTTCTTTGAATTTAATAAATTTAAATATAAAAATGTAAATTTGTTTCTCATTCATTCATTAGCATCCTTGAGTACATTAGCTCAGTTTTATTTTAGTAACTTTTAAACTATTTTGACCATTACACACATTATAAAATAAATTTTACATCACAACCCAGTAGAGTCCCTGGAATTCTGAAAGAGTCTTCTACAAAATAATTAGGGCAAAGCAGTGACTCTAATCACTAACAATTCCACTATACATTCAGGCTCCAGGGCTCGATTGGTTCTTCATCTGAGTCTGATTCAAGTGAAAAGATCAGGTCCAATCAGTTGTTTACTGGGAATGAAGAGTTAGAGAGGTCAAGTAGGATTTCAAAATGTGAAGGGCAGGCCATGGTCAATGAAACTCTAGGGAAAGGCTCCTACATGAAAGTGAAAGAAGTAAGAAGAGATGGGGTAGTTGAGGTACAAAGAAATAAACCGATCAGCTGGCCCAGTAACTTATTGCCCTGCCTGGAGGAGCCTGTAGTCAGGCAAGTTCAGCAGAGAGTCAGAGTAGAGATCACATTTTCAAATCCTTCATGGCCTTTAGCAAAACACTTGATATTGCTGTTTGCATTCCAAAGAATCAGTTGGCTAACTTTAAGAAGTGACAGCTAACTCCTGGCCAACTCTGAGGTCTCCTGAAGAGCAACAGTCCTGTAAATTTCTACAACTAGTTTCTGCTGAAGTTAGAACAGGTGGTTTTCTTAGCATCACTTATAAATCATTATGTAAAATTAAAGGCAAGCCAGGTCCACATTCCTCAAGGAACCCTAAACAACACTTCAGCACTACTCTGTGCTGGCAGCAATCTCCCAAGCTGGTCGGCTAAATATAAGTGGGAGTCGTGCTCAAAAAGGAGCCAAAGCTGTTTGGCATATTGAGTGGCTCTCGGTTGGCCAAAAAAAATAAATAAATAAATTACAGTGAAACCCATATACAAACACTCTACTTACTCTTAGGAAACAAACAAACAAACAAAAAACCCTGCCAGGTGGCTATCAAGATTGAGTTAATTATTTTGAGCTGTAGCTTAAGCACTCATTGAAAAGATGTAAATAATACTCTCCATTTATTAATAATTTAGGTATCTGGTATATCTTAGAAATAGTCCCATCAGGTAAAGCTCAATGAGGTTAAAGTTAACTTATCCAGTGTTGCTAAGAGCAGCAGGGCTGGGATGAAGGCAGTTCTGTGTAACTTTGAACCTACATTCATTTCACCATGCCTCTCAGCCTCTCAGAGTCAGGGACAGTGTGTAAAATGTGCACAGACAATATCCAGAACAACTAAGAATCCCACCCATAGTTAACTACACCATTCCTTGTTCTGATTCCTGAGGCCTTGTTTAAAAATAAAATGTCTAAATGTGGAACAATGACACTCTTGCACGGGAGGATGGTCTTCTCTCCCAAAGTACAATATAGAATTTTGTCCTATGTCTAGAGCAGATGTTACTTCCCCCTGGCCCTGGCAACACGTGAATGAGAAGATTTGTGGGGACCTGGGATGGGCATGTATTGAATGCAAGTTTGGGGACCCATTTGCTGCCACTGGGGACTGAGGAAGACGAACCAGGCCCCTTTGACCCTAAAGCCTGTTATGGGGATGGGGACAGGGTTTAGCAGAGACTGCTCTTAAACTTTGGGTCTTAATGGACAGAAGTAGGAGTGGGACCTTAGCAGACCATGCTTACGTGTTTTACACACCTAGATGACCCCTGCAAACCTTCCCACAACAGGGAAAGGGCTGTGTAAAAGGACACTCTTAGGAGAAAATGACCTCTCATTATCAAACAAACTATAATTCCCTGAAATTAGGACTCTCCCAGCATGATCAGGACATGTAATTGCTGTCTCTAAGGGTAGGAAACTTGGTGGGGATGCAGGGCTTCTGACTAGTACAACCTAGTTTGGTCTAAAGAGTCTTCTCAAGAACTTGTCCCACCAAGACCTTGACTAAGATAGGTTCTTTACCTTCATGCCAAAATTCCATTGTTGATCAAGTAATTAATAATATACTGAATTCCATTCATTTGAGAGGCAGCTTATAGATTTCAGTGGATAAAGGCCCATCATCCAGATACCTGTTTTCATCTTGTTCCCTGCCTACTGCTGTCTTTTGCATTTACTTCAAGCCTTCCTATACTCAAAGTTCTGCCTCTTTCTGGCTTTTTTTTTTTTTTTTTTTTTTTTAACTCAGGCTATGGAATGAACTATTTTCTAATATGCTGCTGCTTAGCTGTACAGTCTTGAAAAAATTACCTAAGTTCTTTGTTCCTCAGTTTTCTTCTCTCTTAAATGGGAATAAAAATTAGATCTACACTTCAGGTTTATTGTAAGGACTAAATAAGGCAACTATGTATAATGCTTAGAACAGTCTCTGGCATAGAGCAAGCACTTAATAGATAATAAATGGTGTTATTATAGGTTTGTCAATGGCAGAGGAGAGCAGCCAGGTGTCAGAGTGATCAGTTAACACAGTGAGCCAAAATGAAGTTAGAATCAAGGTCTTAATCACTTACTGCAATAGTATAAGAAACTAAACAAAAAGAAAGTGCTGACTTCCACAATGTTCCATTGTTTTTCTGTGGAACAAGGCTGAGCTGGTGGGTAAGAACAGATATGAATCTCACTGTGAAAGGAGCCCACAACAAAAGGTTGAGAGGGAAGGGAAGGGCTAGGAGTGGAAAAGTACCGAAGACTCAGAGTGCACAAAAATGTCTCCAAGATCCACCCATTTCCCATAAGATGAAGCAGAGATATTGGCCAGAAGGAGAGGTCTCCAAATGGAAAAACCTGGGATAGGAAAGCAGATATGCATAAAAGCATGTCCCACTGAGGAGGCGGGAAGGCCTGAGTCCTTGACTCCAGCGCACCGCTGGGCACCAAGTCTGAACGGGGAGGGTGGCTTCCTTTACGCAGCCTGCAGGGTAAAGCCTTTGTAATTGCCTATGGTAGCGCCTGGAAGGTTACTTGTAGGATTTTGGCCAGGAGTCAGTTTCCTTAGATTATTATTAATCACACATGCACACGCGCACACACACTCACACACATACGCACGCGCACACACGCTCCATTTGGAACAATTTAGATGCTGCTGAGATTTTTCTTGAGAAGAGAAAGGGCATTACTTCACCACAACTAATTTTTTTTTAAGAATTCTTAATAAATATTTCCGGCTTCCAAGATTTTTTTCTCTTGTAATTCTTTTTAATTAGGATAAAATATACATAACATAAAATTTACCATCTTAATAGTCATTTTAAAGTGTATAGTTCTGTTCTATGAAGTATATTCACACTGTTGTGTAGCCAATTTCCATAACTCTTTCATCTTGCAAAATTCAAACTCTGCACCCATTCAACAACTCCCCAATCCTCCCCTGTTCCCCTGTAACCCTTTTAACACTACCTCTTAGTTTTCCTGCTTCTTCCACTTTAACTTCTTTTCACCCCTATATGTGGAGCAATTTTTCCTCTTCATCATCCCTAAGATCAAACTTGGAATCTCAAATTACTCCTGGTCTTCTGTCCAACAAAGTCCCAGCTCTCCACCGCCAGAGTTAATGGGATGCATCCCCTTAAAGGGGACATAAGCAGCCATCTCTAATACTAAGTATTCCCTTAAGAATCTTGGCTACCTATTCTAAGAGGCTTATCCGTTTTTTCCAAACATAAATTATATTTGCCCCATACAAGTGCTAGAAACAAAATTTCTTTCATTTCTTTAGAAAATGAAAGTATAGGGTCAAGGAATTCCGTGAGAGGAAAAGACTGCTGCCTTTAGAACCACACTTCTGGACCAATATCTAAGACCTTCTATCACATTTTCAAATGGATTTTTTTTTCTGGCTCTTTAGGTGATG
Source organism: Miniopterus schreibersii (assembly GCF_964146895.1). NCBI lineage: Eukaryota > Metazoa > Chordata > Mammalia > Chiroptera > Miniopteridae > Miniopterus > Miniopterus schreibersii. The sequence goes on along the minus strand of NC_138108.1, from coordinate 52,653,501 downwards.
TGTTGACATTCTTAGATTCTCACGTCGAATGTAACATTGGTTGGTTGGAACCTCTTCTGGAAAGAGTTTATTTAAGTAGAAAGAAAGTAGCCTGTCCAGTAATTGAAGTCATCAATGATAAGGATATGAGGTAATATTGTCATATTCCACAAGATCCTTCTAAGAGAGTCTTTAACCAACAGCAACAGAGAGTACTGGTCACACTCTTCATGTGGACATTTTTGCAAATCTAAGAAGTACTAAATGGAAATACATGATAGATATCTTGGGATCAGAGCAGGCAAATCTGTTTATTTGATCATTACAAATTCTGAACCCTTAACACCATTGTTCAGTTCTTTTTTCTTTCTATTCAGCTGAACCAAAAAATATTTATTTTTCTGAAGATGAGTTCTTATTTTGTAGTAAATACATATATATGCTTGTAAGTTGTTGTTCCCCCTCAAAAATGTCCAGAACATTATTATTTTTTTAAGTAGAAGTTAAAAATTAGCAATTCAGCCAATTGGTCACTAATGCAAATTGTACTTATAAATTTTCTTGAAATGTTATTTAAAAGTTTGTAATGATCTAAAATCATCTCCATAAGCACTTGTTTTATTCATTTAAACAAAACATGGTGTCGGGTCAGTTAAGTACATGTGTGTGATCTCAAGTAGCGCTTTTGGTTTTTCCCTGGACTAGTTACATGACAGTGGACAACTTTCAAAGAGGCATCTTTGTGTGGCCCATGAACTTCGGTTGGAGAACAATTCCTCCGGATGTTGTTGCGAAAAACAAAATTAAAGAAACTGATATAATAAGGTAAGTGTGTGAAATTTAACATTAGGAAGCAGCCGTGTGTCTCTTTATAAAAGCATGGGAAGCAATTTCACAAAACAAGTATATCTTCCATTCAGTAGGACATCAAGAATTATAGTTGTAGCCAATAGACCAAAAATAAACAAAATTCTCCTGAGAAATTATTTTCCCATGACGAAAGCTCATTTTTCAAATGGTCAGTGGCACCCTAGTCAGCCTTGAACGCAGAGAAATTCACTAACGTGATTTCTGTTCTTTGGTATTTACAACCTAAGAAACATTAAGCTAGTTGAATATGCTGCATATATGCTATATAAACACACATAATATTAAACTCAACATGAGTAAAAACTAAGAGAGTAAATAATAGTAATAGAAGTATCATTATTATAATAATAGCTACTGTTAGGATTTTCTTTTTGAGTTTCGTCTTACCTTTTTCATGGGAGGGGTGCCAACTTGTGTGAATGAATTAATAAATAGACACAGAAGCTGGATATGAATTAAAACTGGGGCTTCGTTGCTGAAAAAGCTAAACTGAAGAACACAACCTACACCGGAAGCCACAACAGAGACTTTCTAACTTCTTCCCCCGAGTCCAGCCCTGCAGGACAAGCAGGCAGCCAGCCTCAGGCTCTGCAGTGGGAGCTCTGAGCTTTCCCTGTCAGAGAGAGAACTTATGTAGATTCAAGTGAGCAAGTTCCAAGAGAAAGCCCAAGCCCAGACTGTGCATTGCAGCATGCTCTCCCTGACTTTATCCTCAATGAAGCACACTCATCCCTTGCCAGGTGTGCTGCTTTCAGGAATGATGCTCCCCTCCAATGAAGCAGGAGTACCGTTCTTTATCAAGCACTCTGCATTTAACCCACTTTATAGCACTATGAGAAAGGTGGCAGTATTCCCATTATAGAGATGTGAAAATTGAGACTTAAAAGAGTTAAGTAATTTTCCCAGGGATATACAGATAGTAAGAGAAGAAATTGGGATCCAAACCCAGATCTGCCTGAACTTAATACTCTTGCTCTGATCTTGCACCTAAAGAACCTCTTTGCCTTTTTTAGACTCTCATTTTAAGGGTCAGTGTAGTGGTTGAGTTCAGGTTGTACTCATCATAATGTTAGGAAGAGAATGTATTCTGAATAGTCTGGAAAGAACATTTGGGGTACAGGTAATCCTAGTTCCAGGATCCACCTTTGCTGACCCGAATTAAGCTCTGCCACCATGGACCAGGGAACTCATCACTTAAGTGCTGTTTATGACTCCACTTCAAGACCTCCCCATGCTTGGTAGCTATTCTGAAATACCTCCTAAGTCCATCACAACTAAACAGAGGACCTAGGCTAAAAGTTGAGCCCTTATATATGCAAGTGTAAAAAAAACAAACTTTTCTTTTTGTAGGTGCCCTGTCATGGCAGGTGGATTATTTTCTATTGATAAAAATTACTTTTTTGAACTTGGAACATATGATCCTGGGCTTGATGTTTGGGGTGGAGAAAATATGGAGCTGTCATTCAAGGTATTACCAGTTTCTCAAATTCTATTTACAACCTAGAGTTTATCATTTTAAATGGTTTCATTTTACTAATACAATCAGACATATGACTGCCTCTGGGGGAAAATTTCACAGAAATTTTAGGGCCTTTGGATTAATGTTTTCATATCTGAGATTGAATTTGGAAGATCAATAGTACTCATGAAATTTATTAAAGTTCTCTAATATTTCACAGCACTGTTTCCACACCTGAGCATGGGGGAAATAATTGTCTGCCATTCAGTGTAAATGCTGTAAGAGTCATACTTAATATAAGATAACTCTTTGGGAACATTTTTCTAATATATTGGAAGTAATGAAATCATTCAGTTATGGGTTATCTTGGAGAACACAAGTTACAGAAGTACAGAAAGTGACCTTAGGGCAGGCCATCAAAGGCTGTAGTGCAGCAACTTTGCACATATCAGACAACTCTGGGTATTTATACAATCTCTGATTAATATCTAAAGCTGTGGTGACAGCCATAGTGAAGACATCCAAAAAGCAACTGCTTTCCTATGGAGTGGGATGATATATAGTAAAAGGGGTATTATTTGAGTTCCAATCAAGAAGAATGGTTTTTGAGTTTTGTTAGGAAAAAAAGGAAATAAATACTCCTTTCCCTGATTCAACTAAAGCAGGAACTCATTTGACATCATGAGATTCTGTGAGGATTTCTTTAGGAAAAAGAAATTTACATTGCAGAGGAGGGAAGGGAAAAAACATATTTTACTAATCCTAAAATGGTCCACAGCAATATAAATAAACTAAATAAACTGAATAAGCCTGTTGAGTTTAATCTTTTATTGAAGAAGATTTTAGAAGTTGGAGTACTACTTCAAACAGGGTCGGGCAGGGGAGTCGTCAGGTGGTTTCTTGTCATTGTTCAGGGCCCATAAGTTGTGGACAATGATTTGATAACTGAATACTCATCATTAAACTGTTCCAGGTGTGGATGTGCGGTGGTGAAATAGAGATCATTCCCTGTTCCAGAGTGGGCCACATATTCAGAAACGACAACCCGTATTCCTTCCCCAAAGACCGCATGAAGACGGTGGAGCGGAACTTGGTGCGGGTTGCTGAGGTCTGGCTTGACGAGTACAAGGAGCTGTTCTATGGCCACGGGGACCACCTCATAGACCAAGGGCTGGATGTCGGGAACCTCACCCAACAACGAGAACTTCGAAAGAAACTAAAATGCAAAAGTTTCAAGTGGTACTTGGAGAATGTATTTCCTGATTTGAAGGCTCCCATTGTGAGGGCTAGTGGTGTGGTAAGTTCAAGCAGCAATTCAAAATCTGACTCCGTAAAAATAAAACGCCAAGTACTTTTGAAAATGTGTAGAAAAGAATGAATTAATCATAAATAAATACGTTATAAATAAATACAAAGTATGAGTGCAGATGAAACAAAGCAGTGTTGAGGATTAAATAAAGGTAAACTTGAAGGCTTCCAGGCAGCCATGTTCATCAATTAATCCAGCAAATACCTATTGAGAATAAATAAACCAGGCGGTGTTTTAAAATTGGATTATAGGATGGTGAATAAAGTAGACTTGACCCCTTGTTTGTGGAACTTAAAGTTGAAAAGAGAAGAACGATTTTAAACAAATAAGCAAGTAAAGTGTAAATAAATATAATAGCTCTCATTTGGAGAACCTGCCACGAGTGAAGAATCCTTCTAAGTCAGAGTGGTCAACACTGAGGAGGTATTGAAGGCTAGGCCTGAAGACCAAGTGGAGCCAAAGCTCTAAAGGAGAGAGCCCCGGGTAGAGGATGCCCTTGTGCAAAAGCTCTAAGACAGGTGACCATCTGAGGCCTTCAAGAATTGGAAAAGAGATGAGTGCTGTCAGGGTATGAAGGAGGGAAGGGCACCAGATGAAGGTGAAAACGGGGAAGGAGTCAGATCACGTAGGTCCTTGCAGGCAGAATAAAGGTCCTTCCCCCTCCCTCTCCCCCTCCCTCCCCCCCTCCCTCCCCCCCTCCCCCCCTCCCCCCCTCCCTCCCCCCCTCCCTTCCTCCCTCCCTTCCTCCCTCCCCCCCTCCCCCCCTCCCCCCCTCCCTCCCTCCCTCCCTCCCTCCCCCCCTCCCCCCCTCCCCCCCTCCCCCCCTCCCTCCCTCCCTCCCTCCCTCCCTGCCTCCCTCCCTCCCTCCCTCCCTCCCTCCCTTCCTCCCTTCCTCCCTTCCTCCCTTCCTTCCTTCCTTCCTTCCTTCCTTCCTTCCTCCCTTATTTTATTCCTTTTTTCCTTCCTTTCTTCTGAGTGTAATGGTAAGTTATTGAGTAGGGTTAAGCAATGGGATGATATGATTTATTAGAGTTTTATAGATTTCAAAGACAGTGGCACCTCGGTTTTCCAATGTCTCCGTTGACGAGCATTCCGGTTTACAAACCCGGTAAACCTGGAAGTAAATGCTTCAGTTTTCAAACACGCCTCGGAAGTCGAACATGCCCCCCAGCTTCTGCTGAGGGCAAGACCCTGAGGCCCAGCTGTCAGCTGTGGATCCCTCGATTTTCCAGCGTTTCAGAGCTCGAACGGTCTCCCGGAATGGATGACATTAAAAAACCGAGGCACCGCTGTATAGGTCGAAAATAACAAATTGTCGGGCAATAGTAGAGAAAATTCTAAGGCAAAAGGTGAGGAACCAAAAGGGGAGAAGCCAATCTAGACAGGTTGGATAGAGTACAAAGCTAAGGAAAATCAAGAAGAGGAGAAACTAGACAAAAGCCATTTCAGCCTATTCTGGGAGTGAGGCGTAACTTGAAGGGATGGCCAGACACGAGGACATTTACCACAGAATGGGTCTGGAGATGGCTAGTCAAGCGCTGACTTGGGGTTCTCAAGTTATGCATATTTTTAATTTCTTTTATTGTTTTAGTTTTTATTTTACTTATAAATACTGCCAACCTTGTTTCATTTTCTTTCAGAGTTTCTTTTTTCTTCATGCCAGAGGTTCTCAGACTCGTACATCAGTAAGCTTGTTCTTTTAAGCCAATTTTTAAAAATATATCTTTATTGATTTCAGAGAGAGGAAGGGAGGAGAGAGAGAGAAACATCAATGATGAGTCATTGATCGGCTGCCTCCTGCACGCCCCCGACTGGGGATCCAGCCCGCAACCCGGGCATGTGCCCTGACCCGGAATCGAACCCCAATTGCCTGGATCCTAGGTCGATGCTCAACCACTGAGCCTCCCCCGGTTGGGCAATTTTTTTCAGTTCTCCCTAGAAAGTGGATCGTGCAAACCAACCACTCTGACTAGTAAATCTGATGACAAGGACTTAGTAAAGCCATTCTCCCTGCTGGTATAGGGAGATCTGGGGAGAATGTGAAAGAGAGGAAACTCGTCTGAAAATGTCTTCTATTTTTATAAAATTCAGCTGACAAATGGGTCCACATGACCTGTTTGTATGTACTGTAATGTATTATAAAATTGCCATCTTTATAGGTCAACATAGAATAGCACTACTTCGGGTGGCTCTATCTGATATTTTATCTTAGGTAACTCATTAGGAAGACTACCCTGTATTTATACCCTATTCAAATGATATGTCTGTAAAATAAATGTATACTTTTAAATTCTATCTCTTGAGCAGAAAAAGAAAATTCTCACCAAAGTAATTTTTCCCTGTCCTAACACAAAATCTCAACAAGAGCATTACTGAGCTTTAACCACCAGAGGGAACTAAAAAACTGTCTTTTGCCTCCCCTGCGAGGCTAACTTGTTCGAGTTCCCATGAAATTTTTTAAGAGTTCTAATGAAACAGCCGTCTGTTGTTGCCTGAGCTATTATAGATCAGAATGCAAAAATATATTTTTACATGATTTTAACAAATTATTCTCTTCTATTTATCCTCACTATTTGTTGCCTTCCTTAGACAAATTTTAATAAAGATGTCATTTGCTTCCTTCTGAAGCAACCAGTAGGGAGCCTTATTACCATTTAAAAAAATGAGGACCTTTCTCCAGGCAATGCAGAGTCAGATCAACTAGACCATTATTTTTGATAGACAATCTTGAAAAATTTCAAGAAAATGAACTCCACAATCTACACAGTTAGGACTTTAAATCCAGTGAATTTTTTTGTTTGTTTTGTTTTGTTTTGTTTTAAATGAGAACAAATAATTTCTTATTGAACCAAAATTATTTGGAATAAATAAAATACCCTCACCAATAATGTGTACTTATGTAGGATAAAACTCTTAGCGTATAGCCTAATGTTTAACAATTCTGTGATAAACTGTGGGGGTAACTCCCATTGCCTAAATTCAACAAAAAAGTAATTCAAAATGAAAAGTTTAAAACTGAGATACTACCTGATTTTTAAAAAATATTTAAATGTTATACAGTAAAATCATGGATCCAATTCTTTAAAAATAAAATGAAGACTCAATTTTGAAAACCATTCATAATGTGATAAAGAGTAACAGTTCCTTAGCACTTCAAAGACCTTTTTGTTATGAAGAAAAACAGTTTCTCCAGTAAATTTCTCCAGCAGTCTCTGATAAGAGGAAAGGGAAACATCTCCAGATGAAGTGGGGGAGGGGGAGGCAAAGAGAAAAGATTTCTCTTTCCTTCTAATGCCTTTCAGTTTTTGGAAGAAGGGATTGTACAAAATAAATACAAAGAAATCTGTTGAACCCGGGATTTCCAAACGCCGTTCTGGGCAATGTTACTAGTTGTGCTGCCAAAAATAGGGATCATGGTCAAACATATCTGGCAAACAACACAATGCATTCCCTCTTGGAGCAGCAGGCTAACCGGGAAGGTCCTGGAGGTTCTGAGAGGTTCTGGGGTAAGACAACCTGCTCAGCTGTGTTGACGCCAGAGGTTTCCAAACCCCTTCGAAGATAGAATACTTTCTAAATAATCCACAAATACGGGAATTTATATTGATCTCTGTTAAGATCCAGAGGACAGTTGAGGCACTATTTCTTTTCTTTAATCTCCAGGATTATTCTACTTTCATGCATCTCTATTAATTCTCTTCTCTGAAGTTCTCGATGGTTGATTCCTTCTGTGGGTTCTGACTGCTCCCATTTACTGACGGTGGATGGTCTTCTCCCTTATTTGCCATTTTAAATTGTGAACAGAGCTTTCTTTGTGGATTCCGGACAGAGTTCCTGTCTTTCTAGAATTGCTTTTGCATTCCAGCCACCCCAGAAGTAACCAACCTGGTACTATTTTTATATTGTTTCTGTGCCTTGAGGGTCTGTCAGGGTTCCTAGTGAATACAAGTAGTGTAAATTTGCATCTCAATCCCAAATGAAGGTCAGTGTAGGGTTTTAGATCCGGCAGAATCTAGCCTCCCTGTGGTGTCCCTCTGCTATGTAAGTTGTTTTTCCCAGTACCCCATTCCACCGAAGGTCTTACTCTAGCTTTTCATCTTTAGGTGGAAGACCGCAATTCCACCTCTCTGGCTCATCCATTCCCTAGTTTTCCTCCTAAAATGTCGGTCCCTTGTTTATAATATTTGCAGTTTTCCACTTTCGCTGTTTTTTTTCCCTTTTTCTGTATTTTTTGGTCCCTGAAGGTGCCCCTTACTTTCTTGCCAACCAAGCTATGCATGTAAAAGTGAGGATCGGCCCACTGAGCACGGTGTTATGAACGCTGGCAATTCTGTGAGCTACACAGTGTGCTTTATGAGCACCCCTGAGCTAGAGCTCTGTGCTAGGCACCTGGAACACTAATAGTGTCCCTGGCAACTAAGACCTCACTGCCTCCCAAGACAGCAGACTTTCCAGGGTAGAAACTTGGTTCTAAGCAGCTCTTCTAGAAATCAGAGAAGGCTAAATTGCACTATTAACCCACCATCTCGTTAGGCCTGTCCAGGATGTCAAGGGGGCAAGGGAATCAACATTTTTCTGTGTTAAATGGTGACTTATAGGAAGCTGCCTCCACATTTGACCCTGCAAATCCATTAAAAACCTGGGGGCCTGCCAAAAAGTGCCTTTAAGCTTGGCTCTGTATTAGTTTCCGTGACTTTCCTGTAATGAATTGTAGCTTGCCTGAGTCATTAGGAAGATTCTGACAGGGAATCAGCTGGAAATCTGCTGTTCTTGAAGGACTCAATTTATCTATCTATGATTCAATGCCTAAGCAGTCAAATAGCTTGGAGGGGTCAGCCAGGCAAAAGAGCCGGCAACTGTCGGTTTGATTAAATTGCAGGTATGTGCATTGACTTTTAATATATGCGTCAAACAAACTTGAGCCAAGAAAATAACTACTTTTCATGCCACATTTTGCTCGCTCCTTATTCAGCATTCCAGGCAAGGGTTAATTGAAAGCTGTTTGTTGGCTCTGTGGCTAAATCACCGGCCTAAACTGACAGAGTGAAGCTGTACTTTAGCAAGATTACATTATGTCTCTGTTAGAGATAGCGACCACTGAAATCTTATAGTGCTAAGTACTGCTAAGCTATTAACTCAACTATCTTTTAACCTTATTGTAGTTTTATGTTCTGTGTTTTCTGAATGTCTTGTTCTGCTTTAAAATATTTGTTTCTGATTCATGCATATTTTATATTTTGCTTCTAGCTTATTAGCGTGGCCTTGGGTAAATGCATTTCCATTGAAAACACCACAGCCGTTCTGGAAGACTGTGACGGGAGCAGCAAGGTATGCTGAGCAGGGTTCTCTCTCTCATAGTAGGTGCAGTAGATGGTGCTGCTGTTGCTGATAAGTGCAGGGTGTGACACATTCATCACTTACTTGAGAAATTTATTTTTGCCTATAGAAACAAAAATTAATTACTATATAATCATAAAGGTTGGTGATAAGAGGGTCCGCCACTAAATGTAAAGATGTAGGGGCTGAAGTCAGCCCACCAGGAACACAGGTCTGGCTCCGTCACTTGCAAAGTGTGTTAATTTTGTAAGTTTCTTAACCCTTAGGAAAATGGCAGTGATGATAGTGCCTACCCTAAAGCTAGAGTGAGGATCGGATTAGGTAATATTATGAAGGATGTAGAATAATACCTAACACTTAATGCTCCACAAATGTTCACTGCTATAATAACAGAGACAAAAAAAGTGAAAAATAACACATTGCATATAAAGATAAAGTAATAAAGAAAAAGACAGGACATATTTTTAAATAATTAATCTCAGGGAGCAATTTTATTTTCTGATTCTATCCCCCACCTCCATTCTTCTATATCTTAAGGAAATAATGCAAATCATATAATCCATAATCCCTGAAGCAAAACTCCCAGAGATTCAGAACACAGTGGTTAAGGGAGGGAGTAGGCTGGGGAGAACAGAGCAGGAACTCTATAGTTCTGGAGGTGAGCTCTGGGGGATGGCACCTCCCTCTCCAACACTTTTTCCCTATGTTCTTATTCTGTGGGGACAGTTTCCAGTTTGGATACCAAATAGGACTCATTCAATCCCCTAAAATTGTAGATAACTCTACGGTAGAGAAATTGTTTTTTATGATAATATAGGCTTGCCAAAACTTACTGCTTTGATCCAACTAGGAGATACTGTTATTTTCAAGCACATTCCATCTCTACCTCTTAATTCAAAGCTGCTACTAGAAAAGGCATTTTTGTCATCTCTGTGGCTATAATTCAGCTGCAGATTGTAAACTTGAGGCTAAGGGAACTCCTTCTTAATTAGGAAAGAGAGGACACAGATGAAAGGGAAACATGTCAAAAATCAATGGAAAGAAATAACGTGTGTATTGACAATTCAAAGAGGAAATAATTCACAAATTGTAAAACAAAACAATTAGTCCAAATTATATGAAAGTAAAATATTAAATAATGCAATCCTTCAAGACTCATTATTTAGTGACTTTGTGGGCCTGATTAACCAGGATTTTATCTGAAAACCCAAGTTCTGGTCTCAATAACCATTGAGTGGAAGCTAGGAGGGAAAGGTATGAATTATGTAATCCCTACCTTCGACAAATGCCCATCTCCCTTTTTGTCTTGTTACTCCTTTTTAGCTTTTGCTCCTTGTGTTTTGTTTGAGTAAAAGGTAGAGGAACTTGGTGGAAATTAACTTATTTTTGCCAGGCTTAATGAGACTTAGTATTATCAAGCCAGTGACTATAGCATTTATAAAAAACAAACAAACAAACAAACAAAAACTCAAAAGGAATAAAGCCCAAGGATTGAACCATCAAACCCTATCTTTCATCTTACCTAAAAATCTCTTTAGTTAACTTCTCAACCAGTTGAGATGTCCTTTTGCAAGGTAATATCTAGCATCTCTTAGTAGCTACATAGCTTCCTTGCATTATGATATATGTCCATGCTTCCTGTCAATGTAATAAACATCCAAACCGATAGAGAATTTTTATGAGTTTATTTAAACCAAACTGATGGCATATGCCAGGGAGTAAGATCTCAACTGCTCCAGAGAGTAACGGTTTTGCAGTCTCTTCTGTGCATTTGAAACCAAGGAGGGTATGTAAGGAAGATTATAGGAAGGTGGGAGAAAGCAGGGCAGGGACTAGATTACAGGATAAATAGTTCAGATTATGTGCTCTCACACTTTGGAAACAGAAGTCTAAAAGGGTGGTTGTGTTTTAGAAGGAGAGGTCTTTAAGAGGACATTTCAAAGGTATGTTAACCTAGATGCACAGAAACAATGGACAGAGATGCATGGCAAAGTAAGCTTTTTACTAAAGAACGTACATGCCTGGGGTGTGCCTGCCCACCATAACCTGCCCAGTTAGGAATTTGTGATTAGATCACCTGTGAGGTTACTTTCCATAGAACCCCTTTTTATTCCACATTCTGATTCCATAAGTTCACTGCAGAATTGAGGCTCAGCATTTCCAACTAGCTCCTAGGTGACTGATGATATCCAGGGAGCACCCTTTCAGCAAAGAGGTCTATGCCATACTTGATCATCTAAGTTAAATCTCAATTACATTATAAATGAATCATTAGATAAAAGCATTTAGATAGATTTTATCAGCAGCCTATTTTTTTCTAATATGTTTACATTGGTGCAAAAACAACAAATTTCCCACAGACCCAGAGCCCTATAGTATATTAACCAGACAGATAGAACTAGGTTGTAAATAAATGGAGAAAAATATATAAAGATTGAAAGCATGGTTCCATTACCTGAATCAGTATTTATTTTAGACCTTAATGATTACCCAAAACTGGACTTCTCCAAGAGCAGTTCCTATAATATGGGGGACGCTCACACAATCAGCAAAGAAAGATTTTTAAGATTTCCTCTAGGAGTCCAATTGTCTTCAGGAGTGGGGAACCTTTTTTCTGCCAAGGACCATTTGGATATTTATAATATCATTCACAAGCCATACAAAATTATCAACTTAAAAATTATGAAAAAACTCCTAGATTTATTGAATTTCTAATCCCGCCTGAGATTGCCTTGGCAGGGCCAGACCAAATGGTTTTCCGCCTCCTGGTGGGATGTTCCCCAGCCCTGGTTTAGATAGTCTTAAACAAAGAACCATAATAATTTCCACCAAGATAATTTAGGACGGTAACTTGGATCTCCCTGGAGCCCCAATGGCTCAAGGCCTTAACTCTGTGGTAGTTTGAATGTTCTAACACTTCAAGTGCCAGGTTGTCTGAGATTCAGAACCCCTGAAATAGCATTTATTTACAGATAGGTACTAACCGTCCTAAGCTGTATTGTTGCAACTAACATTCACTGAAGGCTTACTGTGTGCTAAACACTTGACAGTCATTACCCAAGCCTTTGAGACAGACACCTTTAAGCTGCTTTCCAACTTAAAATGGAGAGCAATTAGGTTAGACCGGATTAATATCATACTCATACTATCAGAGTTGAAAGTGGCAGTACCAGGATTTAAATACAAAACATCTGACCAGAGTGCCTATATTCTTAACCTTTGCTAACAAAAATGTTTGGCAAAGCCCTTACTTGTGTTTTCTGCCTGAAGTGACCTTTCTCTTACACATGTCTTCCACAGCTTCAACAGTTTAATTACACCTGGTTAAGACTTATTAAACACGAAGAATGGTGCTTGGCTCCAGTCCCTGATAAGGGAGCCCTGAGGCTGCACCCTTGTGATAACAGAAACAAAGGGCTGAAATGGCTACATAAATCAACATCAGTCTTTCATTCAGAACTGGTAAGCAAAATATTTTTATCTCTTCTTTACCACACATCCAACTTTCAACTAAATGTGGCATAAAACCCTCGTCAGCTAACTCTATCTGAAGTTTTCAATGTGTTTGTGACAATAGAGGCAGTGAAAGAGTTCGTACAGCGAGATAAACATATTTTTGTAAATTATCAAGTCCCTTTTTTTCTTTACAAAATTTATTTGAAATCAGTTATTTTAATCAGTTATTTTAAACAGGCTTTATTGGCTATATTGCAATCATCATCTGTTTCTAAAAGTCATTGACTTTTGTTAATTAACAATGGCAAAAGCCAGGCTTATAGGCTAAAATTGGTTTGCATTGGTTACCAGAAAAGCGAATAGAGAGCGTATATGGGGAAAGCGAGAAGCAGGGTGCTCCCTACAAGCCCTGCATTTTAGTATGCATCTGGTTCCACGTTCTGCCTCTTCCCAACACAGAGACATTTTCTCATGCTCTCTGGTTTCCGGAGACCTGGGCTCTCTGCTGGAGCCAGCTCCCACCAGCTTGCAGGAGCTGCTTGTATGCAGTGCTTGCCCACTGCATATTCAGTGATACTGCTTTGGCAACTTAAAATCAACCATGATGGGAGTAGACTATTGACCATTTCTAGGATATCAATAAATATTAAGCAATAATAGAACTCTGAAGTACCTTTGACTTTTTTTCATAATTACATCTGAATTTTCTGGACATCAGGCATTGTGTACTCAGAGATTATGGTAGGGAGGTCGTTATCTAGCACTTTGTATTCTAAATTTGCATCCTAAGGCACAGACTTAAGAAATTTACTGACTCACTATCTGTGATGGTATGTATTTTGTTTTTTTCTTTTTTACCCTCAGTGAGGGAGCCATCATCCATCATATATAGCAAAGGCCATCTGGTATTATTTTCTTTAAATAATATAGTAATCAGCCATATGATCAGAAAATTGATCTTTGCAGTGTGAGCACTTAGTTTGGGAGAGAGAGACACAATATTATCCAAAGCCCCTGTTTATGTTATTAATTTAGTTCAGAATAATTCCTAAAAAATCAAAAAATGTAAGTACCTATCTTTTTTTTTTTTTTTAACTGGTTTCCATATCTTTACATCTCAGTTGTCAAATTCAGTCCATGGCTCATTCCCAGATCCCCTTTCTCTCTAGGTGAATCACATTGTCTTTGGAAACTATCATCAGTTGTTATGCTTGGAAGGAAATTCTTCTCAGAAGACCCTGAAAGTTGCTGCTTGTGACCCAAAGGAGCCATATCAGAAGTGGAAATTTGAAAATTATTTTGAAGATTGAAAAGGAGCTGATGTTTTTATCTAGTGAACCCATTATACACTGTGAAAATGACAGTGAATTTGGTGACTATATTTCTCCATGGTCATTTAAATTTTCAAAATGGATATCACTTGAATGGAAGATTTTTTAAAATCACAATATTTGAGATACCAAAAATTAACTCAGGGAAACAGTCCAACATTGGATTGGAGTCCTTCTTTAGCACTAGGAGTCCTTCTGAATTGCCTGCTTCCTGCCCTGTGCTAACACTCAGCCTATAAGTTTCCCCATGCAGTCTATCAGATACCCAGAAATAAAGGCAGAAGTACTTGGGGGAAGTACAGTGATACCCATGATGACTGTGTGTTGAGTAATAACCAGCTCTTTGGCCCACAAGTAGGTTAAAGCAATGTGAACCTGGTCCTTTATTTACTACTTTTTCATCCAAAAATTTTTTACTTGAGAAGACCTTATAAACACACAGCTATCACCTTGGTGAAATCCCTTCAGACGACATGCATGTTTACCTTACTGGTTGAAATAGTATTGCTATAATACTCCAAGAGGGCAAGATTTTGATCTAGATTTCTATATAATGCTTTTTATCAGTCTGAATCAGTGGAAAACTTTTTAATTGAGGAAGTCAAAAGCTTATTCAATTCTAGATATGAACATTGTTTCAGTTCATTTTGTGCTTTTAAAACTACACTTAAAATGGTCATACTAGTAACTTCCTAGACTCATGCAAATATTATAAAACTAAATGGCAAAGTAAAAGAGCCTTGATAACAGCACACTATAGTCATCCAAAATACATTTAATCACTGAACACATACGAAGGCTTGAAATGAAGAAAGCAGAAATAGAGCATTGAAAAATATTAATTTTTTAAATATAAAACACTGCCTTAGATTTAGCAGCATTCATGGGGATGAGGTATGCTAAAAATGGACTCTAACGATTTTAAAGTAGAAATAAAATAAACAATGAAAGGGGAAGAGAATGAGGTAAGAATCCTCAAGAAGAAAGGTAAGAAAAAATTGCCCTAGATTTGGCCCAAAAAAGGGGGAGATCTGGCACCTCTATGGGGGGAAAATAATAGTCTTAGATGTGGCCTTAATGGTAACACTGAGAAAAAGTCCAATATTTTTTTGATTCAAACTGAGCCTTAATCTTAGGTATGTCAATACTTAGGCATATCAGAGAAGAGCTTAGAAATCCACATTAATTTTGGTAAGAAAATTGAAACCCAGAAGACATTACCTATCTGAAAATCCCAGGCCAGTTAGTAAGAGAATCAGAATTAGAAATTGCATCTCCAGAGACAGTTCTCATTCTATTGCCCCAGGCCACTGTCCTTAATAAATCTGTTCCATGGCATTTCTATAAAAGAGACAGAGAAACCATTTTTCTGGGGTTGGGTGTCTGGAGGATAACCATAAGCATGCTATATGCTTGTTAATATTTTAAAAAATTAAAAAACCTAACAACTTTGTTCAGGTGAGCTGATGATAAACCTGGGCATCTTTTTTTTTTTTTTTTTCTTTTTTTAAGAGAGAGAAAGAGAAAGAGAAGGGGAAGAGAGAGAGAAACATTGATTAGTTGCCTCCTGCATGAGCCTGACAGGGGGTCATACCCACGACCTTTTGGTGTATTGAACAAAGCTCCAACCGAGGCACACCGGCCAGGGCTAAACCTAGGCATCTTTAGTTCTGACTGCCTATTTAAAAGTTATTTTTAACTCCCAATTAATTCCACAAGAGCAGAGCGATAACCAAGAATAGGAAGGGGAAACAGTTTTGCATATTTGCATCATATTTGGGATGCTTTTTTAAAATAATTGACATTGCAGATGAGATAAGAGAATGACTAGAAAATGAGATAATTCTTTCAATACAGAGCCAAGTGGGGGAATAAAATAGAAGATGGTTGCCAAATGTCTAATTGAATTGCTGACCAAAGTGAACATTCTGGGTGGTGCTTCATGCAATTCTTCATGAAACTGAAAAATGTTGAAGGGTTATTTTCCCCCAACTTAAAGGTTCTATTTTTATTCAAAAACAGATTCCATCAAAAACTTCAACTCTGTTCAGAAAAAGATGAATTATGTTTTGGATACACTTCACTTTGAGTATAACAGGAGAAATTTGAATGTTTTTCTCAAAAAACCTTCTTAGAGTCTGTTCAGTGTATGCTCTTCCTGACTTTACCTTGACATACTTATTATATGAAGCTATATTTGAATCTATATTGTCAATATAACAAAGGATTATTTTCATACATCACATATTTATTCTTAGGTAGAATTTTCAAACCAGCTTTTAGCATGTATTTGCTCAATTACTCTAAGATGCCAAGAACTAATTACTAGTTATGATTAGTTCTAACTAATTAGTTAGAATAGATTAGACTAGTTCTCTAGGCTTGACCTTAACAGTGTTGACTAATTGTAAAGTCTGCTACCAACATTTTTTTAAAATGTTGTTTTCAGAAGACTGTAATAAAGGTATAAATTCTACAAGGTCTTCTGATGAGAAACCCTTGGAAGGGACACATTAGGATCTTTATCAGCCCTGAATTTTTCTATAGGGGGCTGTGTTATAGGGGACTTCACAGTTTTCCCTCGATTGGCTTGAGTTACTGCCCTTCTTAGAAAAATGTCTATGCATCTTTTTACCTTAAACACAAGTATAGTTTTTATAATATTTTGCAGGGCTTATTTGACCAAAACCTAACTTACCCAACCATCTGAGTGTTTCTGAGCCTTTCTGTTTGCACAATCTCTTTTTCAACGGCCACCCAAAGCTTCTACCCCACTCTTCCCAAAGGATGGCACAGCTGTTGTTGGTACAACCATGTTTTAGCACCAGAATCAAATTTCCCCAATTCTGCTTGCTGACATTCAATCAGCTGTCATTCACTGGGCCAAAACCACCATGTGTCGTGATCACAATGCATTGTTAGCTTCTCCACACTAATTTGGAAATATTCTTTTAGATATTAAAACACCTTGCTTGTAGTATGGCGTTAGGGATTGTAGAGGGACAAAGATATAGTTATAATACAGGAATTCAATTTCCCCAGTCAACCTTGATTTCATAAATGGCTTAGAATGATTTTCAAGAAGCTCTCATGCAAGATAATAGAGTCGAAGTGCACCAGATAGTACCATCTTTATTTATTTTAACACCTCTAATTTAACTTCCACACTCAAACACAAGAAATAGATTATGCCTCAGATCAAGGCCCCAATAACTTGGATAAAAACAAGGAAATGACAAGGAGAACAAATTATCTTTGAGTACCTACTATGTGTCAGGCACAGCTTGCGCCTCATCTCATTGCCGTGCACAGCTCAGCGAGGTGGGTCTCCTTCACCTCATTACGCAGACAAGAGGATGGCCGAGAGGGGTTGCCTAAAGTCATCCCACTTGGAAGAGATAAACACCCAGTTTCTATTCTACGTGGCTAAAAAAAAAAACAAAAAACAAAAAACAGAAAAGAAAACGAAAACAGGGAGACCCTTTCACTATGACATGCTTCTATGATTTCTTTTTTAAGTAGGGCAGCCAGCTCAGCGGGGCTCAGTTGAAATCCTTAGGCTGTGGAGTCGAAGCTCTTTGCTTTCTCTTGGGTGTTCCACAGGCAGGAAGTGGCAGGGGCCCCCTTTCTGTTAAACAACTGAAGCGTAGGTTTAAGGACAGCCAGCCCCACATGCTTTGCAGCGGTCTGTCTCCCTGACCTCATGCTGGACACATTCTTTTTCATTCTCTGCAACAAATATGAGAGGGGGAAGTGGACATAGCGAGATTGCTTCTCTGTGAATAATATGACCAGCTCTTCTTTCCTCTGACCATTAATCAAAGCTGACAGATTTGAACAGAGGTGGAAAGTGAAAATTTGAGGAGTCCTTTAATTTAAAACACAAACCAAGACTTGTAATTTTTACTTCATCATAGTGTTTTTGTAACAGCTTTTGCATAGGTTACTCAACAATTGCTACAAGCCAAAATATCTTGCAAGAAAAGAAACACTAACAAAAGCTAATGCAGAGAATAATATTTTTGGCAAATAGCCATCTCATGGACACGTTTGAATAAGTCATGTAAAGTATTATATACTCTTTATTGGATGATATTTCAGGTGTTGGTGGTGCCTGTGTCTAAAAGAAAGAAAAGAAAAATACTATCACACTAAGCAGATTTACTACCTCTGTTTTCAACCTAATGAGTCAACTAATAGTTACTACTACAATTAGGGTCTCTTTGCAGGTTTATGTGAGTCTTCACTTTGCAAAAACATGCATGAAATTCTCGTTATCCAGCAAATAGGGCAACTGCTCATGTGCTGAGCTCTTAATGATGACAGTTGCCATCGAATAAGTAACAAATAATTTTTGGGGAACCAGAGGCTTTCTATTTTATTATTGGTCGATAGATATTTGCCAGTTTAAGGATATTGGTCATAAATATCTATCTAAAGCTTTTATATAAGATATTGAAACTAAAATTTTTGATAGCACAGATTGTCTTTACTTGACCATTCAAAAACATATCAATCTTTGTAAATATGTGTGCATATCTGTACATATGAATATATACAGATATGCACACATAGTTATTTATATGCATATGTACATATATATGAGTCTATATATTTTATGCTTTGAATCAGGAGAAAGTAAAACCAAGAGTTTCTACTTAAAAATAAAGAAAATTAAGAAATATTTTTGGATATTTTTAACTCTCTTTTTAAGTGCATAGCTCTGTCTGCATCTGGCCTTCTGGACAAAAGTGCAGGTGGACTTTCACTCCGGGTATTGTTTTCCATACTTGAAAGGTGTAATCAAACCCTAAATTTTCAAAATGCTTGTTATTCAGGTTAGGATTATACACACGCCTTAATTCCTCTCCTTCAAACAATTGCCCAAATGTTGTTGGCTTTATACATATTAGCTATAAGAGGTGGACATAAAAACAACAGAAGGCAAAGTCAAATTAGTGAATTTTGTTTTTGATTACCTGAAAACATTTGTTAATGGGAAAACTAGATGAAAACTATGGAGTAAAAAGGAATTTGGAGTTAATTTGAACATTTTTTAAGTACCCAGTGTTTCTGCCTCTGATTAACTGAAGGTATTGTAAAGAAGAAATCAAACATGTAATATTTTATTTTGAAGTTTCTAAGTAAAAATTCAAATCACTTTCCAAATTCATTTCCAAAAATTCCCCTAGCTAGCAGTTAATTACTAGACATTATCATTTTATTGTGCAGTTTGCCATGTATCTGAGTGACTCCTGCTACTTATTTCTACCCATGTCATTGTGTTTATGTTGAATGTGTGGCCTAGTCACCTAGTGTTCCTCATGAGCTGTGTACACAGTTTGGTATTCATATTTATTATGTTACTATCTGATATTTTCATATTGGCAAATATTTGCTATGACATTTAACCGTACTTTATATAGCCCTTTTGTTTTTTATAAAGCAATGAAAGTTCAGACTTTAAAAGGAGTTGCCTTTCTCATATGGTCAAACATATTTCTTCTTTATAATTCTTTGGTGCTTCATCTTTTTCCATAATTCTCTATTATTACTTATTTTAAATACCTTTCTTATCACTTTGAAAAACTTAAATGTCCATTCGCCATTTGAAAGTGTACCAAAAGTACTACCCCATGTAAATATGCAGAAAAAATTATACTGTAAATGTTGCCATAGTTTACATGTATTACCTTGATGACTATAAAGATATATATGTTTTCAAGTTTTGGAGTTAAGATGCATCTAAAATAATAGAAATAATAGAAATGTAAAAATAATAGAAAAATTTCATGAACATTACATACTACCCATTAGACATTCTTTGTACAATTTCATATACAATCATTTTAAGACCTTTTGAAATAAATAATGTAAATGAGTTAGAATAACGTTCTCTTGATTTCTGAAGCAGCATTTATTGATCGTCTTAATAACTGCTGATATGCAAGGGTTCTTTCTCAATTTTAAAGGGCAGCTAAAGAAAATAAAATCTGGGCACCAAAAACAAGCACACACATTTTTATTGAGAGCAAGTCAGACACAGAAGTTCTTTAGTTAATTTGTTACTAGATAGACTGTGACATATTCTATGTCTTCAAAGTTAGCCTTATATTAAGGATGATTTAAAATTGACAGAGAAATAAAGCTGTTATTAATTCCTGTTCACCCAGCAACCAAGGAAAATAAAAAGTCATGTAAGAAATAGCATTCTCACAATAAATCAATTCTCCTTTCTACCAGGTACCAGAGTCCTTCCAACCCTGAACTATGAATCACAAAAGTGGTGAACTTTCTGGTGTAGTTACCAGTTTGTATCTTAATATGCCCCATATGAATTTCAAATATGATAATATCCTTCATGCAGTCTGAACCAGACCCTTGTCTTTCCTAGGTTACAAAGAATCAAACAGCTACCTATCACTGTGACCTTAAAGTAAGATGGCAGCATTGGGCAATGCCAAAGAATAGTTATAGCCCTGGCCAGTGTGGGTCAATTGGTTGAGTGTCCTCCCATGCACCAAGAGGTCACTGGTTCAATTCCTAGTCAGGATACATGCCCAGGCTCTATCCCTGGTGGGGGCCATGCAGGAGGCAGCCCATCAATGTTTCTCTCTCCCAATCCTTTCCTCTCTCTCTAAAATTAATAAAAACTTTTTTCTTTTTTTTTTTTAAAGGATAGTTTCAGTGCTCTTTTACAACTACATTGTCTCATCCAGAAGCATTATGTGTTTACTCATTGAATATACAATCCTGAAAAAGTCTTTGTTGACAAAATCTTTCTGGTTGGTTAATCATCTCATAAAGGAGCACAAAGCTAAAAAGGCCAGGGTTACATATATATATGTTGGAGTCCCAGAAGAGCTACCTGCTTGACCACATCACATGGCCATAGACCCACCATCACATCATCACCTCCTCTGGAATAATTTAAAATACAGGCTCTGTTGATGGTCGATTAACAATATGGTTCTGTCCTGTGACAGCTAAGACAATACTGAGCTTTGAGGTTAAGTAGAAAACTGTAGGGGGTCATCAGTAATTCAGAAAACAAAATAGGTTGTCCTGATGGACAGGTTTAGAGGATTTAAATAAACAGGAAATTGTCCTAGTGCATCAATTTTCTACCTAAATTTATCAGTAAAGACCTGATTTTCCTAACTGTATTCTGAAAACTTGACTTGTCAAGAAAGAAATCTACAGGTTAAGGGTGTCAGAACATTTATATGGTCAATTTGCGAAGTATCTGTTTGAAAGAATAAGAGGAACACTGTGATCTTAATTTAAAATTTAGTCTTGTAACCACTAAATAAATAGTATATGATACTATGGAAATATATGACCAGGAAGAATTAAAGAAATTGCCATTAGAATGTGTGGGAATTTTTACACATAAATAAGCAATAAACTAAGAAGGGCTAAACCAGGGTATTTTACAAAATGAAAAAGAAATAAACAAAGGGTTGAAGAGTACAATGAAGACTGTATTACATTCAGACAATAAAGAATTGTCTTTTTATTTGCAGGGCCAAAAAATATATTTTCTGTGGTGACAGAAAATACTGGATAATATATATGGAAGCATGAAATAAAAAATTATGAAACTATCTAAGAAATCTATATAAATACAGACTCTCCCTTTGCATAAATATTCAATACATTGTTTGACACATTGGTTTGATGAAACTCCATAAGCACAATTTTAAGCATCTTGATTTTGGCTGAGGTTCAGTAAATTATATATTCCCAACAACTATCAGGGCTTTCTCACTAAAAATGCATGCTCACACTCCACTTTGAGAATATTCTAAGATAATTATTTCCATTTTCATAATAACTAGTACAGTTATGACTAGAGTTGTCTCAGGTTTCTAAGGAAAGAAAATTATTCTGAGATATTATTAATAAGGGAAAGTGTGATCATAAAGAGGAGGTATTTTCTTTAAAATGTGCTAAAGCTCTCATTTTCATTCTTAATTACTTCAATTTTGCTAGACAATATTTTATTTTCTGTCACAGAAATAAAACTATCCAATATAACTCTTTAGTCTATTGCCCACCAATCTTATAGCCTCTCCCTGTACCAACCTCACAATGGATGTAATTCATCTTGAAAGCATAAAGGCAACATTCAGTAAACAGAATTCTCCTGACTAACAATCGCTCCGCTCCTCTGGTGAGGAAATTCAGTGAATGGTAACACTGAGGAAGAAGCCTATACAGAATTTTCACTCTGCAGGTGCCAAGAAAACCACTTAAAACATTTTTCGAAGATAATAGGAAAGGCAAAGTATTTTGAAAAGTTTATTGCCAGAGTCTATAAAATAGTGTTTAAAAGTTAAGAAAGGGTTAACAACAGACTTTCTATCCGCCTCAGGTATAGGGAGAAAGACCCCAAAAGAAATATAGGAATCGTCTCAAACAGGTCTCTTTCATTTAATGACTGCATTTCCCAGCACTGCTCCTTTATAAAGCCAAATCATGCCAGATTTCCCAGGGGCTCTGGCTGTTCAGGGCTTATCGCATAATGCTATGTTAGTGAAGTTTTAAAAAGCAAATGTCCACTAATGAATGTAAAGGGTTTTGGTTTGAAGCTACCGGCCTGACTTTTGCCTAGGGTTATTTCCACACTCTCCTACAGCGAAACAGCAAGAAAGCTTCCACACCTCTAAGGGGGAGAGCCGAACGAGGCCTTCAAGGAAAACAGAATTAGCTTTTGCTTTAGGCGCCTGAGGACGTCTCAGATCCAGTTAGGTTATAAATGCAGCATAGACTCGAATTCATCAATTCTTTGCTTGGTATTCCCCTTCCTGATTTTCCGGTAGGATATTGTATTGTATCTGGAATAAGCATTTCTGGAAATATCACCCTTCTTCCCCAAAGCTGGCTGC
Organism: Miniopterus schreibersii; assembly: GCF_964146895.1. NCBI lineage: Eukaryota > Metazoa > Chordata > Mammalia > Chiroptera > Miniopteridae > Miniopterus > Miniopterus schreibersii. Next base: position 52,630,869 of record NC_138108.1, on the reverse strand, counting down.
TCATCAGGCGTCACAGGTTGGGAGCTGGGGCTGCTCAGTGGGGAGTCCTCACTTGGGTCACCTTCCCCTTTTATGCGAGAACCTTCTTCATTCTTTCCCCGAAATTCTATCACTCGAACTTCATCTTCATCATCATCTTCATTGTTCGTTTCTTCGTCCCAAACCCCTTCCTCTTCGTGGTGCAGCACATGGACTTGGCGAGGTTTCCGAAAGCCCAGCCACTCGATTGCTGTCGCCTGGTAGACTGTGTGCTTCCTGCCCTCGCCTCCTCTCTCCCCCAGAGGCTGCCCCGCAAGCTCGTCCTTCTGTGCGCTTGCTTCCTGGCTGCTGCTCCGAGGAATCTTCTTCCACTGATGCCCTGGAGCAAAACCAATTGGTAGTTGAGATGTGCACAGGTTCCCAGATACTCAGGTGTCATTCTCCAAATTATTTTTCTGGACAACCGTTCCCCCACATATGTTTTATGAAATATTGTTTTGTGGGTCATGAATATTTTATACAATACAATGGGCTATTTCATCAAACTAGTTTGGAAAACACTGCATTAAACACAGTTAAGCAAGCGTCTTCAGAGTTTATCCAAGCCTTTTAAATGCTAACGAATGTTGTAAACCTCCTAGAAAGTGGGCCACTCAGCCTCACTTGACTGTGGATTTGTTGTTGTTGTTGTTGTGGATACTGTACTGAGTGAGGCTGTATCCCCTGAGAGACACACTTCTAAAAATCTTGTCTAGACTGTCATGACTGGATGTGAATATGTAAAATAAATATTTGGACCTATATCTTACACACACACACACACACCTCAAGGAAAATTTAAAAAAAAAAAAAATCTCCCTGGGAAAAAAGGTTTTTTTCCAATAATAAAAACAATGACTGCCCACGTCTTGTCATGCTCAGAGTAGCACATTCAGTATTTGCAACCACTCTTCTCAGAGTTGGTCTCAAGTGCCAGCTGCAGGAGGAGGAGAGGAGCACAGATGGTCAGAAGTCATAAGCTGAGGCTAAGTCAGACCCACCAAAGCACACAAGCTTTAGTCTAATACCTGCCATGAATTCCTATAGAGCCAAGATTTAAAAATAATATTGAGGTCATGTCTACTGAGTGCTAGGTTGGCCTGTTGTTTTAGACATGTCCCTAATGACAATTAATTAATTTAAGTTGTTTGGTCCCATGTTATGACTTAATTCATTGCAAATTTCTCTTTACAAACAGATCATATCAGGATATTCTCAACAATATTCATTGAGAATCCAAAAAAGTATTAATTATAAGAGAGTAGAGGTAGTTCTCTGAGCTTTTGCTCCAGCAGACTTGTGTGGGAAGCTTCAGTCTGTAATGTGCATGATTCAGGCCTGGGTTCACTGTTCCCTTTCAACACTATATGAGTCTTTAGCTAAAGTGAGGGACGACGTTTCTCGTTGCCCTTCCCTTCCACAAGTTTCTATTTTCACTGAAAGATGTTCACAAGTTCATTCCCATCAAAGATTTTTCATTCTCTTTTTATTTTATGTTTTCCCAACTATAGGAGTCAAATTGTAAACTTACCAAAAAAAAGATAGAATTGAAGATGGATTATTACTTCTAACTAGTTTTGAACAGGTGCCCAGCCCATGTTCTTCACACTATGAATAAATATGCATTAGAGCGTTGAGCTTTGATTTGTTTTCTTTCCCACAAGAATCAAATAAAATGATCTTTTTGCTCATATTCAGGACTCAGGTATGGAGTTGTCAGGCATAAAATTACTTGTTGAATTTAAATGATAGGTTTTTCCTCAATATTTTTAGCATCTTTCTATTTTTTTAACCCAGGAGTATTCTCTTTGGAGACTTTATAGCTGCTTGCCATTGTGGGGAAAAAGACAACAAAATGTATACCTGTAGCTTACAGAAAAAACATGTGTTCCACCCATCACAAAAGGATCCACTCAGGGAAAATTCACCCTGAGACCCACCACTTTAAAGATGCAGACTACTTTTGTTCTCTGTTTGATAAAAATGAAAGACCCTAGAAAACTATTGTCTCCACTGGGCTTCTGGATTAGAAATTTGAAAGGGGCTCTAGGTGGAAGATTGAGATCCCTGCCTTCAAAAGCTACACTGGAAGCACAAAGATTAGGGCAAAGAGATTTAGCTCATTTCATAGGGGCTTAAGTCTGATAAATTACTGGTGATACTGTAAGAGCTTGGCAATGCCTGCTGCTTACTACATTCTTCCTTAAGTGTCTGCACAGCAGACCACTGCATGTGGCCAGCAGACAGTCCGAGAGGTGTCCAGGCAAAGTGGGCAAACCCGGGAAACTGCCAATCACATCCATGTCTTCCTTGGAATCTACTATTTTATGTGATGTTCTAATAATTCAACCAATAATCTTGTCAATATTTTTTCTAATAAGGTCCTAACTAAACTAAATTGCTTAGGTCTAACAAGCTGACTTCAATTTTGAAATAAGACGCTTATGGCTGCAAAAGAAGACAGAAATGATTAATTAATAGATTTTTATCTTTCTCTGTATTTGGAAATTCCTTGAGTGTAAGTGTCTCCTTAGAAGAGAAGTCTAAAAGGTTGTGTGTCTCTTAGTCTCTTGAGTTTATTTAAAATATAATATATTCACTTAAAAATTAATGTTATTTTTATTCTCCCATTTTCTGGGGGAAAAAATTAAAATTAACTTTATCACCTGGGAAATTTCTTTGACAAGAATTAGGTAACCATTCTGTGTTTATATGAGAAGCCTGGAATTTACCTTCAGATCAAATAAATGTGTATTATTTTAAACTGCATGTAATGGTAAATTTTTAGAATAAACCCATTTTGGAAACATTTACACTTAACAAGTTGCCTCACACAGATTTGGAGATACTAAATAAAAATTTTTTTAAAGGTTGATTTAGTGGACTAACTTATTAAGAGACAGATGTATTGTCAGGTCAAAGTGTGCCAATCAGTTATACCAATCCATGCAGTCTCAATCTCGAAGCTTCTAGAATACTTCCTAAGGTTGGAACCCACAGATAATCAAGACTTCCTCATCTGCCTATAGAAGCTTTGAGTTTTGGAAGACATTGTCTAGATTGTTTTCTCAACACCACACTCACACAACATCCCATGCCATAGCTGTCATCCATATCTAGTCAAACAAATTCTGTGTACAAAATGGAGATAATTGCCTCTTACCTTCTCTGAATGTCATTTCATCGACACTTGTTTCTTGGAGAGAAAGATCTGTGATGGCCTTATGAACAATAAAGAGATTCTCTTCTGGTTTTTCTGGGAGAAAAAACACACAAGATTAACATTTTAATACTTAAGTAGTTCAAGGTTAAATACGTTAGTAATTTAGACTCTAAGGAGATTCTATGATTTTTAAATGTGATCACTAAAAATAACTATTTTATCCTTCCATCTCATTTTTTCATTGGTTCCTTTTATTTATAAACATAACGATAATCTTCCTTTAATATCTAAGATATATAAGCATTATTCGAACACTTTATGGTATATATAGAAGGAAAACTTGAAATTCTGAATTCCTTTTGCTGAAATAATAATGGGACTGTCCATAGAATAATAAATAACAGTAGCTAACATTCAACCAACACTGAGTAAGCCTCACAACAACCCGACAAGCGTCTGCCCTATTATTCTGCCTTCTCCTGGAAAACGAAGTCTTTAAGAGGCTAGGAAAGTTGTCCAGAGTCACAGAACTATCAAACAAATAAGTATGAATTTGACCAGAGGCAGAGGTTTTGTCCTTATGCTATGCAGCCCCAGTAGGAAAAGGGGCCACATTTGGGCAAGGATAGGGCAAGAATGTACAGCTCATTCTTGTCATAAGAGTTTATTGAAAGAACCCTGAGTGAGTTTATAAATCAAATCAAGCAAATGAAAGAGAAGGAAAAGGTTTTACCTTTAAGAATCTTCTCATCCTTGGACCAGTTGAGCAGCATCTTCCCTTGTAATTTTTCACTTTTCTCCTGGTTTCCTTCTGTGGGTAAACCTTCAAGACCAGGTTCTACCCTGTAGTGTGGTGGGGTGCCATCCACATCACTGACTTCATTTGTCTTGGTGATTGGTCGGTTACCATTTTCAGGTGGCGTATCCCCATTACACTCAACCTGGCTGAATGTCACTGGAACATCTGTCATGATGGACAGTTGAGTCCGACTTAGAGGGAGCTTTGGGGAAACTGAGTAAATCAATCCTTGATAAGTCCTCTTGCCTTCAAGTCCTATAGTTCCAACTCTTACTCCAAGAATACAAATTTTTTACTTTAGTACATAATAACAGCTTCTTTTTCTAAAGGTGCCCAGATAGAGCTTAGAATAAAAGCAATAGGAGTTGTCAGATTTGCCACCAGCCCAGGAGCAAGAACCAGGCCAATCGCCACCTTCTTTGTTGCTTAGCAGTCCCACTTGCAGAATTAATGGCTGCCTTTGATTTACATAAACAAACAATTGGAGGCAATCAGGCTTTTGTGTTGGCTTGTAGAGGGGGACTTTCAGCTTGTCAGTCCCCCTCTGGGAACAGAGATTTTTGTCCCTTTTCATAATGGCCCTTTGTCATTTTCCTTGTAACAGGAGCCACAATTGTTCCACAGCTTTAATCCAGAGAGAATGACCACCTTGAGGCATATTAGTTCTGCAAAACCAGCTTAACATTTCCAAACAGATTTTGTTCAAGTAAAATCTCAGCTATTTTGTAGGGGACAATGGCATCGTTTCTTATTTATTCAAGAATAAAAACAGCTTATCAAAAACCTATAAACAGGACAATTTTATTATAAGCGGTTCTGGCAGCAGATTCCATGCTTTGCTTTCAGGAGCCCAGAGAAGGGACCTAAGAAAAAACAAACAAAAAATTCTGCCATCTTGCTAATACCAAAAACGTTACTATTTTAGAATAATGCATTTGGTCTATAGTTTCTTATCCTCTAGTTTATTTATATCTACTGAAGTTCAATCCATCCTTTAAAACCCTAACATAATTTATTGCATGAAGTTTTGCCTCCCCCCAATCAGATATATTCTCTCTATTCCCTACTGATATTGCATCATGCTGGTGAAATTATATAGCACCAACATAGTCTGCCCTTAGGGGAGACAGGTGATTATGTAAAACATCTGCTACTACCACACTTCCCTTTTTGAAGACATGGATTCTTTTTCTTTTTTGGATCTCATATAGTGCAAAATGATCCCAGAGCCTTTGTCCATGATGCCCCCCCCCCCCCTTGGAATGCCTTCTCTTCCTCAAGGCCAGACCCCTGTCCTAACCAGGTCCTCTAAGTTCTCAGCTCTGAAGCTGAAATACCTTTTCTTTAATGACACTTTCCCTGACCCAGAATCTTTATCTGGGCTGGAAGCATTTTAATTTCCTTATATGTGTCCACCATGTACCATCTGCCTTGAACTAAGTAATAATATAATAATAAAATGTTATTGAATAAATGAATAAATTTCACTCCCAAGAGAATACATTTCAGATCTTTTCTAAAGAGAAGTAGAGAGGTTGGATAGTAATTATAAATGTATCACCTTTAAAATTATATCTAGGGCTGAGCTCACTAAGATCTATGTCAGGAATGACAAATGCATGACACTGGTCTCACCCTTCTCCTAAGTACTTGAAGACATCTCTAATAGATCCTAGAATTCTCTCCTTTGTCATCACTAGCTCTTCTCTACCCAATTACTAGTCTGTGTAGGAGAGGAAAATAATTTTCACTCTTCTGAGTTCTTGGCTGAGGCCTTGTTATAAAAGACATAAACATGAGAAAAATGAACCGCAGCTTATTAACATGGGTACCTCACATATACATAGGAGATACCAGGGAAACTGAGTAACTCCCTAAGATAGCCCAACTTAAATACCACTTTCAACTAAAGACAAAGGAAAGAAAGGTGTGTAGGGGTGTGGGGTGTGTTTGTGTGTGCAGGAACAGTTATGAGAGATTACCAGAAAAGCACAGTAAACAAGGGCAAGGTTTGTTCTGTAATTTTTATGCCTTCTCCAATGATAAGATTCTCCTGTGGTTTAGAGTCATCTTTCTTTCCCTGGTACAGAGAGGGGGACACACTTACAGAGATTTTCTTTATCAATGTCCATTTCCCCCACAAAAGGGAAATGTTCCTACATACTCTGATTTGTTTTCAGAGCTTCTTCGGTGTCTGCTGTTTCTCAAAAATAATTGGCTCAAAGTAATCCTTATACCAAAGAGACATATTTTGGGGTGGCATAGTCTGTTACCCTTCAGTTGTTTGTTCTTAATTTGTTTGACAAACACTTATACAGCACTTACTATATCCCAGGCACTATTCAAATTGCTTCACCAATAGTAACACATTTGATCTTCATAAAAATCCCTGTAAAGTAGGTACTATTTAGAAAAGTGAAGCACAGAGAGATTAAGGAACTTATTTTAGGTCATACAGCCAGAAAGCCTACCAATGAGAGTTTGCAGCATACATCAAGCCAAGTGCCATCGCTGGCCTGGGTGCTGGTGTTTCCTTTGGTCATAAGTCCCACTGGGCTCCAGCTTGATGAATTAACCACCCTGGCAGCAAGTTGTACAAGAAGAAGTTGTAGCTTGGAAAAAGCAGCAAAGTGCCTGAGGTGATATCAGTCCCTTCCTAAGATACACACTCCAGCTGCTGAGGACAGTGTTGGGAGGGCCAGGGAGCTTCCTGTCACCAGGAATAACATGATTAATCACTTAATTCAAACATTAGAATCTGGTGCTTGAGGCCCAGGTCAGTCCATTCCACTAACTCAGAGCAAAAACAGCCCAGGATCTAAGGCAAGAAGGTAACAGTGCATGGAATTAGATGGGAAAATACAGAAACCAACACCAAAGCTAGGGACACGTGGGGATGTACTAGACTGTGAGATTCTTAAGAGCAGAAAGTGACGCTATTTTACCAAATCCTCAACAATAAACATACAAACAGAGAAATGCACACATTAGCCTTGAAGACCTGTCTCCAATCACTCTCAGTTCCCTTGAGACTGCCAAGCACTTCAATTCAGGAACACAGCAGTGTAATAAGTTGAGTTAACCTCTCCCACCCTTAGATTTCTATGACCCTATAGCAACTTGCAATTTATACCTCTGGCTTAGCTTTCATGGGAGTTTAATTTTTTAATATCTTTTTTTCATGCCATGCTTTGACCTTTGTTTTCTGGCATTAGAATTATTTCAGATTTTGAAAGATAGAAAGATGCTCCAGAGTTCCATCATCATCAGTCAACCAGTGCGTTTACCTCTATAAAAAGCAGTGTTTTATGCTGTACTACAGAGCAATGGAGGTCAGGTCACCGGTTTGCAACATGTATTATTTTCCTACAAGCAGGTGGCAATACGAGATGCATTTACCACCAAGATGAGTCTATCCAACTAAAAAATAAAACATAGGATATTTCTTTAAAGAAGTAAGTTGCCACCCATTTTTTGTAACAACCTATTACTTATAAATTATGTTAGAATTTGGACTAATGATCCTTAATTCAAATACTATTGCATAATCTCCACTGAATGATTTACTGGATTAGTTGTTTTTTTCTCTAGTTATTATACTTAATAGTAAAGGACATCATATAAATGTAACAATTATCAAACTTATAACAAAATATGATAATGAGTAGATCTTCACATGGGAAATAAAATTCTGTAAATATCCACATTCCATTCATCAAATGCCAAATGATTAATGTTAAGGCTATATTAGGTCCAGAAACAAGATCTGAGGAAAAGTCATAAGCTCCTGACCTTTAATAATATGTAAACAGCCAAGCTACAAGTTAATGGTATAGCTCATACAGTCAATGAGCACTGAACAAAAACAATAAATAAATTTAAAAGATCAGTTTTTTTATCCTGGCAGCTTGGGTCCAATGTTTATACAAACAGAGATTTGCATATTTGAGACAGGAGTATTGTATCAATCAAGGTTGACACAGAAAGGTAGAACCACTAAAAGATCTGTTTATCTGAGGGGATTTGACCTTACACAATTGTGGGTTCTACTTAAACTAAGTCTGTTGTCGTGTCTGGTGTTGGAGTTTGAAGTCTACAGGGCAGGAAGTGGGAAGGAAAAATGGATATATAGGGCAAAAGCAAGCTGGAGACCCAAGAACAAACTGGAACACACAGGGACAAACTGAGGCTTGGCAAGGAAGGTGGAAGCCCCACAAAATAAAATCCTTTCCCTCTCTTGGTCATAATATTGAGAGTATGCCATCTCAGATGCATAAGGGAGCACCCACAATGAGCTGGGCTCTCTAGAGCTTTAAGCCAAGCAATTATAATTCTGACTTACTCACAGTGGGATTTTTCTTAATACATTTTAATGGAAAGAATGGTTTCTCTGTTCACAGAGACCCTGTGTTAGCTAGATAGAAATGGAATTTGTGCAGGTGTTCATAAAACCACAGAGAGAGAATTTTGAACTGTATATGCATACATACTCTTTGGTAGCTTGCAAACATTTTATAATCCTGGGGAAGCAGAGCTGAGTGAAAGTAATATCACTGTCAGCAGCCTCCCTCTTAAACGATTTTGAATGTCCCTAAGAGTTTAAGGCAACATGTTGTTTTTCAGCAGAGAAACGCAACAAAATAATTAAACACATTTTTCCTTAAGGAACAAAGGAAAACACAAGTCCTTTCTGATTTTGCAAGAAGGTGAGAGTGATGTGACCATGAAAAAAAATACAGCTTCTCCCAGATGCCTCTGATAACTTAGCTCAGTAAACTGAGGGAAAGCAGGAAAAATTCACATGCTCTCGGCAAGTGAAATACATCTGTAGATATATTAGAATCTCTCACATAGGCTTTGTGTTGAATCCAAGAAAGGAATATTGGACAGCTGTACTCCTGACCTTTAGATGAGAAGAGCAATGACTTTAAAGCTCTAGTTATTGATTAGCTTACTGACCTCCAAGAACTTGAAGCCAGGCAGAAAATGTGCTTCAGGAGCTGTGCAACTCAGACCCGTGGGAGCAGAGCAGCACACTCAGCGGGGGCCACGCAGTAAATTGAGCTTCTCAGAACTGTTCATGTGGGCCGTTGTCATAGTCTTCACATCGGTCTCCACCTCCAGTCTCCAACCCTCTGTCCCCCACCTCCAAAATGAGATAATTATAAATCCCGTAGTACATTATCTGGTCATGGTAAATGTTCAATAAAAAAAATTCATTTTTAGAAGATTCTATATTTCCCATAACCTCCTACACACACACAAACACACACACACTCAACTTTTGCCCATCGCTCCATTGTTGTCATATGAAGTACAAACTCCTTATAATATGATATAGGCACTTCTCTGGTTTATCGCCCCAAAGTGCCCAGTTCTTTTTTTTCCCCTTGCCAGAGAGAACTATTCCATATTAGCAAACATTATTTCCTATGTCCGCGTCTTGGATGATTCTTTCCCCCATTTTTGGAACACCTGCCTCCTCGCATCACCTAGCATCCTCCTCACTTTCTCTACAAAGCCAGAGCCATGTGTCAAGCCCTATCTCAAGTATTACATCTGCTACAAAGTATTTTATGACACTTTTACCCAGAGGCTCTACTTGTACTTTTCTTTGAGCCCTTTAGCAATTTATGTTGTTTCAGTTGTCTTGCATTATTTAGGCAATTGTCTTACCTCGCTACCAGAATAGTTTATGTTGTAATTAAAAGACCCTGATTTAAATCTCAGTCCTGCCACTGAAAAGCTGTATGAACTTGGGCAAATTACTTAATTTTCAGAACCTTGGAGCATCTGGAGAGTGCCTATCTCATGGAGGTTTTTATTAAATTGCATGACAAAATACTTGTGAATCAACCACTTGTGTCTGACACATAGTGGGGGCTGAGCAATAGTAATAATGCTATTTATTATTATATTGTCAGTTCCTTGAAAACTTTGTGTGATTCATTTTTGTACTTCTGTAGAGACAATTGTAGCACCTAATTTGCGGTCTATATTCTATACATATGATTTGAGTTGGCGACAGAGGTTTCTGGCACTAGAATGTGACAGTAAAATTCATCTGCACGTATCCCTGACCCCATTTTCCATTTTTCCTTTATAAATATGTTTATAACTATTTAAATAAAAAATTAGGGATTCAGGATCTAGGTGTTGGATTTTCTAGTGTAGGATTGTGGTATGGATTTAGAAGGTGCCACCTACTGGCAGATAGGAAGAGTTTAAGTCAGAAAAATAAATGAGCACAGCTCTATGGCCCCACAGAAGACTGTTTATTCTCAGTGTTCTCTTCTTCACCCATCCTCCTGGCTATCCACCGGGCAGACCCTCAGTAGAAAATATTCTTGCTAATATACTCTTTGTGTGGAGGGGTTTCTACATGAGCCCTGACTAATTTGGAGGTGAATATTCTGGATCAGGTTTGCCAGAACAGAAAGCCTCAGTGGAGAAGCATGTGCTCAGACAGGAAGTGACTTGCTTGACCTGTTTAGGAACACCAGATTCTGGCCAGGTAGACTTCATCCCATCCCTCCATGTGCCCCTCCCCACCAGATCTTGGACAAGTCACTGAACCCACGAAAGCCATAAATCCTGACCTGAAACATTGAAAGCATGATAGAAGCTGCCCTCCAAAGATCCTTGTAAGGGTTAAATAAGATCTATTTAGAGAGTTCAGTGGCTAGAAATGGACCTATTGCCATGACAAGCAGAAGTGGGCTTTTGCTTGCTTTACTCAATAGTCTTCAAACTTCAGTTGGCCTCGAGTCTTCTGGGCACTTCATTTAAAACCAGGTTTCTAGACCACATTCCCAGATACTTTGATTTATACAAGGCATAGAATGTGAATTATCAGTAAGAACCTGGGTGATTCTGGTACCCAGTCTCATAAGCAATAGTGTGCTTGCTAGCCTCCAGCACATGCCTAAACAAGGGAAAAGAAAGGGTAAAAACTCTCTTGGAGAACAAAACTTTTTTTATTATTTATATTACTTAGAAACTTAAAGCCTTGGGACAAATAAACTTCTGGGAATATCAGGAATAATCAGAATAAGCAACACACTCTAGCACTTATTATGCACCAAGATTGGTCAAAAAGCTTTTAATACAATACCCCTTTAATCTTCCCAACAGCCCTTTGAGATAGGTAACTCTTGTTCTCATAATTTTTCAGATAAGAAAAGTGAGGAACAAAAAGTTTAAGTAACTTGCCAAAGCCACCTATCTAGAAAGGTACAGAGTCAGAAGCCAAAATTTGAACCAAGAAGGCCTGGCTCCAGAACCTCTGCTCTTAAATCCAAACCCATCCTTTATTAAAAATATACCAAATCAATCACATGGACTAAACAGTTGTTCTTCAGAATAAGAGCCAAGTTTCCTTCACAGCTTTTCTATTTAATGGAGGCCCCAGGGGACCAGGGGACTAATATTTCAGTCCCAAGACATCTTTTAATGCATTCAATTTTTTTTTTAAGTTGATCCTAAATAGGATGGTATCCACTTTTACTGTTCAGTATCCAGTGTTCAATTTCACACACTGTTAACACTCTTTAGCCTGGTGTTCATGGATAAACTTAGAATGATCTTCCTACTTGTTTGCTTTTCTAATTTAGAATACAATCCCATCCTTACTAAAAGTCAAGGTTCATAGAGACTGAAGGGATGGAGAGGCCCTAGTAACCTCAAAGGCTGGTTTTGAAAGAAAGAGCTAATGTGCACCTAAAAGCGTAGAAATTATACTTAGTTTTTACCATCTAGAGTAAGTGAAATAATTTATTTATTTATTAAAATATATCTTTATTGATTTCAGAGAGAGGAAAGGAGAGGGAGAGAGAGATAGAAACATCAATGATGAGAGAGTCCTTGATCGGCTGCAGCCCGCAACCCGGGCATGTGCCCTGACAGGGAATCAAACCCTGATTGTCTGGATCCCAGGTCGACGCTTAACCGCTGAGCCACACCAGGCCTGGCAGTGAAATAATTTAATGGGTAAACTCTCCCAGGCTAAGTTCTCAAGAGAATCTATGGCTGAGTATAAAATTCATGCATAGGGCTGACTTTTGCAACCAATTTTAAGGTGCAACTTGCTACTTCTTTCATCCAAAATCCTGAGGGAGACAAGGAAAACGAGCCAGAGAATGGAAATTGATGGCAATTCAACAGCGATTTGTTTCCTTTCTCTTTTCTAGCCCATCATGCTCTGTGCACAGGCTTTCGGATAATAATATGTGCATAGGTGGAGCATTCCAGTGTTCACAGTCTTTCACAACCATTTGATATGACTGAAAAAAATAATTGCAGACCCAGTCCAGTTATGAGCTTTCAAAGGCAATACCTGGCAGCCCAGGATCACAAGCATCTTGTTACTGACTTGACATGGCCTTAGATAACCTAAAGTGAGCAAGGACCTGCCCCTTTGAATCACACATGGAAAGCTAGCACAGTGCCTGCCACCAAGTATGTACTTCCTAAATGTTCGTTGAATGAATAAACAAAGTATTTTACTCAAATCCCTTTTTTTATTGATGAAAAATTTGAACCTAATAGAAGTGTAAAGTTTTATGAAGCAGAAGTTAAGGCATGAGAGAGGCAAAGGAGCCTGGCAAATAAAAAATCCTTCTCCCAGTTACTCTCCTTTTTTTGTAGCTCTCTCTCATCCTTTCTCTATATGTCTCTGAATCTTTCATATCCTCCCTAGGTTCCTTGTTCCTTAAATAAATTGGCATTAATATGTAACTAAAATATGTTTATTTATTGAATTGAGGAAAATTGGAACATTTAAACACACTTATTAAAAAGTAAGCTGGCCTCAGTTAGGTTTAAGTTATTCTATATGTCTCTATGATAGTGAACTATTTGGGTTAGTGGCCGTCAGGAGTGAAGAGGTTCTCAACTTATGGCCTAGTTTACCAACAGTTTACCTTGCTATTTAACTTATCCAGTTTTGTTCTCTAATTTTATTTGGGGGGGGGAGGGCTAAAGAGGGAATAAACTTGACATAATGCATATAACTAGTTCATGAAAATGCCAGAATTGACACTGAGAAGTCCTGCCTCTTGGTGACAGCACCAAAGATGCTCTGGAATGAAGGGAACTTTGAGTGGAATCAAGGCAATTTACTGTCCAATGGTTGAACCTCCTCCACAGTATTCACTCCAGGTATTTGACTCTTCTCTCTCTCTTTTTAATCCTCACCTGCAAATATGGTGTTTATATTATTGATTTTTAGGGAGTGAGGAAGAGAGGGAGAGAGAAACATCGATCAGCTGCCTCCCATACGTGCCCTGACCAGGGATCAAACCCACAACCTGGGTATATGCCCTGACCGGGAATCAAACTCACCACCTTTTGATTATGAGAAGATGCTCCAACCAAATGAACAACCCGGTCAGAGCTGACTATTCTCTTTTCGAACATCTTTAAATGACTGCAAATTCAGCACTTCATGGGGGCAGCCTCGCTTCAAACTGCTCTGACTTCGGAAAACTTATCCTTGTGTGGAACTGAACTTTCATGGCCTAAAGCTTTCACATATTGGTTCTTCTCTTTCTTCCCTTCTCCCCATAACCCTCCCCTCTTCCCCTCCAGACCCCCCCCCCCCTTCTTCATAGTGCAAATTTATTTCCTTAACATATCTGGAGTCCAAAATAAGGGTTAGGGGCTCAAATCAAGATGCTGGCAGTGCTTCATTCCTTCTGGAGCTTCTAGGGGAGAAGTTGGCCCCTGCCTTTTCCAGCCTTTAGAAGCTGCCTGTATTCCTTGGCTCATGGCCCCTTCCCCATCTCCAAAGCCAGAAGTTCAGCATATTCCCTCTCGTTCTGCTCCTCTGCCTCCCTCTTATAAGGATCCCTGTGATTACATCAGGTGCACCTGGATAATCCAGATACTTTTCCAACCTCAAGATCCTTAATTTGATCACTTCTGCAAAGCCTCATTTGCCATGTAAGGTAATATATTCACAGGTTAAGAGGATGTGCACACAGACATCTTTAGGAGCCATTATTCAGTCCATCACAGATAGAAAGTAGAGAGAAGCTTCTCAGTGATTCATGTTTTTATTTCTTTTTTCCAGTTTTATTGAGAAATAATTGACATACATCACAGCATAAGTTTAAAGTGTACAGTATGATGGTCTGATTTACATATATTGTGAAATGATTACCACAATAGGTTCAACTAAGATCCATTTTCTCATATACATACAATAAAAAGAAAAGAAAGGAAAAAATGTTTTCCCATGCAATGAGAATTCATAGGATTTACTCTCTTAACTACTTTCCTATATATCATACAGACACATTGGTTGTTATTGATTGGACCCTTTGGAGCCACACAGAACAGGTCTAGTCTGTCTTCCACCTAACAATTAGATATTTGTTAGATATTTGAAGACAGCTTTCAGGCCACCTCCTTTCCCCAAATCTTCACTTTTCTGGAATAAATATGGTTCCTTTAGCTGTTTCTCATATAACAATGTACTGGGCATCTTTATACTGTTAAATATTCTCAGAACATATTCTCATTTATCTGTGTATTGATAAAAAGCCATGGTTCTACGTCCTTCCCTGAGTGCCTACCATTGCCCTTACCCATCATCTGGGACCCTCCTGACATCTCTATAACCAATAACCAAGGGTTGGTCTTAGACCAATATCTTGTTGATTGGTAAACTATTAAATCATATCAGTTGATGGATATTTTAAATATGATCCTTCCTAAGTGTCTTTTTAAAGGTAATGTTTGGAAATTAAAAAAAAAAAAACTAAAACTAAAAAAAATTCAACATTTACTCAGCATTTCTGTGCCTAGCAGTATGGCAAGTGTTTTCAAACATTATTCTCATTAAATTGTCATGGCATGACTATGAAGTCCTCGTCATTATTCTTATTCTATAAATGAGAAAACTAAGATCCTCAGAGGTTATACATCTTGCCTATTGTTTCAGAACTATTAAATGCCAGAGTTAGAATTAAAAAACAGATTAATGATCAAATAAATTTGAGAAATGCTACAGGTTCTTTCTCCTCGTGGAAAATCATGATAAACTAGAGCACATTAAATATTCTAAGATATTTTTCAATTTAAAAAGTGTTTTAACCCAGTGTATTTGAAGTTTGACCTTATTCTTGTTTAATACTCGTAAACACTTTGACAAACCAATGCTTTAATTTCAGCTCCAACATGCAATGAGATGCTGGAAGTCATCACTTCCATCTTTATAATTAAAACATCTGAATAAACTAAAAATCAATGACTTTTTTGGGTCTCATCAGAAAACTGAAGTTTCAAGATAAAATGTTATCTTCAAATCTGGAGAGACTGGTCCATCCAGAGAGACACAGTTGACATGTTTACTTAGAGCAGAAAGTTCTGGGACCTCAAACCATTAAGAACACTTACACAGTAATTTTGACAAACTGTTAGAGGCTGAGTGAGAACCAATGCGAGAGAAAAAATTCCTGGGGGCCACCGATTCCTTGTGGACTTTACCTCCAAGAACCCAGCCTGGTTCTCACAGTGAAGATCTGAAAAAGATCCCCTACTGCCTGTGCCAGGAAATGGGAAAGAATAATCTTTGTGAAATAGCCCCAGAGTCTTCTCCATAACAAAGGTCTGCTGTCCAGGGAGAAAGACTTTCCCTGAGCCTTAGTTCAGCTAGGGGAAAGCGTTCTCCCACTCCAACCCCCTTTGGCCTTCCAGTCTCACCTAAGGGAAAAAATAAAAATCTATGCCACTTGAGAAACTGTTGTGAAGGTGACAACCCAGAGACACAGGCCCTAAAAAAGACTGAGATTTAATAATATAATTATTGAATGCTTCCCTTCCCCCATACCTTCCTACCACAGCAATGGGCCTCTGGTTGTAATAACGGTGGATTAACGGCTGAGGGAATTGCAAACCACAGACTCTCTTTGATGAAAAGTGCACAGGGAAGCCCAATGTCAAGAAGAGAGACAAAATATGGAAGAATCTGAAGCCCCTGGCACCTAAAGTTATAGTGAACATTAAACACAACCTAACGGCAAGCCAGAATGGCAGAAATCCTTACGCTAAAGGTCTATTACCTATTTTCCTGTCTGACTTTCAAAAGAAATTACAAAGCATACCAAAAGAGGAAAAAGGCCCCACAGCTTGAAGAGACAAATCAATCATTAGAACCACACTCAGATATGACACATATACTGAAATAAAGAGACAAGGACTTTTATAATATAATATCCATGTTAATGGCTTTAGTGGAAAAAGTATGCAACATACATGAACAGATGAGTGATGCAAGCCGAGCGACGCAAAGAAATAGAAACTCTAAAAAATAATCAAACAAAAAATTTCAAAAGAAAGAAAAAACTATGTAATTGAAATAAAGAATACCTTTGATGAGCTCATCAGCAGACTCAGTACAGCTGAGGAAACGGCAAGCTTAAAGATAGGTCAACAGTGACGTCCCAAACTGAAATGCAAAGAGAAAAAATAATGAGAGAAAAATCTAACATATCTAAGTACTGTGGGACTATTTCAAAAGTCATAACATATTTGTAATCTGAATACCAGTTGAACCTGATCTTCAGCTTTGCTTCTTTCTCTGCTGTCACCTTACATTTTTCAACATTAGGAACTCTTATTTCCATTGCTCTCAAATGAGCTCATTGGAGAGTCTGCTTCACTTTCTCTGCGGCCATGCAGGTCAAATTGCTAACGTAGGTAGCTATATATTAATAAAAGAGAAGGGAGCAAAACTGGCTAAGCTTAATTAGGTCAGAAGCTACAGCTTCACGCATACCAGGGGACAGCCACATTGCCCTAGCAAGGGGATGAATACCCCTCCTCTCCCCACCTAGGGAGGAAGGACTGGCTTTCCAGTCTCCCTGGGGCACAGCCGATCCACTCACATGGACTATGAGGGGAAGAAATAAACTATAAAAGGGAAATTCCTCTCTGGGCACTTGCCAGTAGAAGCCAAGATGGTGACCATAAAGGGGGGATGTCTAATCTGGGAAAAAGACCAGATTGGTTAGGGAGAGGGCCCAGCACAAGCTGGTGAAGGATTAGAAAAGAGATTGGTCAGTTTGGAAGCTCCAGGTCATACACTGAAGCTTAGCAGAGGCGTCTTGCTCAGTGCCACCCGTTCAATTCCCCCTGGTGCGTGTTCCCGGTGGCAGCCACGCAGGCCCAGCTCCCCCGCGGGCCCAGCTCCGGCTCCAAGCCCGGGCCAGAGCGCAGCGGAGAACAGGAGCTAAGCTAGCCCAGTGCGGGGACTGAGCGGGACTCAGCCCGGGCATGGTCTCAACCGATGGCACAGGATTTCTGGCCCCCGGCCTTCTGGGCTTGATGAAGACAAGGCTGGACTTCTTCCACAGCAGGGCGAGCTGAAGCACCTGGCTGTGGGCGCCTGGGGACTGTCCTTTGTGTTGCTCCAGCTTCACCTCATCCTCCCATGTGTGGTCCCCGAAATGCTTTTCTTGAAACTCCATGGAAAAACCCCATTTCTCCCAGCAACAGAGTCTCTTTTTCTCCATATATCTATTACACTACACACAAATGCAGGTGAATAAAATTTACTTACCAGTCTAGATCCCTGTTGAAATAAGCCACGAGGAGATGCCAAATACCTCTTTAGTTAATAAAATGCCTATCATCAGGGCACTGAAATAAGGAAAATAAATGTCCTGTTTCTTGAAGAAAAAAATTTTGATAATTTCTATTTACTTATTTGAGATATTTAATAATAAAAGAGCTAAAAAAGAATAAGTCAGACAGAGAAAGACAAATACTGTGTGATATCACTTCCATGTGGAATCTTAAAAATCCAAACTCATAGAAACAGAGTAGAATGGTAAATACCAGGGCCTGGGGAACTGGGGGAAATGGGGAGATGTTGGTCAAATAGGTCAAATTTCCAACTGTAAGGTGAGTAAGCTCTGGGGGGGGTCTAATGTACAACATGGTAATTATAGTTAATAATACTGTGTTAGGTACTTGAAAGTTGATAAGAGAGTAAATCTTAAGTGTTCTCACCACAAAAAAGAAATGGTAATTACATGACCCGATGCAGGTGTTAGCTAACACTAGAGGTAATCATTTTGTAGTATATAAGTGTATCAAATCAACAGGATACGCACCTTAAAAATTACACACTGTTATAAGTTAATTATGTCTAAATGAAGCTGGGAGAGGAGAAAAAAGCTTGAGATGATAGATAGTTGTATAATGTAAAATATAATAATAGCATATAACACAAAATTATCTGTTGGTTGTATAATGGAAAAGGGATTTGGTTTTCAAAAACCTGGGTTTGTGTCTGTACCTAACACTGCCTAACACAGGGTAGGGGGTGTCTTTTAACCTCTTTGTGCCTTTGTCTCCACATCTGTAAAATGGGGTAAATAAATACGTTTGCTGCTAACACCAACCTCAGAAGGTTCTTGTAAGTGTAAATGATTTCTCCCAGCAACCCAACGAGACAGTCATGCGATCTGCATGGCCTGGAGTAGAAAACCTGAGCTTAGAAAGTTAAATAAGTTACTCAAGGTTATGGAGCTTGTGAAGGGCACAGCAAGGTTAAAATCCAGTCCTGTCTGACTACAAAATCTATTCTCTTTCTAATACACCAGCCAGCTCCATAATAGTGTTATTCATAATGTCAGTCTTAAGAATGCTTTCGAATGTTAAAAGAAGTATTTCAATTGACTTACACCCAAAATGAGTTTATCACTTGCCTTAAGAAGCAATTATTCCCCCTGGCTGGGTCTCGCAGTTGGATGGAGCTTATCCAATGCTCCAAGGTTGCAGGTTCAGTCCCCAGACAGGGCACATACAAGAAGCAGCCAACAAATGCATAAATAAGTGGAACAACAAATCGATGTTTCTCGCCCCCCCCCTAAAGTTAATCAATCAATAAAAAGAAGCAATAATTCCTCTTTTATCTAACCAATCAGAAATTCAATTCTCAACAGATATTTACTATTCTTTCTGGCAATTTTTAATGATAAAACAGCTCCTCTGTTCAAATAATGTTACTGTTACTTCATATAAACCTGGTTAGAATCAAAGATGGCTGTTGTGCCTTGCCCCCCTTCAGAAAACACAGAAAATAAATGGGCCCCCACATCTTCCTAACACTTATAATTGGTCTATCATTCAGACTCCCAAGTTTATGTTTACATTCTGTTTTTCTATCTTTCTCCGTGCCTTTTTAAAAAACCACTAATAACTTTTGACTGTTGCTTTTTTATCATATCAAGACAGTCATACCTCTGGAGCTCATTAATAGCACTTCTTATTAGCACTTGGAAAGTACTAAGCATGAACAGTCTGCAAACAACACTCCCCCCATGTATGGATAGCCAGGCCTTGGGAAAATATTTTATGGTTCTTTTAGGTTTCTCAAAGAGCACAAGCTTTCATCTAGAGAGAAAACAAAGCTCGGGACAACTGGCTGCCTGCTAAAAGCTTCCGCATGGAAGTCTGTGATTCTCAAATTTTCTGACCAGTAGTGCATTTTGGCATTTGTTTATTGCATACAGAGACAGCCTGGGGCGTATGAATTTTATATCCAGATAAATTTTCAATTCATATTCCTAAATCGCGTTTTCTTCCTTCACCATACCTTTACGTCAAAATTCTTTCTATTTACTCTTTTCAAATCATACCCTTTTCTATATTTGTGCCAACCTTCCCTGAATTCCTTTTAATAAACCGATTATTAAAAGAGATCCCAACAGGATTTCTTACCCCAGCAATGTTTTCATGAAGCTCTAGATATGCTTGAACCACAGTTTTCAGAAATACAACAAAATATTAAAAGAGAGCCCATTATAATTCTCATTATAACCACCACTCTTCAGTTCCCATAGAGAACAGGTTTCCACATCTCTCTGAAGAGACAGAAGTGTGTTCTCAGTCATAGGGAGACCACTGTGTCTCCCACAATGGTTTCTATTCTCGTGGTTGAGCCTTGAAACATATAATGACATAATAAGAGGAAGTGAGATTGAGAACTTAGGCCACCTGGCTTTGAGTTTCATGCTCTTTCTACCAAGAAATAAATGGCACAGTTGTGAAGGTAGGGAAATGCCCATCACCTTGCATACATTCACGACTCTTGGCTAACTAAAGTGTAGCTTAGCACTGGACGGCAACTTCAAAGTCATTCTAGTCCAATGCCCTCACTTTACAGATGAGAAAACTGAAGCCCAGGCTTATTAAGAGATGTGGCAGAATGACCAGACAGAAAGTAATAATACTATGAATGCAAATCTTTTGAGTCACAGGAAGAAATTAATTTGATTAATCCATTAACTTCCATGTCACCACACAGAAAGAAAAAGTACTGGGACTAGAGGCAAGAGGGAAGCAGGTTGGGATCTTGCTAAGAAAGGGAGGACACATCTGGATGAAGCTGCACTTTCTGGAGGAAATTAGGAATAGAAGGGGATGCTGAAGATTAATTCTGTCCCCTCAAAATTCTGCTAAAATAACTCACACACACATCAGTTATTTATCAAAACCATGTTTGTTTATGGATATAAAATTCTGAGTCTAGCACAGCTTCCTTCTTTAGGATTCAGGAAACAAGTCTACTTTAAAGTGGTAAAAGAAACTGTGAGGCATGAAAAGGCAAGCCATCTATGCTTGAGTAAGACCTGGATAGCCTGTACGCCCTACCTGGCAGGTAAAGGCCTGGCACATGTGAGCAAATAAAATTCTCCAGAGCAGTGACACTCAGGCTGGGGACTACAGGTTCCTCGAGGAGGGGAAAGAGTGGACTCAGAGCAATTTCAAAGGTTTTTCCAATAGACATAAGTTCTGAACATAGCACTTCATAGCACTTTCCATGGACTAATTATTATCAGGGGCGGGAAAGGGGGGCAAGGAGAAAATAAAATAAAACGGATTCTAATATTCCAAATAATTAGGAGTGATTTTGAAGTAACTGTGCCGGCTTGGCCACATCTCCTCACACTGGCTCCCTTCCCTTACCACCTTGCTGTTTTCTGGGTCCCTGCATGTCACAGCTGAAAGAGGCAGCTGGGGCCTCCTCTGGGACTGACCCGGACACCTGGTGGGGAGACAGGAGAGGCACTGCTACTTCTCGGTGAAGACGGGATCCAGCAAAACAGCGAAGATGCAAATACGGTCCCAATCCTTGGCTTATGTTCATGTGTTTCTTTAATGCTTTTTTCAATTTCTACCAGAGGCAAATAGGAAGAAACAAACAACCTGGAAAAACTTTGCAAATATCATCCAAAATCACTTTGAGATTGAGTTCTCAATGGAAATAATTACTTTGTTGCAAACAGCGATTCATCTCAGTAGGCAAGAGCTGTGTGCCTGATTTAGAAGCTGGGTTGAGAGAGTAAAAGAAAATATGAAAAAACCCTAGGCCCAATGTGACTGTACTCAGAGAAGTGAGAAAGGGGATGGAGAGGGGGCACCGCTCATGATGCATGCAAAGACGGCCAGGGTCTACCTGCTTGGCAAGAACTCCCAAGGAACAGGTGTTGAATTGAACTTAAAAATAGCTAACAAAGTGGAATTTTAATTTGATATTTGAATAGAAACTAAAATAATTCTAGATAAAAGTGCATACTGTGAACAATAGAAAAAGAATCAGAGAAGATGTCTGGTAATTCCATTGAAAAATTAAAGACAAACATACTTTTTTTTAAATTTAGATGACTAAATAAAACAATATATCAAAAAAGTCACCCAGCCGGGAGTGGCTCAGCGGTTGAGCATCGACCTAGGATCCAGGAGATCAGGGCTCAATTCCCAGTCAGGACACATGCCCGGGTTGCGGGCTCGATCCCCAGTCGGGGGCGTGCAGGAGGCAGCCGATCCATGACTCTCTCATCACTGATGTTTCTGTCTCTGTCTCTCCCTCTCCCTTTGTCTCTCTGAAATCAATAAAGACATATATTTTTAAAAGTCATAAACAGTGAACTAAAAATCTGAACAAAAGAGAACAAAAAAGAGGAAACACTGTGCCCTTTCTCTGGGTCAAATATATCACCTCTTTCAATAGTCATAATAACCTTATGAGATAAACATTTTTATCTCTACTTTATGGATTAAGAAGCCTTGATTCTAGAAGATTCACAACATCCCTGAGGTCACAAAGACAGTTGTGTTCCTGCAAATGATGGAAATTCAACAAAAATAGTTATATGGTTAATACTTTTTGAAAAATAGTTTATCCTATTTCTCTCTTCTAGAGAAATAGGCACTGAGAGTTAGTGCAGAGGTAAATCTTTTAGCCTCTTTTTAACACAAAACTTCTCAAACTTTTAACATTACGAAGAGGCTGTGTGTATCTGTGTATTCTTATGACTTTTATGAGCACATGAATGTTCCACAGGAAGTACTTTGGGGAAGATAGCAAAAGGCTATAATACAGAGAGTTAAACCAATAAGATGAAATTTAATAGAGATAAATTTAAATCTGGCATTGGATATTTGAAAAGCGATATTATGCAAGAACAATATTCAGCCCCACAGTGTCTTTTAAAATGCTCAAGAGAAGCACTACCATGAGTCAAAAGTCAAAAGTTAATGAAATCCTAGGTTACATTAACAGAGGTATACTGTCTATATCAAGGGAGGTGAAGGTGTATGTTTGGCTCCAGACGAAACTTTGAAATAGAATGTTGACAAATTAAAGGAGAATCAGGCATAGATAATGAAGTTGAAAGTCTGGGAATGATGTCACATGACATTACTGGGTAATTTGGGAATATTTCAATTGATGTAATTATTGGGCTGGGGTTTTGAAGCTCCCATAGTTAAAAGATTGCCATAAGGATAATGGTATAGACTTAATTGGTGTTTTTCTGGAGTCCTGAACTAGGACTAACAAATTATAGTTAGAAGCAATTAAGTTTAGATATAACATAATAAAATGATTCAATAAGCTGTCTCATAGGAAAATGGGCTAATGAAAGAGTAGACTGGCTAGACAGTGTCTTGGAACTTGCCAAGAAACAGAGGCATTTTCCTAGTTACCTCATTTCATAGGGTTCACTCTGAAAATTCATTAATGAAAATAGCAGTCTCAGAAATCTCACAGCAGTGCTTAAAGAAGAAATAGAAATGTATTTACTGATTTCCAGAATTTAATAACATCTTTGGTTATCAAATAACTGTTCTGTTGACCCACGCAATGACTTCAGCCATTGACTGTCTCCGTGACTGTGCTTCTCCATTTTGCTACTCTGCCTGCCTTGGCCTGTCCCACAACCGCCTAGTTTCTTTCCTTCTCATGGCTTCACCTACTCACGGCTTCTTATGCTTCAGTTCAAGGAAACCTTTCCCATGGCTTCTCCTCTGTTGTTTGGCTTCTGACATCTCTGCTATCTGATGACTTTCTCTATGGCCCACCTTACGACCTCCTAGGAGGTCATCTTCTTGGATTGGCCTGTCAGCGTCTAGTACAATGCACAGTGTTAGAGTTCTCCCACAAGGTTGTCTTACAGGTTTCATTCTCCAGATAGCTGCCTTTGGGACAGCTACCCAGCTTCAATCTGCTCAGCTGGGACCACAGTGATGTCTACATGAGAGCAAACACTGCAACCTTTATGAAAGAAGTACTTAAGAGAGTGTATGAATCACCGAAGCTTTAAGTGGCCTATCCAATACTACCATCTCATAGTAATGCTTTAGAAGGTGCTTCCATTTTATAGGAGAGCTTAACTATGATCTCCTCGATAGTGCCTTCCAGTACTGTGGGGAGCCGGCTGGCTGCCCCTCCTGAATAGTCTCCCTGGCAGGGTGCTGCCCTGGAGTCTCTCCAGGGGCTCGCCGACCCTAGCGTCGCCTTAGAGAGAAATCTCTGGCACGTTGACCCGCAGGGTGGGTCGGCAGAGCTAGCACCTCTGCCTGGTAGGGTGCTGCCCTGGAGTCTCTCCAGGGGCTCGCCGACCCTAGCGTCGCCTTAGAGAGAAATCTCTGGCACGTTGACCCGCAGGGTGGGTCGGCAGAGCTAGCACCTCTGCCTCCTGTAGCTTAGTTAAGATTACATAGTGTCCTTTGCTTTAGGGAGTAGAAACCCTGCACAAAGACCTTGACTTGGAGACAGAGTGTCTAGACAAACAAGAATGTTTGTGCAGAGCAGGAACTGGGTAAAAGGTCACTGTTTTGGGTATGGTGGTCTGGGTGCACTATAAAAAGCTTGTAATCAATAAACTCGGCGCGCAGCCCGGCTCAGCTCAGCTCAGCTCTGCCTTGGCTGTAGCCCTCCCGATCCCATCCTTTTCTATGAGTCTTTCTTTTCTAATCCTCACCCCCTCAATCAGGTCCTCGTTCGCCTGCCGGCTGGCCCCGGCAAGTGGCGCCCGAACAGGGACCTGAAAACCTGGGACAACGGTAGAGGACACCGCTCGGGGAGCGCGCATTGCTACTGGGTAAGTGCAACCACGGTAGCGGAGAGGGCGGTTAGTACATCGGGAGTAAGGAAATTATGGGACAGGAGAATAGTAGAATGCTGTTCGCACAAGTCTTAAAAACAATGCTCCGTTCTAGGGGCGCCAAGGTTAGTACCTCACAACTGCGTACATTTTTGCAGTTTGTGGAGGAAGTGTGCCCCTGGTTCCCTGAGGAGGGCACGGTGAATTTAGAAACTTGGAATAAGGTAGAAGAACGCTTGCAGGGATATTTTCAGGCCCATGGACCCCAAAAGATGCCAGTAGAAACTTTTTCTCTTTGGAATTTGGTTAGGGACAGCCTTGACCCACGCCATGAAGGCACCCGCATGAATCCTCCCCTAGAGGTCCGTGCCGACTCTGGGAAAGATCCACACTCTGAGGATGTGGCCACCGCTCCCCCGCTGGAGCCGGGGCCTCTTATTGGCAATAGCCGGCCTGATAGACTAACCCCAAAGGAAGAGGGAGATCTTGAAGAAGCCGCTGCAGAGTATGAGAGAGAGAGATATGGGGAGTTTGCTTTTCTTTCTGAAGAGTGCACAAAAAGGTCTGGCCCTACCCCCTCCGCAGCCACCGCGGAGGAGGTACAGAGCAAGATGCAGGGAATGTTACAACAGATGAGAGATCTCTTACAGGGTCCAGGCTCTGGCGGGATGAGAGGAGGTACAGATGACCCCTCTAGTTACCCTGGGACGGGTTTTGGTGTTGCTGCAGCGAGGACTGCCTTGCCGCACGCTGGACAGGCAGGGGTTAAAATACTAGACCCCCGAGAGCGTGCCCTGTTTGCCCTAGCACAGAAAAGGCTGGAGATGGAATTACGAAACCTTTGCAGCCCCAGCCACGCCCTAGTCGCACAGGCCTAGGGTATTTTTAGGTGGGGCCTTTGATATTCCTGTTACCCACGCTGATAAGATAACTTGGAAATCAGATCAGCCTGTGTGGGTAGATCAATGGCCCCTGTCTGAGGAAAAAATAGCTGCCGCTAAGGACCTGGTGCAGGACCAGCTCCGGCAGGGCCACATAGAGCCTTCTAACTCCCCCTGGAATTCCCCCATATTTGTTATTAAAAAGAAATCTGGAAAGTGGAGATTGCTCCAGGATTTAAGAAAAGTTAATGAGACTATGGAACTTATGGGCGCTCTTCAGCCAGGACTGCCCACTCCTGCGGCCATCCCCCGAGGCACTTTCAAAATAATTATTGACCTGAAAGACTGTTTTTATACTATTCCCCTTCATCCACAGGATTGCAAGAGATTTGCTTTTAGTGTCCCATCAGCAAATTTCAAAGAACCCATGCAACGATACCAGTGGAGAGTGCTGCCGCAGGGGATGGCAAATAGCCCCACCTTGTGTCAAAAATTTGTAGCCGCAACTCTGTCCCGAGTCCGGCGGATCTATCCCACTATCTATTTGTGTCACTATATGAATGATATATTAATTGCAGCTAGTCAAGAAAGAATTTTACTTAAGGCTTTTGCAGACCTTGAACAGGACTTGAGTAAGCAGGGGTTAATTATTGCCCCAGAGAAGGTGCAGCGTCATCCTCCATTTGCTTACTTGGGGTTTCATCTTCAGCCTGACCTATTTTCTTGTCAGAAGGTGTCCATCAGAGTGGACGACCTTCATACTCTAAATGACTTTCAAAAGCTGCTTGGAGACATTAATTGGATCAGACCTTATTTAGGCTTAACTACTGGAGAGTTAAAACCCCTATTTGACATTCTCAAGGGTGACTCAAGCCCGTCTTCCCCAAGACAACTTACACAGGCAGGACGGGCGGCCCTACAAAGGGTCGAGACAGCCATAAAATCACAGCAGGCGACTTTTTGTGATTATAGCAAGCCTTGGTATGCCTGCATCCTGGCCACCACCCACTCCCCCACGGCCGTCCTATGGCAGGACCGCCCACTCCGCTGGGTGCATCTCCCATCTTCACCTGCTCGAGTGTTAACCCCTTATTACGAGCATGTGGCAATTCTTATCCAACAGGCTCGAGAAGAATCTTGCCGATATTTCGGACGAGAGCCTGCGGCCATCTTAGTGCCTTATTCTCAGGCCCAGATAAACTGGTTATTCCAGAAATACACACCTTGGGGCATTGCTCTAGCTGAATTCCCAGGACAGGTGGACAATCATTACCCTCCAAATAAACTTTTACAGTTTTTTCTCAGGCATTCTGTTATCTTTCCTAAGATAGTGACGGACCAGCCTTTGCCTGATGCTGACACGGTATTTACTGATGGCTCTTCATCGGGCACCGCCGCCTATATGCATGAGCAACGAGTTGTCCGATGGGCCACCCCCTATTCTTCAGTCCAAGAGATTGAATTAGCTGCTGTATGTCGGGTGCTTGTTGACTTTGCACACAAGCCTATAAACATCATATCTGACAGTCACTATGTAGTCCGAGGGCTCTCATGTATTGAAACTGTGCCCTTTATTGGCACCACTAACTCCACTGTGCAGCAATTATTTCTGGCCATACAAACAGCCATTTTAAATCGCAGTCACTCTTGTTATTTTGGGCACATCCGCGCCCACACTAATTTACCTGGGCCTTTAGCTGATGGCAATAGACGGGCAGACGAAGCCACCCGACTTTACCTCGTCGGAGTGCCCGCCGCCCAGGCATCCCATGCCCTGCACCACCAAAATGCACATACTCTCCGACTCCAATTCAAAATCACCAGAGAGGCGGCTCGTCAAATAGTAAAAGACTGCCCCACATGTCCTGCTCTTACTACTGTTCCTCATTATGGAGTCAACCCCCGAGGGCTGCTGCCCAACCATCTGTAGCAAATGGATGTCACCCATATTCCTAGCTTTGGTAGATAAAAATTTGTTCATGTTACAGTGGACACGTATTCAGGCTTTATAATAGCCTCGGCCTTGCCGGGTGAATCTAGTACTCAAGTTATTGCTCACTGCTTACGCTGCATGGCCATTATAGGACAACCTAAAATAATAAAAACTGATAATGGCCCTGGTTACACTAGCCAGCGTTTTCAGAATTTTTGCGCCCAACTAGGAATTCAGAGCAAGACTGGAATCCCTTACAACCCACAGGGCCAAGGCATAGTCGAGCGTGCACACAGCACCCTCAAAAATCAATTAATTAAAATAAAAAAGGGGGAGCTGTACCCCCCAACCCCACAGAATCAGTTAAATCATGCTCTTTTTATTCTTAATTTTTTAATTTTGGATGCTGAAGGCCACTCTGCAGCCCAAAGGCTTTGGCAGCCGAGTTCATCTAAGCACCAAGCCTTGGTGAGATGGAAGGATCCGCTTGATGAGGCTTGGCATGGGCCAGATCCGGTATTAATCTGGGGCCGAGGGCATGTGTGTGTTTTTCCACAGGATGCTGAAGCGCCGCGGTGGCTCCCGGAGAGGCTGGTACGGCATGCGTTCCAGAACGCCCCTGCGCGGCCGAGCTCCATCTCGACGGAATCCAGCGCCCCAGAACTCAGTGACGGAGACCCTCGCGCGACTGACCGACCAGGCGAGGAGGATGGTGCAGAACCAGAGAATGGAGGTCACTCCTGAACGGTTGTATTGCTGCAACCTGTAACCTGGCAGCATGAGGAGGTGGTGATTTACACCAATGACACCTGGGCAGTGGGAGGACACTCTAGTATTCATATTCAGCCAGTGAAGGCTTCGAACTTTACTTATCATGGACACGCCAAGAATCAGCCCATCTGCTTTTCAAAAAATGATGGGGTAGCGGGCTGCTTTAAAATTGGCATTACTAAGTCTGAGTCCTTACTGCCGGTACTCAGCGGAGTCTTTTCTCTTAATGGCCGTCAACAGCCTTGGACTTTGTCGGCTTCAGATTGAACACATTGGTATGTGGACTTATGGTATCCCAGTAAGATCGCTGTGGAAAGCGCCACGAATCCCCCAGAGGGGGTGCCTATCTGTGAACCTGATCTCACCAATCATACAAAGCAACCACATTGAATGAACTATAGAGGGAAGCGCCTAAGATAGACACCTCACTTGCAGAAATGGCGCAATCTTGGGTTAATGGAATGAGGGGACATTTCCTCTCAGCAACAGATTGGAAACATGGAATTCTCGGAGTGGCCGGATTGGCTACTCTCGTTGTCCTTGGTTTTTTAATAACACCCTGCATACTGAAAACACTCATGAGAGATATTAAAGTCCTAAAAATAGGACTACATACTCTCCACCTGCATACCCGCCCAAAAGCTTTAGAGCCTAGGTCTTTAGTTTAGAAAAGAAAGGGGGAGATGTGGGGAGCCGGCTGGCTGCCCCTCCTGAATAGTCTCCCTGGCAGGGTGCTGCCCTGGAGTCTCTCCAGGGGCTCGCCGACCCTAGCGTCGCCTTAGAGAGAAATCTCTGGCACGTTGACCCGCAGGGTGGGTCGGCAGAGCTAGCACCTCTGCCTGGTAGGGTGCTGCCCTGGAGTCTCTCCAGGGGCTCGCCGACCCTAGCGTCGCCTTAGAGAGAAATCTCTGGCACGTTGACCCGCAGGGTGGGTCGGCAGAGCTAGCACCTCTGCCTCCTGTAGCTTAGTTAAGATTACATAGTGTCCTTTGCTTTAGGGAGTAGAAACCCTGCACAAAGACCTTGACTTGGAGACAGAGTGTCTAGACAAACAAGAATGTTTGTGCAGAGCAGGAACTGGGTAAAAGGTCACTGTTTTGGGTATGGTGGTCTGGGTGCACTATAAAAAGCTTGTAATCAATAAACTCGGGGCGCAGCCCGGCTCAGCTCAGCTCAGCTCTGCCTTGGCTGTAGCCCTCCCGATCCCATCCTTTTCTATGAGTCTTTCTTTTCTAATCCTCACCCCCTCAATCAGGTCCTCGTTCGCCTGCCGGCTGGCCCCGGCACAGTACTAGTATTCTACTGCATTAGAACATGGGTCTAAGCCATTATATTTCTTCA
Organism: Miniopterus schreibersii; assembly: GCF_964146895.1. NCBI lineage: Eukaryota > Metazoa > Chordata > Mammalia > Chiroptera > Miniopteridae > Miniopterus > Miniopterus schreibersii. Next base: position 52,601,561 of record NC_138108.1, on the reverse strand, counting down.
TATTTATAAATTAAATCTTAGGTCTTATGGATACACTAGGTTGACTGGCACCATATTTAGTACAGAGCAAAACAGAACATAATATTACTTCTTCCAACAGAAGCCTCTCATCCAGATCATTTATTAACAAGTGAGATGAAAAAGAGAAATGAGAATAAGATATAAATATACACTGACACTAGCATCGATTTTACATGTTCCACTCTGGCTCTTACTTGCTGAATTTAAGCAGATTTTAATTTCTCTGAGACTTGGTTTTCTCGTTTAAAAAGTAGAGACACTATCACCTGACTCTCAGGGTGTGGGAATCAAATTTTATAACGTAAGTATACTAATTCTTTATACATTGCAAACATTTCTATAATACCCTTACCTAATAATCCAGAAATAAATTCGCATGGTCTCAGTACCTTAAGCTAACAAGGTAGACAACTGTAGAGAACTTGTTTGGTGCTCAGAAGAAAATAAGGTATTTGGAATTTTCAAAAGGGCAAAAAACTCAGGCATTCTTCTAGGTGATGAACTTACTACCAGGCAGCAGTGCTGTGTTCATTCTCACCTTTTCCTCCCTTACATTTCTATCATTTGATTTCCCTTCATGATTCACAAGAGTAGAATCACCAATTATTCTATACTTCGTATTAATCTCTACAAGCCTAACTGAGTTACAACTTATTCAATAAATCTTAAGGGAAAAACCCAAGAGACTGTCATTTCTTGTTCTCTAGCATAAGCAGAGATAATAATTAAAGTCACATGACATATTGCTAAAAATAGATTTCCTGTGTGGTTTTTTGTCATACTCGAATCTAAGCTGCTTTTTTTGTTAATGTTTATCTTAATGTATTACATATTTAGCCTCTGGGAATCATTTCATGAGTAGCTGGGAAGCTGCAGCAAATTCTCCGTTACTAAAATGACAAGTGGACAGGTTATTTAAATACATTTATGTTTATAACAATAAACGTGTTTGAGGGCAATCTTTCCCTTGTGGCAAACTCATAAAGAACTCATGATCTAAGTGAGAGATGGTTTCCTTTTTCCCCCTCAATGCATGCCTCTCTTCAGGTATGCACTCATTCATTCAACATTTATTGAGCATCTACCGTGTGCCAGATACTGTTCTCAGGCCCGAAGGTACGGCAGTCAGCAAACTCATGATTCTGTCTTAGAAAGGCAGACAGTGAACATGACAATAAATTAATAGATAACTCTAGATGGACATGTTATAAAGAAAAGAAACTGGGTAATAAAATAAAGCAACAGAGATGGGAAGAGGCAGACTTAGTTTAGATTGGGTGATCACGGCAAGCTCTGAGAAGTGAAGAAAACTGAGTAAGGGGAAGCCTGCCACTAGAACACTGGAAGGAAGGTTGGTCAGAGCAGAGGGAACCACAATCGTGAGCATGACAAGTTTAAGGAAGAGAGGCCAGTGTGGCTGGAGCATGGAGATCAGAGTGCGGTTGGAAATGTGGTCGGTGTGATAGACAACAGCCAGATTCTGCACGGACACAGGCACTGTGACGAGGAATTTGATTTTCACAGAAGTTCAATGGGAAGCAATTGGAGAGCTTTTAGAAATGGATGATGGGGCCTAATTTACAATTTTAAGAGCTTACCCTGGTTATTTGGCAGATGGGGACGGGAGTAGGAAAATCATCTAGGCCTTTGAAACCTTCAGGAACAGGGACAGAAACAGCCGATGACTTGGACTGCTGCTGCGGGCAGGAGGGCAGAAGAAACTGTGATTGTGAAATGTGGTCAGGTTCAGCTTATATTTTGAAGGCTAAGCCAAGGTTCTTTTGTTTGTTTGTTTTTATGATTGGTGTGACGTGTGAAATAAAAAGGAAGAATTGAGGCAGCACTTTCTGTGCTTTATTCCTCAGTCCATTTTATCCTAGCCTCTGCATTACATGGTAAGAGTTCAAAGTTGATATTAAAAGTAGTGTCCAGTCCTGGGCTGTGTGGCTCAGTTGATTGGAGCATTGTCTTATGTGCCAGGAGGTCATGGATTCGATTCCCGGTCAGGGCACACGCTTGGTTTGTGGGCTCAATCCCCAGTCAGGGCTCCTTGCAGGAGGCAACTGATCGACAAATCTCTCCCATGTTGATGGTTCTCTCTCTCTGTCTCTCTTTTTCTCTCTCTCTCTCCCTCCCCCTCTAAAATCAGTTTTTAAAAAAGAGTGTCCATGTAAGAAAAATAGGAGAATGAGGAAGGATCTAATAGATATTAGAGAATTACAGAACAATGGTTTGAGAGACCCCTGTAGAAACAAAAGTAAATACCAGCTCTGGCTCTGTGATCAACATAGGAAGACCAGGGCTCTGGGTCTGTGAAATCTTCCACCTCCTTCCTCTATTATAACAGGTTATCCTACTTCTGTCTCTATATTTTATGCAAGACTATAAATTTTGCACAATGTTTCATTAAGCACCACAACCTTATTACCTAATTTCAATAAAATTTGGTTGGCATAGATGTGACAATAAGTAGAGGAAACAAAATAAAAGTGAAAAAAAAAATATGGAAGCAATGAGGATGAAAGAAATAGAGGGGAAAAGCCTAAAACATCACTGGAAAACACAAAGAAAGCTCATTTCTAATCATCAGCTCCTGTGTACTTTTGAACTTGGACATTTTGAACTGGGTGAATTCAAAAGGTGGCCAAGACTGATAAAGTGTTAATAGAAAATTTTAAACTGAGTACTTTCGGAAGCATATTTAGAAGTCCTCTAATGAGCTGCTCAGTGGGAGGGGGAGGGGGAGGATCTGAGTCTAATCTTTTGGTTTAATAAGTTAGTTCTCTTAGTGAAAGAGGAGCTGAGTGAACCAACTTTTATGAAATGCTGAAAGAAAAACTCTACAAAACAAATTGGGGCTCCCAACTACTGCATTTCAGGCCTTCCCCTCTATTCGCTTCATCCTACTTGTTGGCTAATCTAGGAACTGTGTATCAGGCTGCCAGGCAATGCCAAGGTCTGAATTCTTCGTAATGGGAATTTGAAATAATCATGTTATGTTTGTCAAAGCTTTGCATTCATGGAGGTGGCAGGAACAATCAAGAGAAAAGGTCTGCAACCTGTATTTGTATTACAGAGATAATGTCCAGGATCCTTTGTACTTAGTAGAAAAATAGTATGAGATCTCATGCTAAGCCCTTGAAGCACAAATATGATTACACAAGGCCTTCTATGGAAAGCTTCCGCCTTGAACTCATGGTCCTTGGTATTTTGGTAAACCTAGATTCATAGCTTCATAAATGATGCAAGGGAATTTCAATAGAAACATCATAAAAGTAGACTTAGGTTGCAGAAAATTTTATTTCATAGAGCTTTACTTCTGTAAGTCTCAAGGTAATTGTAAGCATCCAACTTACCAGCTCATTATAAGAAATAGTCAGTTCCTTTTAGCCATGGAATAAAGAGAAGAAATTTAAAGTTTCAGAGCTCTAACTTTTTAAACTCATTTTGTAATGCTTACAGAAGATATTTTGTCAGCATGAATAAATAAAACAAAGTGATACTTGAGTTAAAATTGGAGGTCTTGCTTCACTAAGTATTTATATAGAACGTTTCATGGTAAAATGGCCAAGGTAAATTGAATAATGGGTCTGGAGGGAGGGATACATTATTTTGGGTGATATAAAAGCAGAGAACAAGATTTCTTTTTTTATAGGTAATCAGCAAGTACCAGTGAGCCCCTCTAGAAACAATGTTTTCCATTAGTGGAAGAAAAAGAAGTAGTATATATGGATGATTATAGAAACCTGAAAAAAATAATATCAAAAGGAAGATCATGCATTAGCTTAATTCATGTATTTAGGCTGCTTTATATGAAAGCAGTGTGGTATTACAAAAAGAAAAAGAAAGCATGGAGCATCTTAGTAAAAAAGACATGTTTGGTCCTGGCCGGAGTTGCTCAATGGTTAGAGCATTGGCCTGCGGACTGAAGGGTCGAGGGTTCCAGTCCTGGTCAAGGGCATGTACCTGGGTTGCAGGTTCGTTTCCTGGCCCCTGTCTGGGTGAGTGCGGGGACACAACAGATGTGTCTCTCTCACATCTATGTTTCTCTCTCTTTCTCGTCCGACCCCCATCTTCCCGCCCTCCCTTCCACTCTCTCTAAAAAATCAGTGGAAAAAATATCCACAGGTGAGGATTAACTACAACAAAAAAGACACGTTTGTCGCCACACTCTATCACTTACCAGCCAGGCAGTTACCTGGCCTTTCTGAGCCTCAGTGTCTTAACTGTAAAGTTAAATCTCATGGAGTTATTGTAAGACATAAACAAGACGGCACCTTCGGAACACCTGACCTATGCTAGATATTCACATCTAGTTCACAGTCCTGTTACTAGTATAGGTAGCAAAGTTGATCACTTTGTATTTAATGGCAATTAGACTCTACTTAATAAATAAGAAAACAAACTGAATTCCATATTTATTTTCCTTTTAAATACTGTACCCCCTTCTGTAATTACATTTACCCATTTTATTAGGTGGCAATGAGTTAACCACCTCCTTACACAAGTGCACTTCTTGTTTCCTTAGAAGCTCAGGACAGAGAATAATAAGAAACACCATTTTTTATAGGCTTAGGGATAAAGGGGACAAGTTAAAGTATGAGGCTAACAAGACAGTCAATTTCTTCCCTCTCGAAGACATTTTTAGAGAAAAGATTGAAGTTTCTACAGAAGAGTACTAAATATGGATTTCTTTGAGGTAAATTTTATTAGTTGGAAAGTAATGATGTAACATACAATATTAGTAATATGATATAATATTTTATTAGTAACATAATATTGTATGTCAACTGTACTTTAAAACATTTTTTTAAATAAAAAAGAAAGTAATGATCTGAGTTATAGAAACTCAAGTAGGCTTACTTATATTATAAATAAAGAGAAATTTGAGAATCAATAAAATAATTTCTCAACTTTTACCCCCTTAAAAGAGTTGGGGAGATAGGGGAAGAAGTGTGGCAGTTTTAAGCATAATTAACATTTATTGAATCTTTATTATGGACCAGACACTATACTGAGAGTTTACATTAATGATTTCATTTCATCATCCAACAATTTTGTGAGGATGCAACATTTTCATTTCCAATTTCAAGATGAGAAAATAGGCCAAGGTTATACAATTATTAGACAGACAACACCATCATGTGATTCCAAAGTCCAAGCTCTCAACTACTTCACTCCACTCATTAACAACACTGGTAAATATCATGAGCTTCTGCTCCAACATTTCCACTTACCAATTGTAGCTTCCTGGTGTTTAGCCATACTTTATGAGATTGAATCTTTCAAAAGAAGCCTTATGATATGGGATACAGTCTCACAATTTATTGTCACAATTTATTTTCTTAAAGGTCCCATGAAAGACTCTATTTGGGCTTCCAATTTTTTTTTCAAATGAATTTATAAACAAAACTATTTCATTTATTTCCTATTTTCAAATATCACTAGGTATGAATTTCAGTAAACTGATTGTTTGATTGATTTGCAGGAATTCCCTTCTTGCTTTCAGTGAAGATGTGAATTATTTATTGTTTTATAGCTAGTATTTATTGAGTGCTTACAACGTGCTAAGCATTGTGCTAAGCTCTATACATAACTTATTTCATTTAATCCTCACAGATCTCCTCCGGTGGATGCTACTATCCTCTCCACATATGGCTGAAGAAACTGAGGTTTAGATAAATCGGGTCTTGCACAACATCACAAACTTAGAAAAAAGGGACAGGATTTGATTCCAGAGTTATGTGACTACAAACCCAAACTTTTAATCTTTATAAAATCAGACTAATGTCACACTTTACTAGCTATGTGTACCTTGGGCAAGACATATAACCTCAATGAGCCACAGTCTCCTCATAGGAAAAACGGGAGTAATGATATAACTGGATCTAAGAGTTAGATGAGCAGATATAAGGTAACATGGGTAGGAGTTAGAAGACTGCTAGAGCACACATAGTAAGCATTACATAAATGCTAAATAAAGCTTTAATTCTACTCAGTAATGTTCTCACGAAGCACCAAGTTGCAATAATGACAGGACAGAGAAGCTTCCTGGAAAGAACTCAAACAATTACAACCATTAAACAGTTACGGTTGTTGGTGGTTAATGTTGCTTGGATTTGTCCATTGGCTCAAACTGTATCCTCTATGTAAACTAGTATCTGAGCTCTATGGAAAGAGGAGACTATTCGTGAAAGCTTGCATAGTGTTTTGTACCCAAAAACATCTTTAAGATTTTCTTAGATAGAAACAAAAATGCAAGATGTCACTTTTTTATTGTTGAAGTAATGGGGCGGGGTGGGAAGATTCTCCTAAAAATGTTTTTCTGGGAAGAAGTTTATAGTGTATGTACTCTTTTAAATAAATAAAAAAATCTTTATTGATTTCAGAGAGAGGAAGGGAGAGGGAGAGAGAGAGAAACATCAGTGATGAGAGAGTCATTGATCGGCTGCCTCCTGTACACACCCCGACTGAGGATTGAGCCTGAAACCCAGGCATGTGCCCTGACAGGGAATCGAACCGTGATCTCCTGGATCACAGGTCAATGCTCAATCACTGAGCCACGCCAGCCGGGCTAGTGTACACACTCTTTATCTTGCTTTGCTGTTCAGATTGGCCACCTCAGATGGCATCTCATATCACACCGCATCAAAGGACTCTCCTTCAGGCTTACATTGAAAAGAAGCAGGACTTGCATTCAGCCTTATCTTTGTAAAATTGTTTGGTGTGGAATTTCAGGAAACCATGTCAGATTAAAGGCATATTTATACTATACTTTTCCATGGAATCTACCAAAAGTACCAAAAATTTTTAAATGGGGAAGAACGTTACAATTTTGGAACAGAACTACAAAACAAACATACAAACAAAAAATCATGGGACACACACACAAAATCTAGCAATTCAGTAAAATGTGGGCCAAAATCAGAGAGAAAGCTATAAACTTTTACATCTTAAAGTAAGCCAGAGGACCAATAAAACTCTTCCAATCTTACAAAATAAAGAGGAATAAGGGCATGGCAGGCCACAAAAAACTCAGGGCACAGACTTAAAACAGCATAGGAGGAACTGCCACTGAAGCTGAATATTTGACCTCAAAGCACCATCTGGAGGTAACATGAGGAGAAAAATAAAGGGAAACAAAGCCCAGCCTTGCAGTTAAAGACAAATGCAACAGAGTGGAAATAAATCCAGAATGAATACCTTTAAAACTAAAGTAAACCAAGAGGCTCTACTGTAACCCAAGATGACCTCTGACAAGTTCACCTGCTCACCCTGAAATGAAATCTGCTGTGAGGTGAGGAAGCAATGTCAATGAGTTGATGAGGACTTGTGAGGCCACATTCCTGATCTGAAACTGCCCATGGCCCCAGCTTCAGCCAGTGGTGCTTGTCCTTCCTGCTCTTAATCAAAGCGCAGGTGCATATTAATTTCCTCCTTCAAGAAGGCTAATAAGCCCGGCCGGGTGTGGCTCAGCTGTTGAGCATCGACCTAGGATCCAGGCAATCGGGGTTCGATTCCCGGTCAGGGCACATGCCCGGGTTGTGGGCTGCAGCCGATCAATGACTCTCATCATTGACGTTTCTGTCCGTCTCCCTTTCCTTTCCTCTCTCTGACATCAATAAAGGTATATTTAAAAAAAAAAAAAAGAAGAAGAAGGCTAATAAGCCTAAAGATTCCAAGATGAAACCCTCAACCAGAAGCTACAAAATTATTTTAATGAACAAAAGGACAAGAAAAGTTAAGTTAAACAGTGTGCTAACAAATAGAAGAAAATTAAGCAATGCTACTCTATTGTTTTATAAATTAATGGGATTATGAACTTTAAAAAGGGACTTCATGAAGAGTTATAACGGATCAAGAACACACCAAGGAAGCAATCACTCTGGGTAAGTCACCAGCAACAACAAATTGTATCATTAAAATCTTCAGATATTGGAACAATCAGATACGAGATATAAAATAGCTGTGTACTAGGTATTTTTAAAAATAAAAGATTGATTTTTTAAATGATCAAGGAATGAAAGAATACTAAGAAATGATGAAAATTTTAAAAAGAACCAAGTAGAACATTTTAGACAATATAAGCATTGAAATTAAACATTCAATGGGTAGATTAAATAAGTTAGACACAGCTGAAAGGAAAATCTAAAGAAATTTTCAAGAATTAGTTAAATGTGAAGAAGTCAAGATAGAAACAGTGAAACTAAGAGGTGGGAAAGGTGAAAGAAAGGTTAAAACACAGAAGCATAGAGTTGAATTATCTAACATACATCTAATCAAATATTTAGGAGGAAAATAGAATAAAAGAGAGGTGATATTCAAGAGATATAATTGAACAATTCCCAGAACTGATGATGAAAGATAAGAAACCTTAGCCCAGCTGGGCGTGGCTCAGCGGTTGAGCGTCGACCTAGGATCCAGGCGATCGGGGTTCGATTCCTGGTCAGGGCACATGCCCGGGTTGTGGGCTCGATCAATGACTCTCTCATCATTGATGTTTCTATCTCTCTCTCTCCCTCTCCTTTCCTCTCTCTGAAATCAATAAAGATATATTAAAAAACAACAACAACAACAACAAAAAACCCTTAGATAAGAAGGGAAAAATGCATGCCAATCAGGATAAACAAAAGAAATCAATACCTAGAAGTATTGTAGTGGAAGGGTAGATTATCAAAGATAACAAGATATTAAAATTATTCTCTTAGAAAACAACTAGAAAGAATAATAAACTAATAGCAGACATTTAAGAGCAAAATTAAATAAAATCATGAAATAAAACTTATATGTGTTGAGAGAAAATGCTACATGTCTATAATTATGAACCTGGAATATTTTTATTTCAAAAAATGTGAACTAAATATTTTTTATGTTTAAAAGAGAGTTCACCATTAGACTTTCACTGAAGGATCTTCTAAACAATCGATATTAGAAGAAAAAAAATGATCTCAGAAGGACTCTCTGAGGTGCAAAAAGAAATAGTAAGAAATTTAAAAAGATAAGGGAATAAATACTGTCTTTACAAAATTATCGTTGTTATTGTACTTAATTTGTATGGTTAGAAGACAGAATTGAAATACTGGAAAACAACAGCATGCAAGCCAATAGAAGGGTGATTAGAGAGTTAATGGGCAATATCTTTGCTCTCTTCAAGAGATGTTACTGTTTTTATTAATTCAGAACTTTCTAGGTTATTAAATGCACATAGTACAAGTTTGAGGAGGTCCATGAAAAGAACAGGTTTATAAGCAAAATCTAGTCTGATTTATAAGCAAACATTTTTAATTTTAAGAAGTGCTTCTTCACAAGAGGAATAAACTTGCTTTGGATTGTTTACCTGCAGAACTAGAAGCCAAAAAGCAAGTCATATTTATTACCATCTGGAGAAAGGACTGTGATCCCACAACGCACTGTGCTACCAGCACAGCTCAGAATATATACCTCTGTTGAAATTAAAACATCAAATAGCTGAGTATCACACCTAGTATAACTCAGTTTATGTAAATGTATTAAAAGCTTAGGTTTTTAGATATTAACACCTACAATTTAATATATAAATTATAAATATTTTTAAAAGTACAACTAAATGACCAGATAAAGACCTTTCAGAAAACTCACTAAAGTATTAACAACAATACCTCTGAAGTAAGAGTAAACTGGGAAACATTTTTAACTTGATTTAATAAAAACATAGAAATTGTTCTATCACTGCCAGGCTCGTGAACTTTCTCATTTGGGAACATTCAGCTTGACTGCTGTTAAGCATGTTCCCTGTTCTGGCACCTCACAAGGGGATTCTGCTCCTATAAATTTGACATTTTAAAATTCTTCTTTGTTTCCAAAATAAGCCCAAAGGGCACACATATTTCTATTGCTTTCTAACATGATAACCAAATTTTTGTCTTTTCCATGCTTAGTGATGCATACACAACATCTAAAAAATATTTTTAAAGGCAAAATGTTTATCTTTTGGACCATTTTGAATGTGAAATTCTTCCCCCTAAAATAGCAACAATCAAAAACATCCAATTACATAGAAGTAAAGCACATGGACTTTTTTTCTCTATCATCCATCCAATTGTAAAATTAGCATAGATACTACTGCAAACATTTAAATACATTAAAATCCAAAGATTTTTCTAAAAAGCAATGAACATCAAGTCAGCACTGGCCTGGCAATATACCATTTCTAAATTCAGTGCATCTTTTATCAAGGGTTTGTCCATGTGCCATCTCCGATGACAGAGAGAGGGAAGAAACTCATTTGTTATACCGGCCTGCAAATTCAGAAACAGAGTCTAAGTCTCCTGAGTAAAGTACAGTGAGTCCTCACTTAAGGTCGTCGATAGGTCCTTGGAAACTGCAAATTTAAGTGAAACAAAAAATAAGGAAACCAGTTTTACCAGAGACTAATTGATTTAATCAAAAGCTAAGTTCCCACAGTGTATTTCTGCTCACAGAAAAATCAATAAACTTCTAAATAAAAGTCCAAAACAGTTCTAATATTAACACTTCTAATATTAAATATTGAAATAAATGGGAGCTACACATACATTTAAGAAAGATTAATAAAAACAGGTAACATAATGATTTTCCAACCTGTTTATTCCAGTGCAGGGTTGCAGGTGGCCAGAGCTTGTCCTGGCTGCTCAGGGTGCCAGGTGGGACCCACCCTGGACAGGATGCCCTTCCATCACCAGGTGCACTCACACGATCACACACCCAATACTCACACTGAAGCAATTGAGAAGAGCCAATTTGCCTCATGTGCACATATTTGATTTGTGAGAGGAAACCAGAGAACCTGGAGAAAATCCCCATAGACATGGGAAGTATTACAAACTCCACAGACAGTGGCCTCTGCCGAAAATCAATGTTTTTTCCTCCTCAATGTTATAACAAAACGACATTGAATGAAACAATGTTATTCAAGGACCTGCTGTATTTAAATACAATCCTTTCATAATCTCTGATTACCAACAGGTTTTAGCACCCAGATGAGTCAGTATTATTTGACCCAAGTGAAGGAAGGGAGGAGTTTGGGGCCACAAGAAAGCAAGTGGGTCTTAATACTTCCCATGTGCACAGACACCACAGGTACTGTGGGAAACATAGAAACGACTAAGTGAACAAACCTGCCTTCACAGAATGTAGTATTTTTAGGGGCATAAGAACACAAATGACTATACAGCGTAACAAAGAGGAATATAATCCGTGCTATTAGGAAAGAGAAGCATAAAGACCGAGAATGGAGAAAGGATGGAGAACTCACATTAACGTGGACCAGCCAAGATGGAAATTGTGGACGTGGGTATGGCTCTGCGTGCACATGTATGTTTACACGCCTACGGGGTGCTGGGAGGGTGGCATCTGAGTTGCTTTATAAATAATGGATTAAATTTCTGAAAATTAGAAATGCGAAGAGAACCTATAGACACAGCATAAACAAAACAATAATGTCAAGAAAGCTTGGGGATGGAGTGAGGATGCAAAAATTTAAATATAATCAGAGATCATTTTGACACATGGTCCATCAACCAACAAAGTCTGTTAAAGCAGGTAAGCTTAAAATGCTATTTACCTGAATACATTTGATTTTAACCTAAAATATACAAGTGTAGATTAATTCATCACATTTTAGCCCAAGGTCAAGTACTCTTCCTTGAGTCCACTAATTGGAATTCCAACATCATCATTCTGGTGTAGAGCATTATCTGGAATATCTAGTTTCAGTTTCTGTAAAGTGAAAGCAGTAAAAGACCCTTGTGAAGCAATCTAAGTGCAGAATGTTGGATTTTTACTAATTTCTTCCAATCTTTTATATAGTCCTGCCCAATTTCAGCAACAATTTTTAAATAGCAAGTACATTGGGAACAAAAACAACCAAACCTTGAATAGCATACACGTCAACTGGAGGAAACAGAAGTGCATGGGCACACCAAATGTGAAGTAGCGAGGGAATGGAGAGCTCGAGTTAGTCGGGTGAGGCAGAGAAGCAGAGATCTGTTAAGAAAGTTCTACTGCAGCCCAGAGACATGAAATGCTTGTAAGGAAGCAGGAAAAACTAAGTCTGGAAGGGAGGATTATGACTATGTTGAGGAGCGCATTTAGAGCTCTGCTAAGATTTTATGCTCAATTTGATCAATAATGGAATATATTAATTGGGAAATAACGCTACCTGCAGTTCACTTTAGCCTTAGGAAGATGAGTTTGGCAATTGTGTAGGGTGAGTGGAAATAAGCAAAATCTGGAGTAAGGGAATGAATTGCACCGGGAGTTTCTTTAATAAATGAGGTTTAGGTCAGAAGTTGCAAGCTGGTTGTCATTGGGCTAAATACGACTGGCAAAGATATTTTCTTCAGCTTGCACTGTGTTTTCTAAAATTTACAATTCAGTTGTCTACATTTAGAAACCAAATTTTAGAATAAAAACCGAAAACCTGGAAAAAATTTCACTGGAGCTGAGCAGCAGCTGGCCTTCTGGCCGCGAGCTCTTCTTTGGTGCCACCTCTCACTGTTGTCCTTAGGCTAAGGCTGAGCGTCTATTACAGAATGATTTGTCTTTCCCTGGCCCCCATCTCTCACTTATGTATTTGCCTTAATCTCTGTAATCATAGAGACAGGAAAGTTTATTTAAACAATTTATATACAGAGTATGTAGGGGAGACGGGGAGAGACAGGATCAGAGAATTAGATCAGGAGCTGAAGTACACAGACATGATATTTGAAGTTGTGACAAAAGATGAGAATCTCAAGAAAAAGAGTATAAGAAGGGAGAAGTAGAGAGCGGGGGAGAGAACTTAAGGCATGTCTACGTTTAGCTGGCTGAAAGAAGAATTAGAAAGGGAATAGTTAAGAAGGCAGTAGAGTATTTCATAAAGGAGTCTTACTGCACATATCAAATATTACAAAGAGGTTGAAAAAGATAAGTTTTAAAAAAGCAATAGCATTGTTCTTTAGATGGTCGTCAATGACAAGAATATTTTATGCTTGAGTGAAACTAGATCACAGAGGATGAACCAACTAGTAATTAGGTTAGAAGAAAGGGGAGATGGCAAATGGGTGGAGCACTTCTCCAAAAAGACTGATTGCTAAGAGAGGGAAAAAGATACAGCAGCAGCAACAGATTCAAGGGACAATCAGTGAAGAGAAGATGCATATATGTATAAATGTGTATATATATATGGGGTGCATTCAGGTATATATGTACATATATACTTGTAGATATACACACATATTAGAGGCATATAAAACTATGACAAATTTCTCTAAGTCTAGAAATGGAGACTACAACTTGTTTTGTTGTTAAGGGAAGAATCGCTAGAATGTCTCCTCACTAGCTAAGTGTAACTACATGGCAACCTGCTGTCCTAGATGTAAAGATACAACAGGACTTTCATCTGCCAACGACTGTGTCCTTGCTATGCACAGTTGGACACCTTTGGACAAGAGTTAAGAAACCAGAGATGAAACACCAATCACTGTCTTTAAACTCTAAAATTAGATATTTAAGACCTCTTATGAATTGAGATTGTCCCTAATTAAGGTGCAGTGCTTTTCAAAGTGTGGTTCCTTCACTAACCCTGAGAGAATCTCTTGGGGAGCTTTTTAAAAAGGAAAATTTCTGAACACTGCCCAAATTTACTCGACAGGCTCTTTGGAATTCAGTGCCGGGGGATTTGCATTTTAATAGGTCTCTTAGGCGATTCTCCTGCAGCCAGCCTGCAGCTGTCTGAAGACAGCTCTTTCAGAACTACTACCTTAGCTCACGTCTAGTCCAGGGAGGTTTATGCATGACTATTCACCCACATCCTGTTTTTAGTCAGTGGCTCTGTCTGCAGTTTTAAAGCTAAAATAAAAGTGTCAAACACTGCGGTGAGGAAACTACAACTGTGTCTTCAAGTACAGCAAGTAAGGATCAGACCCATACCCATTATCATCTTTGATCTGTTATCACTTTTCTAATTTTTTTAAAAAATACTTAAAATTCACTTATTTATTGAAGGTCAAGAATGGTAGAGGAAATTTTGTAACTGTAAACTGTGTTGTCTAGTCAGTTAGTTTCTTTCTCATTTTATCCACTATTTAGCTGAAGTAGTGGTGAGAATTGAAAATATATCGACCTATTTTTTTCCCCATTGCTTTGCAGAGGGAGTGGAAAGGAGAGAGAGAGAGAGACAAACATCAATGTGAAAGAGACACATCGAATGGTTGCACTTGCCCCATTAGGGATTGAGCCTGAAACCTATGTACATGCCCTTGACCGGAATCAAACCTGACACCCCTCAGTCCACAGGCTGATGCTCTAACCAATGAGCCAAACCAGCTAGGGCTATATCGACCTATTAACTTAACTCTGTGCATTATAAGATCAAGACAATTCCAGAATTTCAGCCTCTAAACATTGCAAATGCTATCTCTCTTCTCATTTTCTCTTTCGTATTGCAGGTTTATTAGTGTTTGGAGATTCAGAAAGGAAACAAGTGTGGAAAGAATGGAAGATCTTCTTTTCAAATGGTCACTGGGAAAGAAAGTGGGTACCATCCAATCTTCTCTGCTCTTCAGCCTGAACTGTTTTGTGGGTAATAAATTTGTAATCTGACCAGAATCCTCTTAAGTCATAATCACCAAATAGACATTGCTATAAAGAAAAAAGAAAGCTTTCTTTAAATCAAAGTGAATTGCTTAGATTAATGATTATGTAACGTCACTCATCATGTCTGATTTAATGTCATAACATAAGTGAAGTTCTTTGCACTTTTTTCTTAAAGGATTTATAAACAATAATGATCACATTTCTAACTCTCATCTGAGTTAGTTGGTCCTTCTATAGGCTTTTAAAATATATTGGATATCTTTACCTTAGAATTTACCATATTATAATATAAATATTTGTCTTCTGACAGAACTCTAAGTATTGACATGATGAATTTTTATTTGTTTTGAGTTTCTAACACAGTTCCCACAAATTAGAATTGTCTCAATAATTCTTCATTTTGTTGGAGGATTGAAGAAACAAATGAAAATTGAACATATGTACTCATTTGCCCACCAAAAGTCTTGCCCCTTTAATAAATATTATCTGTATCTAGTAACTGCAGAAATATAAGAAAGAAGGAAAATTGTATATGCCACCAAAGGTGGGTTAAATTGTGCGCCTAGGAGAGACTAGTAGACAATCTCACAAAAGATACCTAACTAAGTGTCATTCTCTACCATGGGGAATTTAGCCAAGGTAGGTTTAGGTTTCCTCCTCACTGTTACATGTTTAGAAACTTGATTCTGTCAACATCATTATTGTTCATTATAATCTGTTTTTCCTCTTTGGTACCTTTTAAGATTTTCTCATTGAACAAGTGTTTCATGGCTCTACTATAATGCATGAGTGTAGGTTTATTTTTATTTACCCTGCTCAAGATATAAACTTTCTGACTCTAATAATTCATGGGCTTCTGTCCATTCTGCTCATTCTCAGTCATCAGCTCTTCAAATGTTACCTCTCTCTCATTTTCTCTTTCTCCTTCTCATCTCTCATCCATCAAGAATGCCCATTAGATGTATGTTGGACCTTTTCATTCTCTTCTCCCTGTTCTTAACCTGTTTTGATACTTTCATTCTCTTTCTCTCTCCATTAAGGTAATTTCCTATACCTTTCAGTTCAGAAATTTTCTCAGTATCTGTTATATGCTGTTCCACCCATCATTAAAATTTAATTTCAAAGACAATCTTTTTAGAATAAAAATGTATTTATATTTAAATCCTTCCAATTAATGTTAATATTTTTTACTCCACTATGGTTTCTATTCACTTTTTTAAATTCTCTTTAATCAACTTCAATGTCTTCAATTTTAATAAACTTTATTTTTTAGAAAAGTTTTAGATTTATAGAAAAATTGTACAGATCGTAGAGAGGGTTTTCATATACCTTGCACTCAGTTTCCCCTATTATATTAGTATGGCATATTTGTTATAATTAATGAAACAATATTGATACATTAATGTTAACTAAAGTCATGCTTTATTAAAAATTTTTTTTACATAATGTTCTTTTCTGTTCTAGGATTCCTTTCAGGATACCACATTGTATTTGGTCGTCATGTCTAGCTAAGCTTCTCTTGGCTATAACAGTTCTCACACTGTACTTGTTTTTGATGACCTTGACAGTTTTGAGAAGCACTGGTTGGTATTTTGTAGAATGTTTCTTAACTGTGATTTGTCTGATATTTTCTTGTTATTAGACTCAGGTACCAGGTTTAGGGAGGAAGACCACAGGCATAAAGTGTCATTCTCTCTATATCATATCAAGCATACATGTTATCAACATGACCTGTTACTATTAATGTTGACCGTGATCATCTGGCTGAAGTAGTGTTTGTTGGGTATCTCCAATGTGGAGTTACATTTTTTTCTTCTCTTTCTATGTTGCACTCCATGGAAGAAAGTTACCATGCTTAAGGAATGGGAAATTATACTCTGTCTCCTTCATGGTGCAGTATCTACATAATGTACTTGGAATTCTTCTCTATAGGAAATTTGCCCCTTCACCCATTTATTATTTATTCAGTCATCTATATCAGTATGGATGGACTCATGCATGGATAGTTATATTTTATTTTGGGTTATAATCTAATACTTTTTTATTTATTTTGTTGCTCAAACTGTTTCATGGTTGGCCATTGGAAGCTCATTTAATTGGCTTCTGTGTCCCTTTGCTATATCCCCATCATTGTGTTTTTTAAATATTTTTAAATTCTTTGCTTTGTTTTTGTTTTTTAAATATTTCCTTATATTCTGGCACTACAAAATATTCCAAGCTCTTCTGGTACATTTTCTGCCCCAGTTGTAGAATTGGTCATTTCTTTAAGGAACCCTGGTTTCTTTCATTGGAAAACAGAATTAGAAACCAAAATCTTTGTGTTAGTTGTGCTCATTGCTACTAGGGTATCATTACTTCCAGGACCTCTCAGGTAACAGAGCAAGTTAATATATATGTGTATAATACCCCATAAGTATAATATATCTATAAATATTTTTCTATGTAATCTGTGTCTATATTAAGCTAATATTGAGTGCACACTGATGTTTCAAACTCTAATCCATTTCCTCATGGATTATTCTAGCTTCTACCCTTGATTATCTATAAACTCCACTCCAAAAGCCAAAAGCCAGGCTCCATCATCAGTCATTCATTACTAACATTTCAATTCCAATATACATGTACAGCAGGATCAGAATGGTTAACTGAAACCCCATGGGAAACAACTTTTCCAACTAGAGTACAATGTTTATTTTTAGTTTAATAGACTCCAATTATTTTTAAAGTCACTTAGTTCAGCTCCTTTCCCTTCCACTTTCTTAAGTAAGTTGTTGCATAATTAGTAATACAGTTAGATTGTTTTCTCACATTCTGCACTCCATCCTGGGATTCCCCCAACCTCCTAAGTGGGTTTTGGTAATCTGTATACGGTAAGAATCATTCTTTGTGCTATAAAATCCTATAGGTTTTGACAACTGCATAGGGTTATGTATCCACAATTACAATGTTATACAGAATAGTTTTACCACTCTTGACAAAGTCTGCTTATGCTGCCATAACAAAATTCCACAGGCTGGATGGCTTAAGCAACAAAAACTTATTTTCTCCTAGTTCTGGATGCTGGTTCCGGTTCCAGTTCAAGACCCAGGTCCCAGCAGGGTTCGGTTTCTGATGAGAGCTCTCTTCCTGGCTTGCAAATAGCTGCTTTGTCTTTAAATGGCCCTTCTTACCCCGAACACTCTGCTAGGCAGTTAGCTTCCAACACTGTGAGAAAATACATTTCTGTTATTTAAGCCACCCAGTCTGTGATATTTTGTTTCAGGAACCCAAGCAGACTAACACAACTCTGTAAAACTCACCAGTATTCCATCTATTTAACCTTTTACACACACACACCCCACACACACCATTCCACCCTACCTTCAAACCCCTGGGGACCACTGGTCTTTTACTATTCTGTAGTATTGTCTCTTCCAGAATGTCATATAAATGGAAACATACAACATGTAGCCCTTTCAGACTGGCATCTTTCACTTAGCAATATGCATTTAAGATTTATCATGTCTTTTCCTGGCTTGATTGCTCATGTCTTAATGGTTGTATAATATTCCATTGTATTGATATACCACAGTTTTGTTTATCCATTTACTTATAAAAGGACATTTAGTTGTTTCCAGTATTTGGTGATTATGAATAAAGCTGCTACAAATATTTGTGTGTGAGTTTTGTGTGGACATAAGTTTTCAAATCATTTAGGTAAATACCTAGGAGCCTGATTGCTGAATCATATTGACCATATAGCTTTGTAAAATACTGTCAAAATGTCTTCCAAAGTGGCTGTACTATTTTATATTCCCATCAGCAATGAAAATCATTCCTGTTGCCTGACATTTTTGCCAGCAATTGGTATTCACAGTTATGTTGTTGTTGTTTAAGATTTTAGTCATCCTAATAGCCATGTAGTAATATTTCATTTTTGTTTTAATTGGAAAACCTGAAATGACAAATGATATTGAGCTCTTTTAATGAATATATTTGCCATGTATATACCATTGTTGGAGCTGTGTTTATTCATATCTTTTGAACATGTTTTAATTGGGTTGTTTTTGTTCTTGTTTTATTTTTCTTTTAAGAGTTCTTTTTATAGTTTGAATATAAGTCCTTTTACAAATGTTTTGCAAATATTTTCTCCTACTTTGTGACTTTTGATTCTCTTAACACATTTCTCAAAACAGAGTTTTTAATAAGGTCCAATATACCAACTTTTTCTTTCATGAATCATGCTTTTGGTGTATCTAAAAATTCATCCCCAAACCCCACTGACATCTAGGCTTTCTCCTATATTATCTTCTAGAAGTTTTATAATTTTATGTTTTACATATAAGTCTATGATGCAATTTCAAGTTAATTTTGCAAAATGTGTAAAGTTTTGCATATGGATGTCCAATTGTCCCAGAAACATTTGTTGCAAACACTGTCCTTTCTTCATTTAACTGCATTTGCTCTTTTGTCAAAGATCAGTGACTGACTATATTTATGTGGGTCTATTTCTGAGCACTCTATTCTGTTTTATTGATCTATATAGCTACTCTTTTGCAAATACTACACTGTCTTAATTATTGTAGATTTATTAAAAGTCTAGAAATTGGGTATTGTGATTTCTCCAGCACCCTTTTCCTCTTTCTCTTCTCCCTCTTCCCCTCCCTCCTCCTCCAGTTTTACACCAGCTATTCTAGGTCTTTGCCTTTCCATATAAAATTTAGAAGCAGTTTGTCAATGTCTACAAAATAGTGTGCTGGAATTTTCATTGGTATTTTACTAAATCTATAGATTGTTAGGAAGAACTGACATTTTAACACTACTGACTCTTCCAATCCATGAACACAGAGCATCTAGCGTTAGATTTTCTTGTATTTTTTTTTTATCAGAGTTTTAGAGTTTTCCCTGTATAGATTCTGCATATATTTTGTTAGGTTTATATCTAAGTATTTCATTTTGGGGGTAAATGGTACTGTTTATTTAATTTCAAATCCTAGTTGTTCATTGCTAGTATATAAAAAATCAGTTGATTTTTATACAGTAATTTGTATCTGTGACCTTGCTATACTCACTTATTAGTTCCAGAATTTTTGTTGTTGATTCTTTGGGATTTTCAACATAGATAACCATATCATTTGCAAACAAAGACAGTTTCATTTCTTCCTTCCCCACTTCTATACCTTTTATTTTCTTTCCTTGTCTTTGTGTACTAGGTATAGGTAGGACTGTTAGTACAATAGTGAATAGACCTAGTGAGAAAACATCCTTAGTTTGTACATGATCTCAAGGAGAAAGCATCGTTTCTTACTGTTATGATATTAGCTATATATTTTTTTGTAGATGTTCTTTATTAAGCTGAGGGACTTATACTCTTCCTAAGAGATATATGTCTTATATTCATTCAAACTGCTTTGTTTTCTCAAATTATATCTCTTGACCTTTCCTCATCATTGTTCCTCTCCTTCAGTGCTTTGTAATTTTGATTATGAGTTTTGTTTTGTTTTTCTGTGAAATTCCTGTCTTCTGCTCATAAAGATGCACCAATATAGAAGTGATAAATCACTAAATTTACTTAAGTACATTCCGATTTCCCCAGCAGAATCTGAAAGCAAGTAACAATTTATTCTACAATATTCTTTTTAAACCTTCTATCATTTCATGCACATGGGGGACAAAGTTGGGAGGTTAGTAATAGACCTGGATCCAGTTCC
The DNA here is from genome assembly GCF_964146895.1 of Miniopterus schreibersii. Lineage (NCBI taxonomy): Eukaryota > Metazoa > Chordata > Mammalia > Chiroptera > Miniopteridae > Miniopterus > Miniopterus schreibersii. The sequence goes on along the minus strand of NC_138108.1, from coordinate 52,581,255 downwards.
CTATTCAGCTTTTTGACTAGTTATACAATCTTGACCAGGTTCTTTCATTTCAAAGATCTTTACTCTTACCATTAGAAAAATTAAAGATACCGATATTCACCATTTATTTTTACTCAAAAAAGTTTAGAGAAACTCATTACCTTTATACCATCAAATTTGTGGCCTCCTGAAAGGTGTTGTGAAGACTCTAAGGCAGCACCTGATCTCCATCCCCTGGCGTTCCTGCCTTTGCATAACCCCTGCTTCTGGAATCTGGGTGGGCCCTGTGACTGTGTCTAACAAAGAGAATATGGCAGTTGATAAGATGTCCCTCTGTAATTCTGTTCTGCGACATGGCAAAAAATATGGGATATCATTCCTGTGGTTACAGTGCATTATTTAAGGCCCGGTCTTGCTTGCGGTCTTTGTTTCCATTGTTGGCTTTTAATAAGCAAGTTGCTATGAATCTTATGGCCACAAGGAAATGATTCTGACAAGGATCTGAGGGAATTTAGTAAATCCTTTCCCAGTCAAGCCCCCAGAAAAGAACTCAATCCTGGGTGACACTTTGATTGCAACCTTGTGAGACACCGAGCAGACCCCGCTATGCTTTGCCCATACTCCTGACCCACAGAAACTTTGAGATAATAAATATGTTTTAAGCATCTAAGTTTGTAGTAATTTGTTAAATAACAAGAGAAAGCTAGTAAAAGTGCAAAGCCTCGGTTTGTAGGTAATGGCTTTTAAGAACCTTAAAGAGGCTTAAAGAGGCGTCAAGTGTTCACCCCAGATTTTTAAAAATTTGCACTTAAAACAACCATTTCCTTTAAGGTAGGTAGGGAAAGAGATAGATAGGGAAAAAGTTCTGACACTGAATAATATTCTTTATTTCAGAAAGGTATCAAATTTTTATTTTATTTCCCATAGTTCTGTAAGAAATGGATATAAAGTACTAATAATTTTGTGATCTGAAGGATTCAATAGTTAGGTATTATTTATTGTACTTAGATTATATACATCCACAAATACTTGTACTTGATAATCAGTACACATACACTGTGTTCACATTTGGTTTCTTCAGTACAAATTACAATTTTTAATACTGTTTGCATCATGTAACTAAGATATAAAAGTATTACAAAACAGAAAGTGATAAATAAAAGTTTACTTCAAAAACTATAATTCCCAACCTTTTTGACATGGTGATGCTCCTTTACACATATGACAATGTAATTCCCAATATGCTTGAATCAAATTTGGCTTATCAATGAATACTAAAAAATGCATTTTCATAACAAATTGTCAATTAATGCTATTCACTAATATTACATATTTGACAAGTTTGGAGTTCAAAAAAACACTTCACTTTTCAATTTGTTTCTTAGTAAATTGCATCAAGTGAGTCATTTTGCATCAGATCGGAGAAATGAAATCTAAAGCCCTCCTGAGATCATACTCAGTCCGAAAAGCTATGTTGTGAGAAATTTACCCACATTTCCACTAAACAACAGTTAGTTTTCTTGCACCTTGTGAACACACAAAGCATGTCATACCCTTCCTTCCTGTACTTTGGTTAAAAAGTGCTTTTCTTTTTTTCTAGAATGTAGCTAACTCTTGGCTCTAATGCTTCAGTGGAACTTGCTCTGTCCCTTCCCTATGCCTTTTTGGGTTTGATGTTTACTGGAAGAAAGTATTGCACTATATTTAACATTTAAAACCACAAGAAAAGTAAATGACCTATGTTCTGCTTTCTCAGATGACCTGTGGTGGTTCTCAAAACATTGTTCACATTGTAGGAGACTTTAAAGTCATCTTTCCTCAAATAAATGTGACATTTTTTTCCGCTGAACTTTGTGAAATGGGATTAACAGAAAATGCAGCATTCGTGTAAGCAGATCTTTAACATGATAATTCTAGTCTATGATAAGAAATAAGCACTATCAGTTGAAGCACAATCCATGTGCTAGCCCTTGTTGAAAAGAAATATATTGCTAACCATCCAGTTACAAATGTGCCTATACCTGAAAACTTGCTTATGGAGACCCAGAGAGTCACCCTAAATGTGTGTTAGTTTTCCTATTTACCAAAAACAGTATCCTTATCAATGCAGTATCCATAATTGCACATTTTATATATTCTTGGAGGGGGTAGAGGAGGGAGATCCTGTGGCCTGTGGTGATTAAAATAACTACACAGAATCAGCAAAAGAGTAACCAATATCTAAAGAGGCTATAATGACAGGCTAGAGCCAGGAAGATCTGGCTTCCAATTTCAGTCCTGCCACTGACCATGGGAACTTCTCCAAATCCCTGCTTCCTTATTGTATGCCTAACACCTATCTGCAGGGTTATTTCAGGGATCCCATAAGAACCACATTAACCTACTAAGATTCAGTAAATGGTAGACAGGACTGGCATTGTTTCTGTAAAATACGCTGCACACTGCTTTTCATATGAATGATTCTCAAGCAGAGCCCACTGACGTTTCTGAATTCAAAGAATTAATGGAGAGCAGGTCTCAATTAGAAATCACTTTTATGTTATTATTTATTTCTTACCATCTCCTCTATTTTTTCTCAAATGTTCATTCTTCACTCAGTTTATTTAAGTGTAGCAGTTCCACTGAAAGTCAACTATCAAATGACTATTTCTCCCAAACACACACACACACACACACACACACACACACACACACACACCCCTTAAAATCAGTAAGGGCTGATTTTATTACATTGTCTGGCTTATCTACTCGAGGATACAGGGGGCATCTGTATCACCAGAACAGAAAAATTATGGACTTTAATGGGCATTGAATAAAAATGTGGTTGAATGGCTAGATGTAATGTGATACTAACATAACAAATAGACTAAAGAGTGCTGAGGCAATAAGTATTTAAAATACATAACATAAGGTGAGGAGTAATATGGGGAAACATCTACAGGAGGAAAATCCTTTTCCTAATTTTTTGAATTTTAGATTTGATTTTTAAAAAATCACAAAGATGTATCTTGCGAGTTCTAGTCTTGTCCTCAATATTTAGGCAGAATAAAAAATGAATTGGGTAAGAATAACATCCCCACCCATTTTATTTAGGCTAGGTAGAAACACACCTTATTATAATCTTCCTCAGCACCCACCTTAGACAGTATCTTTCCATGAATCTCATGAAGCTTAAACCCTCATATTAAATCTTAGACTTCCTGCTTTACTGTCACGGTGGATGTGAAAAATAGCTCATGATCATCTTTGTTTATAATCCTTCATAGATTTCAATAGACACATTCAAAATTGCCTATTTCTAAGACCCCCAGAGGTTACTGAACGTAAGTGAACATAAAGCTTTGATATGTACCTATTAACCTACAGAAGGTATTCCAAATAATTATGTCACTCTCTTATTGACACTTGTCTCAAAAGCTCTCAATTTTTCACACGGGTAATCTATAAAATAAATAGTACTCTTGCCTTCGCAGGCAGCATTAGGATGAGCAAGCACTTGTGTTAGTTCGTTGTATTATCTAAATTATAACCTTATTTCCTTACTGTCTGCTTAGAACTTGAGCTGTTCCAGCTAAAAAATTAAGAAGCAAAAATAACTATAGAAAAACTTTAAATAAAGGTCACTCTTGCCGTGAAATGGGATGTCAGTTTTGCAATTCATTTGCACTTTCCCACTGAACTGGGTGGAGTTGATCTGAACAAGTCCAGAAGTTAAGCTCGCAGGAAAGGGCATGGCGGCCCATCAGAAGCGACTCTCTTCCTCTTCCACGGGGCGGTGAAGGCCAGGGATAAATTTCAACAGATGTTTACGGACACTGCTCCTTCTGCTTTTCCGGGGCAGGGTCCCAAACATGCTGGAGAAGTTGCCCTCCCACATGGGAGACATGGACCCGCTGCTGGCCGTACTGATGCTCCGGTTCCTCCTCGAAGACGACCTCTTCAGAAAATCGTCCCCGTCCTTGAGGACAAAGCACTCGTCGTCTGTGCTGGTCTGGCGGCTGAAGGGCCCCTTGCCCGAGTCCTCAGACACGCATGTCTGGTAGCCGTCCTCGCTGTCCACTGTCATGGAGCTCAGCCAGCTTTTACAGCTGCTCTCGCTGGATAATCGGTTCCGGTCTGGGAAGGCTGAGCCTGATCCGGACAGGGTCCCAAACAAAATGGATTCATCTATGTCCATGTTTTCCAAACTTGGGCAGTTAGCTGCATCACCTAGAATGCAGAAAACAGAGTCTACTGTGGAACAGATCTTAGCATCACTCCCTACAAGTAAATACACCACAATTTTTCTTCAAAGGGTGCAAGAAAGAGTAGGGTGAATAATAATTTTCACTGAGCCTTGACTTGTGCATATAAGTGACTGGTTAAGAGGTCATTTGATAAACCTTAGAGTAGGATTTCCCAAACTATTGTTCATGGCCTACCTGCCACGTAAAAGGGTTCATGGTCATGAAAACACTGATGCTATATGAAATATATTTAAACCAGATTCTTCATATGAGAACGGTTCTATTCATCTGACAGTGTGCCAGTGTGACTTGTGAGTTTTTACAAGGTTCATTTCTTAAACTGAAGTGACCCTGAAACCTTTTGTTAAAATTCTTACAGAAATGGGTTCTAAAGAATATACTTGGGGAAATATTGTCTTTAGATTTTCTCCATTTGGTTCCTCTGATGTTTAACTACTGCCCTTTTTTAATGATTGTAAACTTATAATAATATCATTTGAAATGTAGGGGAAACACAGTTATAAAACCTGCACCTGTAGGCTCATTATAGAGAAGTCAAAGATGTTTAAGAAAGAAAAGGTATTGACCAGCTTCCATATTCCAAGTTCCTTATTAGAATACTGTAATGCTTAAATGTTCTGGAATGGCACTGTACTAAGAAAACAGCTCTGTCCTCAAATAAGTAATAATTCATTTGAAGAAATTGAATTTTATCTCCTTAGCTGAATTTTTTCATCAACCTTTTATAACCTATATCTGGGTTCTCCAAACTGAAATTTTAACTGCAAACCAACATCCTGTCCATACCCCACTTGCTTCTCTACTAGCTGGTATACTGCTAAATGAAAGGAGATTATCTGTAATATCAGCCTGAGAAAGATATAGTCAACCCTGTGGATTCAACCAATCTCTGATCTAAATTATTTAAGAAAAAAAAATAATTTCAGGAAGTTTCAAAACGCAAAACTTGAATTTGCCATGGCACCAAGCACTACACTGAATCCACATGAATGAAGTGAAAAATAGGCACACCTTGTGGCAGCCTACATGTAAATACAAGTGTATACAAATACTACAGCATTTTACAGAGTGCACTTGAGCATCCTCAAATTTTGGTATCCACAGAGTTGGGTCCTGGAACCAATCCTCCATGAATGCCAAGGGGCAGCTATAGTTAAACAGTAAATACTTTAAGAAAAGAATTAGGACATTGCACACTCAGAAATGGTTTCACTTTGTGTTATCTCTACTACGGCTCTCCTTTGTCCTTGGTTGATAATATAAAAGGAGACTGTTTATTTTTCCTTTTGATCTGCAAGGTTGAGTATGACCAGCCCTCAGTGATTAATCATAATTCTTTTCTTTTTGCTAATACGACCTACTTTATTTCATCTTGCAACAAGTTGATTAGAGAGCAGTTGCTTTGTAGAATCTCATGCCCTGAATATTTATTCTAGGTCTAGGAGGAGAAAACTAAAGAAGAACTCCTTCAATCTTTCAAAAAATGTGTACAGCAATGGCCTTATGACGGGTCAGTCTCCTTGATTCTGACATAAGGACCTTGTCTCTACAAGGCCATTTCTATAGAATCCCAGGACAAAGCCCATCTCTACTACAGAATGCTCCAAAAGTGGAGGCAAAGGTTTCCCAAACTTTCAAGTCTACAGAATCCAACAGGTAGATAAATTTTGTACCTCTGTCTTGCTAACTATCTTGAGAACCCCAAATAATTTGTTATGAATTTTTTTAAAATATTAACTTGAATACATAAAAAAGAGAAGTAACTTATACAAATTTCATTTAAAAAAAACTTCAACACAACTTCTAAGCCATAACTGAGTGCCTAATCAAAAATGAAAAGTATCTTTTTTCTGTAAAGATATGATCACTTTTGACAGATATTTAGGTTATGAATAGAAACTTTAGGCTTGGTATTATTTAAAGAAAATATAACCTATATTTCACACCCACTTAGCTAGTGATGTCAATGAATTATTTATACATATAAGTTCATTCTTCAGGTTACACTAGTCACATAGCAAATGTCAAATCAACAAATTCTAAATGCATCTCTTCCCTTTAGAATATACACAATGGCAAAAACCATGAATTTACTATCGTTATGATCATTCACATTTCTGTCTTGGGTTTGGAGGCCATGAAGGAGAATTTCTCTGAATTAATGTAACCTATACAGTTTGAACAAATGATAGAAGCTCTACACAAGAAGCATGCTGCCATTCTAGCCTCAACAGATTCTGAGAACTACACAGCCATGAACGTCCTCAGGAATTTCATCCATCTGCTGAAATCAGGCAGTCATTCCTACGGCTCTTCTAAAATCTCCAGGTGCCTCTTGCAAGCGTGCGCACACAGGTGCTTACATGCATGCTTTCATGTGCATATGTGTTATGTGTATGAAGGAGGGGATATGACTGTGACTTATCTCTCCTTCAAATACATAGGTCACTCCAAAGAAACACAGGCTAGTATTCTTTATCCATGCTAGACAATTTTTTCTTATAATGATGATAATCTTAAAGCAATTTAGAGGCAGAAATACTGAAAGGGTGAAATGTTAGTGGTTTCTGAACAGGAAATCACATCTACCATGAAGCAGGCGCTGTTCCTGTAACTGCAGAGTTCTGAACTCCACCCATTTCTTCTTCAAGGTTTGCTGAGAAAAAAGAAAAAAGTATAAATATTAGGAAACCCCAGTGAAAATAGCAATTTACTTCTAGGTGTTGAGATTTGTCATTAAAAATTTTCCCTTTCTTTATGGCACTAACAACTTCTCCATTCATTTGAAAGATTTTTCTGTATAAAAGGCAGATATTAGGAATATTACTTTCTCAAGAAATAACCTAGTAGCACCAACAAATTGAAACTATGACATACAATTTCAGTAGAAACAATGAAAATAGAAACAATAAAAACAATAGACAATAGAAACAGTGACATTTATATATTTTTACTTTAAATAAAATTATAGAACCAGATTGCTTGGGTCTGTGTCCATTTACTATCTATTTAGACAAAGACTTAGATTCTAAGCTTCCCCCATAAGCAGGGTGAAGACAATAAAAGAACCTAAACTGTGGGATTGTCATGAGAATTAAATGAGTTAGTAGATGTAAAGTGATCAGAACGGTGACTATATCTTAGTAATTGTTCGATAAATACCATCATCATTCTATAAGCCTGGAGCACTAACACAGTCTCTTCTGCTGAACATTTTTTTACTTTCTGCACCAAAAAGGGGAAGTCCACCTGTTTTGAGAGGCTTCCTTGGAAGGCTAAACTTAAAACCCTGCTACGCACCCTGACTTCTTAACTGCTTCCTTCCTCTGCTGCCCAACGCATGAGAGCAGTGGCCCAGGGTGGGAATGAAGTGGCTGATGCTATGATCAAGGTGGCAGGTGAGGCCTGGACTAGCCCCCAGGCTGGGCTGAAAGCCAATCAGGCAGAAGGCACCTGCCGAGGCAATGCCACAGGCTCTTTGTTCCCTACTCCGCCCTTTCCTTGGCCTTCCAGGCCCCACAGCCGGCCCAGCTGGCAGGCACCGCTCAGCGTGGCCTGTGGACACCTACGCCACAGGAAAGGCAGCCTCATTGGAAAAGGGTCCTGGGTATGATGCAATCTGGAAAGGGCAGATAAAGTCTAAAAAGGAAGAAAAAAGAAGTACATTTGGAAGGAGAAGCCCTAAGGAAAAGAAAATCATAAAATACAAGAATGTCATTAAATGCTGACGGGCAAAATGGCTGGTTCCTCAATTCAGGGACAAAATAATCACTGGGCAAGATTTTCCAATCCTTGATAACAGTAACATTTAGCAGCAATCCTATGGTTGCCAATATAATAGGCAAGCAATAAATTAAAGCCATAAAATACCTGGCTCCATTAATTTCTTGTTCTTTCTGTATTATAATGTAGTCTATTACGGCTATAAGACTGTTGGAATACCTGAATCACAGCTGTTATCTGTGTAAATCTTTGGTTGGTCATGTCCATGTCAGAGTTAGGGACCCAAGGACTATAAAACTAACAAGATCTGGCCTATATACCAACTGCTTTCTTCTTTATTAAAGAGCTTTATCCCCTGCAAGTGAATAGCATCTAGTAGGGGAGCATAAAGGTAGCTTGACAGGCTAAACACAGAGAGAGGAGGAAGTTGTATTTCTGCCCCTACTTATCCAGAAATACAAAGTCAGGGATTGCCACATAATTTTTGAAAAAAAATAAAGGTTTTAAAATATCTCATCTTTTAATCTGGCCCAGTCATCTAAGTATGTCGTCACTTAAACCAAGAAAATACCAGTGTAAAGAGCAGATATGTCAAAGTGACTAAGAGTTTTTAGTTTATATCTAAGCTTCCCTATTTTCCTCAGAATCTGTTTCTGGCTGCTATTAGCATTACAGCTGTGTATTTGGACAAATTTAATCTCTCACCCTTAGAAGACAAAGCACATGGGAGATTCAACCATACTGGGCCACATTCCCTCACTGTGCTGAGGTCAGGACCTGGCACAGCAGCAGCTCAGTAAATATTGGCTGAATGAATATATAAAAGAATGGCTGCTTGAAACAACACTCAAGTAACTATCACAGATTAAATATTTTGGGTTGGATACATTTCCAGTGTTTTAAATCTACATGAGGCACACATGTAGCTAAATATTTTCATGGCACTTTTATAGTACTTTCATGGGTAACATGTCACTTAATTTTCCTAACTATCCAAAAAAGTTCCAGATCAGAAAATAAAGGTTCAATGTAGCAAACTATTTCCTAAGGGCTACTAAACCCAGTCAATAACAGAGCTAGATTAAAAAGTAACTCCCCCAGTTAGCCCATTAGATGTACTATTTTCATGTTGAACATGTGAATCATAGGTCATGGGAAAGGGAATCCCTGAAAACACATAGAGTCTTTGAGGAACAGAATGCACGTTTACGTAGGATGCACAAACTAAATGTCATTCTGTGAAGTGGAAACCAGACTGACCCCGGTTATAGGTCACACCCAAGACACTTCTGGCTCAAGAAATGAACTGGAAATTTCATAATTTCAAGATTAGAAAAGAAACAGAAATGCAAGAAGCAAGCAAGGATGAGCCTAAAGGTCTGCTGGACCTGGAGAGACAGAAAGAGGTAGCTAGGAACTTGGGTCTTACGATGATATACAGTTTAAATGCACTTATAGGGCACAGGACAGAGACAAGTTTCCTGCTTGAGAAAGAACGTTGTCTGAAGCTCCACTACCATGAAAAGGGGTCTGGGAAAAGAGTCTAATGGTGGCTATGACTCATATAGAGCTTGCACCTAGATGGGCAGGAGTACATAAATGCAGCCTCGGTGTGTTGAGCTTAGCATCACACTGAACCGCCAGGGAAGGCATCCCAGCTGCCAGACCTGGCTCTGGACTGGGAGCCTTGAAGTGTATAGTGGAGGCAACTGCCCAACTGTCACACTGAGCAGAAAGGACAGGCCATCATGCAAGGGAAATAGGCAACCTAAACTCCAAAACACCCACTGACCGTTAGTAACAAGGACAACAAAACTGATAATCAGTATATGAATTCTCTCCAAATAAAATGTAAATAGAAAATGTCTAAAAAGACTTCAAATAATATTTATAATCCTCTGAGAGAGAAATTATATCAATATTAATAAGAATAAGAAATTTGAAACAAAGAACAAGAACAGATAAACATGAAAAAGAGCTATTTGAAAATAAAAAATTAACTTTTAATAGAACACATTCTGTACAGAACACAGACAACTATTACTGAAGCTATTACTAAGGTATTCAAAAAGAACATAAAAGATAAGTAATACTAGGAAGCCTGGAAGGTAAATCAAGGGACTCTAAAATATGTCTAACAGGAACTCCAGGAGATAATTCAGGGAATGGTAAAAAAGATAGAGTTGACCCTTGAACAATGTGGGAGTCCCCCCACCCCTGCACAGTGAAAAGTCTGCATATAACCATATAACTTTTGACTCCCCAAACTTAACTAATAATAGTCTACTATTGACCAGAAGCCTTTCCAATAACATAAACAGTTGATTAACACTTATTTTGTATGTTATATATATTATTCACAGTATTCTTACAATAAAGTAAGCTAGAGAAAAAAATGTTATTAAGAAAATCATAAGGAAGAAAAATACATTTACCATACTGTACTATCGATATTGATGCCATAAGTTTACATCATCTGTTTACAAGATGAAAAAAAAACCCTTGTATAAGTGAACCCGTGCAGTTCAAATCCATGTTGTTCAAGGGTCATCTGTCTATTCAAAGAGATCAAGGTAATAGTTTTCCAAAAATAAAGACAGTTACCAGTGTATGGATTGAAAAGACACTGAAAATTCTAAGTTCTAAGCAGTATAAATTTAAAAGTGAATCCAGATGTAATCACGTTGGGGTGAAACTGTAGATTGATAAAGACAAAAGAATAGCTTAAGAGCAACCAGAAAAAGATAAAAAATTGGTACAAATTGAAATACTGTTTTTTTTTAAAGACTAAAAAACCCTTTTGAGAGAATTAAAAAGATAGAAAGGCATAAAAAGTAGAACAAATAAGAATGGGGACATAATCAGTTGTGACAGAAAACAAAAAACTGAGAATAGAATTTTTTTTTTTTTCCTTTTCTTTAAACATATCTTTACTGATTTCAGAGAGACGAAAGGAGAGGGAGAGAGAGAGAGAGAGAGAGAGAGAGAGAAACATCGATGATGAGAGAGTCATTGATCGGCTGCCTCCTGCACGCCCCACACTGGGGATCGAGCCCGAAACCCGGGCATGTGCCCTGACCGGGAATCGAACCTCGATCGCCTGGATCCCAGGTTGACCCTGAGCCACGCCCAGCCGGACAAGAATAGAATTTTTATTAAAAACTTCATGCAATACATTTAAAAATTTTTAAACTTTATTAACAAAAACATAACTTGATAAAACTGGCTCCAAAACAAAAAAACAGAAAGGCTGAGCAGTCTTATAACTAATACAGAAACTGAAACAGAATTCAGAAGCATCCCCACCAAGAAAGAACTTCAAGCCCCGATGATTCACATAGTGTTACAAGTATTCTACAGAGAACAGAAAGGGGAAAGAAATACTCCCCAGCTCACGCTAAGAGTCCAGTAAACATGATACCAAAACTAAAGAGAGATAGCCTGAGGGGGGAAAAGGTACAGGCAATTCAACCTGTAAAATGATGCTGCCTTCAAATATCCTAAAGAAAATGTTACCAAGTCAAATCTATAAGTATATAAAAAATTATTAAAAATTATGATCAGATTGGGTTTTAGAAATGCAAGGGTGGTTTTATGCTAGAAAATCTTGAAATGTCATTTGCCATATTGACAGATTTTTTTAAATAAAAAAATGAGAAGACACAATCAAAAAAAGGTATTTGGTAAAACTTAATATATAAGCCCTATAAAAACTACCAGCAAACTTGGTATAGAAGGGAGCCTCTTCAACCTGAAAAGTATATTCATAGTTCATTCCTAACACGAAAGATTCAAAAAATTCCCTTTAAAGTTAAGAGAAAACCAAGGATGCCTACATCATAGTTTCTATTCATCATTGTATTGCAGGCCCTAGCCAGTTAGTAAGAAAAAGAACTGAAGGTCATTCTTAACAGAGTTATTACCTTTATAGAAAGCCCCCAGAGATCTATAGATAGTTTATTAGAAATTATACAGTTTAGCAAGATGTTTGAATACAGTGACAACATAGAAAATTTTATTTTACATATCTATACTTTAATCTCAATCAAAATATTAATTTTTAAATAAAGAAACTGTAAGAAAAAAATCATAAGTTATAAAAGAATAAATCTAACTAAATATTTATAGGATATTTTATTTACTTCACAAACATTTTGTGATTTATTAATACAATTACATATTTACATAAATATGTATATATATTATATTATATTTATTCTTAGGTACCTTCTAATTTTTCTTTCTTAATAAATATAATCTTTTAATTTTAAAATATTTTTAATTTATTGCTATTGGCTTTTAAATCCAATAGTTTTGCAGAACTCTTTAATCTACTAAAATGTTTATAGATTCCCTTAGAGTTTTCTGTATAGATATAATTTTATCTGTAAATAATGAAAGTTTTGCCTCTTTACCTCCAATTATTTAACTGCGTTTGAAATAAGAAAAGTGAAAACTATAAGGATATCAATTGATCTCATTTATTCTATAAATTCAATTTCTATGAAAATCTGAACAAAAAATTTTTTTCAAAGAATTTTACAAATTGATTTAAAAAATAACAGGAATAAGCAAAATAACCAGATGTTAACAAAGAAGAAAACAGGCCTTTTGATAAATTAGATGTGGGGGAAGGGAATACAAGATAAATACTGTATAGTAACTCTACCTTCATGGGCTCAATAATTTAGAACTGCATACTTCATAGAGAAAACTAATAGATGGCAACTATTGCTTTTCAAAACCCAAGTGAGCAGCCTGCCTGTAATCCTTATTCAGAATGATGGCCTAATAGTCAAAATAAAGGCCTTTAACTTATACCCACAAACGAATCCAGTCCTTGCTCAGGGGGGTTGCCTTACTGCCATGCAGGGGGCAGCCCCAGGATAAAGAGGTCCTTGGAGCCGGGGGAGGGGTCGGCAGGGCTCTGACCCAGATGCACATGAGTGAGGGTCTGGACTTCACGGCCTGGCAGAGCCTCTCCAGTCTAGAAGATTTTATGACCCTCCAAGAGCGATCCCAGGGAATGTTCACGAATATCCTGCATTGTACACTATCTCCTAAAAATTTTATTTTTTTCTCTTCAAAGTTGGTAGTGTGTTTGCCAATGAGAGTAGATTCAAGGACAGCCATAGGAGTATAGAGAGATGATTTTCGTGGTATGAATGAGGCAGAATGGGAGGACCCAGAGAAAAACAATAGAAAGCAAAAATTCCAGGCCCTTCTGCACACATGTGGCACTTGGGAAAATGACAAAAAGGCCAGCTCCTCCTTCTTTGTTTTTTGTTTTTTCCCCCCAAACAAAAAAATGTAAGTCAAGAGAGATAGGTCCATTAATGTAAATTTCTTCAATTGATATGCCTTCCTGTTGCCTTTCTGAGCCTCACAGACACACAGAGGAGGAAGAAAGTGATTTGCACTGGTTTGTGAAATTTAATATTCCTGCAAAGCTAATTGTCTGGCTCTTGATAATTCAGCAGTTTAGACTCATCATGACATTTCATCCTCAAGGGCTATCTCAATTCTTCAAATAGATCTTTATCTTATCACTCACACATTCAAGGATGAAAAATGTACCTCACTATATTAAATCAAATTACCTTTAAGACTTGCAGCTTGGCTTCAAGCTCTGCTTTTTTGAGAATTGCTGTTCCATTAAGAGTCTCTATCCTGTTTTAAGAAAAAAAGGAGGGGAGGAGAAGAGCATGAGTGATTCATTCAAACAAGTACCATCCTTATGAAGTACTACAAGTTGAGCACAGACCATCCTTAAAAAAGCAACATAAATGTTACAATTCTCCTGGCGCTAAAAGTATTTGGACCTACTTCAAATCTTCTAACAACATTCAGAGAAAGAAAATGGAAAAAACAAACAAACAAAAACAACAACCCTTAAGAGGGTGACTGAAAGATTCTGGTTAGTTTGTAAATTGTAGCTCATTTTATAGAAGCCACTGTATGACAAGGATGGTTGTTCTATACCAGAATCTATTCTTGTGAGATCTGTCTGGATCACCTCTTTCATTTGGTGAATACTTATTGGACATCTACTATGTGCCAGACACTAGACACCATGCTATGCATGAGGAGTTCAGCAATAAGAATAACAATCACTAGGACTTGCAAACTATGGCATCAACATGCTATTCCTTGAAAAGAAAAAAATCTTTTCCTCCCTAAGATGCCAGGAGCCTTGACTTCTGTAAATTGCCTTTATTTTGGAACTGGAACAAAGACAACCAGAACTACTATCATGTAGAAGCTTAATTCTGCAACGTGGAAACCATGTAGAGTCCAACCTTCATATGATAGTAACTGTAGTCACCTTTATATGACTCTTTCATCTCCAAACCTTTCAAGTCCACAGATTTTAACCCTAGAATTATTAATTTAATAGTGTACTTTCTCCCTGTACCTTTCTAAAAATAAAAACACTTGTTCTATCTTGAGTGATTTGATATGTTTTGTGGGCACAGGTTAGAGGCCTTTATTTTGACTATTAGGCCATCAATCTGGATAAGATAAATTTCATGTGTGAGTCACACTCCTAAGCATTTTTAAAGTATTGGTTCAAATTCGTTCTGATAAATAAGCTGTAACTCTCTAACGATGCATGAAGTTTTCAAGGCATGGTAAAATAATAGTATTAAATGCAGAGCTCAGTTTTCCTCAATTTCTAACAACATCATACCCAAGATAATGAGATAACAGCAAGCCAAGACATTATCTGCTTTCTCATTAGTGCAGTCTTGATTGTGGGCAATGGTGAGAATCCCTGCGAATCTGTTCCATCGGGATTTTTTATGTTGATCTGACCTGCCCAAGCAATAGATGTCTATGGGCAATACTTCCAGCCTAGATTGGCTGCTCTCTTCAGTATTAGTACAGACTGTCTCTCATTTTCCTGATCTCTGGCTTTCCAACTGTTTCCACTCTTTACTCCTTAAATATCCTCCTGAGGTCTGCCCACTATATGAAATGACTGAGGCTTACATGAGGTTTAGTTAAGAACAACCTTCTGGTGGTGATAGGTGACCAAGTCCAACTCTATGGATCCTATGAGTCAAGGTAAAGAGAAGCTTGAATCTGCAAGGTGGAAACCATACAGAATCCAAAAGAAAACACTGGCAGTTAGACTCAGTCCTTTATCACCACTAGTTATCTTTCAAAATTACTCCTAGACACACAAAAATATCCTTTGAAGTTTTAGACCACAATCACTGAAGAGTGTCCAGCGGATCTTCTATTGGCAGCTTGCAATGAGCAGCTGTGGTGTGGCTGAAGAGATCATGGCATCCAGAGCAAGTGGTCAAATCCTAGCCCTGTGACTTACTAGATGGTTAATCTTAACTAAATCTCATTTCAGCCTCAGTCACTTCACCTATAAATAAGAATAAAACTAACCTCATGAGGTGGCTGTGAAGAACAAATGAGAAAATAAATCCTGGCTGATAGAACCATACTTTGTCCCCCGGTCAACTCTCTGTCTTCATCTCTTATTATACTCAACCTAATTCACCAACCACCAATTACACTGGCTTTCTTTCCCTCCCTTGGATGTGCCAAGCCCATTTTGACAACTCAGAGACTTCTCTCTTTACCTTAAATGCTCTCTCACCAAGAATTCATACAACCATCCTTGTCTTCATTTGGGTCTCAGCTCAAAGTCCACCTCTTCCGAGAGGACCATGTTAAAGACCTAAGCTAAAGTATCAGCCCTCTTACTCAATGTCCTAACCCACTCCTTACTGTACTTTCTTCATAGCAGTTATCAATAATTGAAATATCATGCCCGGCCGGGCGTGGCTCAGCGGTTGAGCATCAACCTAGGATCCAGGCACTCGGGGTTCGATTCCCGGTCAGGGCACATGCCCGGGTTGCGGGCTCGATCCCCAGTGTGGGGCGTGCAGGAGGCAGCCGATCAATGACTCTCTCATCATTGATGTTTCTCTCTCTCTCTCTCCCTCTCCTTTCCTCTCTCTGAAATCATTAAAGATATATATATATTTTAAAAAAGAATAATTGAAATATCAAAATTATTTATTTCTGCAAGTTTTTCTTATCTATCTCCTTCCATCTCCCCTGAGCCTATCACAGTGCTGGAAACATCATATTTGCTCAAGAAATACATTTCAACGAATTAGTTAATTCCATCTTTTAACTAAATACTGAAGTCTTATTAGGCTCTAGGGATGGTATAGTTGAAGTCAGTCAAATCTCCAATAGGGGAGACCAATGTCCCATTAGTAAGTCTGGAAGAGCAGCAGGTGTGAGTGTGAGTGTCTGTGTGTGCGCAGGGTGGGGAAGGTTGGCAGACATAGTTCTTCCTTCCAAATGGAACACACTAGATAGAGAAACAGTTGGCTTGTGGTATAAAATGGAAAACTCAACCCTTCTGACCTTTTATTTGTTCTAACCATAAGATTACATCAACCATGGAAATTGGACCATTTTTTGTTGACCCAAAGAAAGTGAGTGCCAGTTTAATTGAATTTAACATTAATTATTTTTTTAAATGCTCTCCCTCCCACTCAGATGTTTGGGCTATCCATGTCCTCTGACTTTAGATGTTGACAACATGTGCAAGATTGAGGAAACCTTGAGAAACAAAAGAAACTGATAAAAACGTCTGGATCCAGTTCCAAAGCTGTGGCACACCGCCTCCCTTCTTGTGATCCCGAACAATAACTCTATTCATTCACTCAACAGCCATTATGAGAGACCATAACATTTCTGAAGCCCCACGGGAAGCAGATAGATAGTTACGTTAGGAGGTTTCCTGACGATCTGATCAGGTCAACAACTTGCTTGTGGGTAAAGCCTTCTGTGCCCACACCATTGATATTTGCAAGGACATCACCTGGGAGATGCCAAGAAAAAAATGAGTGTTAATGAGGTTGGTTAAATAATCCTTTCTGACAAATAATCCTTTCTGACATGCAAACGAAGAAAAACAAGCCTCAAACCTTAACGGCATAAAGGCGCTAAGAAAATTCAAAGCAACAATACTGCCCTGACCTTCGCTAGCAAAAGTTTTCTCTTCTTGCTATTTAAATAATTCTTAACATGAGCAAAGTTATAAATTACCGGCTTGCAGTCCAGCACAGTGTGCTGGGCTGTCCTCCTGGATTTTGCAGATCAGAGTGCACAGCTCTGAGGAGCAGCTGTTCTGGTTCTGGAGCCTGTAAGTCTGCAAAAGTTAAAGTGATACATAATTACTATTCCCAAAACTCAAAATCTATTTGTAAAAAAATAAAATGGTGTCGATTCCTTAAGTGGTATAATGGTAAATGCAAAGAACCATTTGGAAAGGCTTTCCTGAATATAAACAAAAGCAAACGTACAAATTTTGCAATCCTACCAGACAACCTTCAGCCAATCCCATTCATAAAAAAAATTCTGCCTTGAGAAAAAAAAGTGGGATAAGACTGGCTCAAGCTTTTATATTTTCAGGCCTAAGAGACCATCTGATGCTATCACTATTGCATATTTCTTGGGAAAAAAAAAGTTTCTCATTTCCCAATGGGATAAAAAAATGGTGGCCAAGAGCAAAGAGAAAGATGTCCATGAGGATCCCCCATGCTAAAGTACTTAATACAGAAGCAGACAAAACAGTACAGATCCAGCAATGGAGACATGCCAATAATAATTCTTTGACATTAGAGTTCTGTAAATAATGACAGTCTGCCCTGCATTAATTCAGAAGTACTATAATTGACTCAATTACCTTCATTTCTGAGCACTTGCTGGTACACTTGCCTTGAATACTCACTGGTTCATTAATCACTCAACCAAATTAGGGAAGTTATACTTTGCCTCTTGCCTCAATTTCAGAAAAGCAATTTGTTTTTGTTTTTAAAATTGTATCAAGAGCGCTGGATAAATGTTTGCTAGGTAGAGTGGCCCAGTGACTTATAACCAACACATTTAAGTTATGAAGTCTAGTTCCATTTAGACTCAAAATTACCATTCTGATTCCTAAAAATAAACCACATTCCAGTACTGCTTCCTTATGAAGAAATTAATGTCTGATGATCATTCCTTCTTATTTTTTAAAACATGTTTTTTTATTGATTTTAGAAAGAGACAAAAGGAGAGAGAAAGAGTGCAAGAGACACCGATGTGAGAGAAATATTGATTGGTTGCCTCCCATACTCACCCCTATGGGAATCGAACCTGCAACTTGGACATGTGCCCTGAACAAGAATTGAACCAGTGACCTTTCAGTGCATGGCCTAGTTCACGTGGTGCATGAACCAAAGCTATAACACATACTCTGTTGGGAAACCACTGTTAAAACAACTCACTTGGTAAACCAGGGCCCAAAGAGGTGTTAACAAAGGGTGCACAATATGAGTACATGAGGTTCTCTCTGGTTTTCAAAAAGTTCCCACAGCAGTTTTCTCTATTCGATGAAAATGCAAATCTTGTAAGTACTAGAGAAGAGATATGACATGGAGCTGGTCATGGAAAGAGTACATCAAAAAGGAATGTGCAGAGGAGTGGGTTCCTGCATTACTAAGATAACACATATGTGCTCCGGTTCAGAGGTGAAGCCATCAGCTCGTGCTGAGCTAGAAAGGTTCGTGGTGCTGTGGCCTGTGGTCCGCTAACGGCAGCTTTGACTCCTGCTCCACACAGTATAAGTGTTGATGGTGCTGGAGCAGGGAGACATGGGGGAGCAGTGACATATATAGAAGGGTGAGAGAAAAATACTAATTTGTCACTTTAAATAAGGGTATGTGAATGAGTCGTCAGGGATCCTCATTGAAAAAGGGGCAGTCACAAAAAGACAGTCTCCGCAACAGAACAGGGAGTGTTTTTGTGCGAGAGGGGAATAAGAGAGAGTGCTAGCTTCTAAAACCTGATGGAAGAACTGTAGGTTCCCCCAAATTTACAAGTAGAAGAGTCAAGAAAGCAGAAGGCATCTCCCTTTTCTCCTGCAGCCTTCTTCCTGCTCATGGAAGGTAGAGATCCATTTTGTTTCTTTATTCAAACAGCATGTTTTACTCAGCAGCTTCCTGTTCTTTATCTTAAAATACAGGCTTACTTTCCAACTGTGGGGCTGATACTTAGTCAACAAAGTTTCCTGAAAGCAGCACCAAAGCTAAGACCTAAAAGATGATGTGCAGCGTAAGAATATGATTGTGAGAAACACATTTTTTTTAAAAATGCAAAAGTGTAACGGAAAAAAACAGTTAATACTTAAGCTACTGCTCTCGCACTTAACTGGACTAGTCATTTGACCTAATTCACCATCTTTACAAATATGGCCATTAAAAAGCAGGCAGCAAATAAGAACTGAAATTGTTAAGCTATTACATAGAAACCTACAGGCTGTTTTAAAAATTTCCCAGAGCAAGAGGCACTATGCAAGAAGAACAATGTTCTTAAGTGTTTCAAATAATAAAGTGTCATAATTAATAAAAAAGTACAAATGTGTCAAAAATAACATCTTTAGTATTTTTGAAATGCAATAGGAGCTATTCAAGAATGCAAGCAGTCCATGTATATTTTGAACATCAAAGTACAGATTTAAAATCTGACATGTAGTATAAAAATAATTATGCAAACACATCAGACATGCAAATATACAAAATACACATATAAAGAGTATTCACTTTATTTAAGACCTGGCTGACACCAAGCATTTCTGATCAGTCTCAGACTTACAGGGAGACCGAGGCAAGGAGTTGAGCAAATCTCAGGGGGTTTATTTTATGTTTCAGTGTTTCCTTTCCTTGATGGTACCAAAGACACTAAAGAACTACCCGAACACACAATGAATAAAAACCACAGTCTCGGTCATTCTCTAATCCTGACTTCATTCTTGCTTTGCAAATGTCAGGACAATACCAGTGCTACTGTCTTCATTAAAAGTCTGAAAAATTTGAAAACTGCCCACCTGAATTTCAAATCCAAATGTTCCATTATCCTGCTTTTCCACAGTAACAAGCTTTCTGTAATAAAAAACATTTTTTAAATGTTAAAAGTAACATGCATGAAGATCAAAGTATCACATTTGTCACATACTTATTTTTTTAAAATTGTCACAATTTAAAGTAGCTGACATTTATGTAAATTGTAGTATTGTGATTGTGTGTGTGTGTATGTGTGTTATCAATAAGTCCAGAGAGCTGTGTTCCTAAATAGGTTGATGAGAGACCAAAAAAGAAATGAATCTATTTACCTTTGAGACCAGGAAAAGTCACCTAAGGAACTTGATCTCATCAAAGCAAGCTGAAAAATACAACAGGCACACAGTTATCAAAAAGTCCTTAAGACACATCTGTAAATATTCTAAGTCACAAAGGACTTTGTTCTTTATCACCGTCTTTGGCTCAGCTCAAAGAGGGTAATGGAGTAATTTCCATTCTTTAGTGATAGCAAGAGAGCTGGCAAAGGGAAGTTCAGGCATTCTGTTTAAAAGATTAAGAGTCTCTGATAATAATACACGGTGGCAAGAGTTAATGTAATGTGGCAAAACTCCAAAGCTTCCCAAAAGAACTTCATATCTAATCTGTATTAAAAATAGCCTCTGGGAGATTAACCATAGCAATTTATAATCACACTGAAATCCAAAGAAAAATAACACCCATAAAATGGCATACAAACCCCAAATACTTAATAGTTTTTGGAGATGCTGATGGAATGACTGTAACTACTGTAATAGTTACTTTAAAATGTTACTTTTAAAAAGCAGGTTAAAATAATCTCTAAAGAACCAACTCATATGCTGAAATACAACTCAAGTAAAACCGAACACTCAAACCCTCAATTCTGTTTATGATTTATTTCTGAAATAGTTTTGGAAGAATGCAGCGAGATTTCCAGACAAGAAAGGAAAGTAACCTCGGAATGGTATAAATAGCATAAAGAATATCAGCTTCACTCTATGGTTTGGAAAAAGATCATATAAACATAAAATTCCAAAATACAATCAACCATTGTAAATTGAGGAAAAGTTAACAAAAGGTAGCATCTTGTTTTTTAGGTGCTTTTCTAAGTGATTAAAGTGAGCTTTTTTTGTGTGTTTTGTTGTGTTTATTTGTTTAGGAAAGAACAATGTGAATTAGCCTTTTCTCAAGTGTTGGTCCAGGGGCCCAAAACATAAGCTCTTGCTCCTAGCTAACCCATGAGGCTTACCTGTCAACCGAACACATAAATTGTCAGGAGGTCAATGCATAGTGAGTCCAAACAAATAAAAATAAAATAAATAGAGGATGCAAACCAGAAGGAGAAAAATGCATAGAAGGAATTAACACACAAAATAAATCCTCATTAAGGCATTTGTTAGGAGATAAGGCGACTTCACTAAGGAGTTGGGATTACCCAGTACCAGATGCCAGCATTCTGACAAATTTTCTGGAATGCCTCAGTGTTAGGGCAGACTTTGGCTGTTGGTCAGTGAAGTTAATGTATTGGGAGCTGGTCTCTTCCCACCAAGTTGATGTAAATTAATTACATTTTTCTCTCTTGTCAGTTCTGGACCTCAAATCATTTCCATTATCCTGCAGACAGCAATAGGGAGGCTCAGACCCAAAAGGATTCTCTCGAGTTGCTAAAAAGTACTTATTTTCAAGTTATAAGGACTGACTGTGGAAGACCTACAACAATTTGCACGGTTTATTTCAGCCTGATTTTGCCCTGAGAAGTATCAATAACAAGAGCGGGGACCATTCAGCTATGTGGTAGTCTAACTCCTGGTGGAAGAGAGCAAGGAACTTGATATTCCCCAGCATTCTCAATCTTTCCCTCCTATTGTTACTCTCATTTTCTTAATCTGTTTTATTATTTGCATCTGCTTAGCTTTTATCCTATTGCAGATTGTAAATTACTTAGGTAGGTCATATCTAATATCTGTAACCATAACCAGGGTTTATATTTAAAAATGCAACTCTTGCTATCATTATTTAGTAGATTAATCATAGCATTGATGAGAACCTCAAGATTTCAGCTGGTCCACCTTCAACCTGTCTTCTAAATCAAAAATCATTCTAGATAGAGCAAACTTAAAATCTTTAAATCCACAAGACAACTCCAAGAGCTCTACAGAGAAGGAAATTTCCCCACTTCCATCCTGCTACCCTTTCTATCTAGCTAATTGACTTGTTGAAAAATGAAAATTTTTGCCTAGCACAATGTGTGAGGCATATAGTATAGATACTCAATTCCTGTGGACTGACTGATTTGGGTTATTAGTGACACACACAAAAATCAGACTAAGTCAAATTACAAATTAGTTTCCACTCCGGATTAGCAATGAGCCTGTTTTAGGACCTAACATTTAAATAAAAAACAATTTAAATAAATTAGGCACCATCAATTTCTCTGACACGTGCCACATCTTGACACAAAGACTACTTGCTTTTGATCAGGGCTGTCAGACTTCGGTGATGTGGAAAGGAATGTTCTCAGGGTTCAAACTTGCTCACACACCAGACTATCTGCCTCAGTGAAAAGAAGTCTAAGGTCTTATCAAAGGTCTTGCACTTTGGAAAAACTTTTCCCTGCAGCCCTTTCCCTAACGTGAGCAGCACTATTCTAGGGCCTAAAGACTGCCTTCCCTGAGCCTTTTCTCAGGGTTGTAGTGATAACACCACAACTCATGAATGAGGAACTGGTGTGCAATGAACAGCATATGCTGGGAACAGCTGTCTTTTATTACACATTATCTAATATGAGAACTGCTAGGTTTAGCAATTTGGCAATTCAACTGAGACTGCTGAGTACACAGAGCTCTTTAACCCCTTGCTAGCCACGGACACAAACATGCCTGGGGTTGAGTTTATGATCCCTCTTCTTTTGGTTTAATCAGATGACCTAAAAATCAGGCATTAATATTCAAGACGTAATTTTTCCTGCTCTCCAGTGATTTACAATGTCCCTTTTCAGTGGGAGACCAAGACCAAATATTTCAGCTGTCAGTTTGCAAAAGGGGGACGACCTGCAGGAGCTCAGCCAGCTAGCCTGCCAGACTCAGAGGAGCTCAGAGGTCACTACGGTTGCCACTTCTGCTGTTAGGTAACAGACGGCTGCTTCCTGG
Organism: Miniopterus schreibersii; assembly: GCF_964146895.1. NCBI lineage: Eukaryota > Metazoa > Chordata > Mammalia > Chiroptera > Miniopteridae > Miniopterus > Miniopterus schreibersii. The sequence goes on along the minus strand of NC_138108.1, from coordinate 52,558,260 downwards.
TCCTCGCTGGTGTGCTCGCTTCCTGACAGTGTGGGGGAGGGGAAGGGGGCCATACTTATTCGTAGGTGAGGTTTTTTGCTTTCCTTTGTTTCCAAAGTTCCAAAATCATGTGCTCTGCTCCCTTTCCTGTCCCCTGCCTCACTCTCCCCAGTTCTTCCATGAGTACAGCTGGCTTTCTTCTCCCTCTTAAATTAGCATTCTTAGGAGAGCCGGGCTGCACAGATGATCCTAACATACAGCAGAATAAAGGAGCTGAACTCAGTTGCTTCACTTGTAAGTGCCCTTAAGGAGCCCAAAGAGGGTTGCAGCTTCACCGGGGAAGTCTCATTCTGGGCTCATGAACCTCTTCTTCAGGAAGAACTGCTGGAGCTTGACTCCCCAGCATGCAACAATTTGGATTAGAGGATACTTTTCAAATTCTTTTGTGGTGAAATTAACAGTTTTCTACCTAAAAAAAATTCATTAAATGAGCAAAATACTTTGTTGTGGTTAGGAGCACTTGGGAGTTTTGGTAACAGATGGGTGTGGCACCACAAATAATGTAAAAGCTCCTTAAGGGCAGAACCCGTCCCAGAAATACATTCATTACAGAGTTGAACACAATATCCTGTGTCTGAAGTTTTAAGTAAAATTACCCTTCCAGAAGTTGTTGATTTAGTAATATAGCTGACCTTGAACAACATGGGTTTGAACTGTGCAGGTCTACTATATGCAGATTTTTAAAATAAATACTGTAAATTTATTTTCTCTTCCTTATGAGTTTCTTAATATTTTCTTTTCTCTAGCTTACTTTATTATAAGAATACAGTATATAATACATATAACTACAACAAAATGTGTTAAACGACTTTATGCTCTCAGTAAGGCTTCCTATTAATAGTAGGCTATTAATAAGATTTTACGGAGTCAAAATTTATACACCAATATTCAACTGTTAGCACCCCTCATCCCCAGGTTATTCAAGGGTCAATTGTAATTTGATAATCAAGAGAAAATCAGGCCAAGAGATTCAGATTGTGGTACCACTGATGTACACTCAAGCTTCTCGCATGTCAGGTGCCTGGCCTCATTATGGCATTTAGTAAAAACTGTTTTCGAAGGGCAGCCCTAGTCCTTGGACATTACAACATTTCTAAAGACTATCCTCATGTTCCCCAGTCCCCTTCCTAAAGTTTTTCCCATGGCAGGTATTTTTTCCCCTAAAACTGTGTTGAGAAATAGGAGCTGTACTGGGGTTTCTCTCACCTCCTACAAACATGGGCATTAAGATAATGTGTACACACAGCAATCTGTTTTTAAGCAATTCTGAATGTAAACACCCAAATGATTCTGAAGACTGATCTGAAACTACAGGTTAACCAGATACAGCTTTGCAGAAACCAAAGCCAACAATAATGAGAAGTATGAACTATTGACGTCAACCCTGGAAGAGTTGAAAATAACAGTGGGCAGAGGAACACCTGCTCATGTGATGGCCTCCCGCAGATCATGTTGCCCACAATTCAGTCAGTGCCAAATGGGTGATTCTTCTCTAAAAACCAGTTCAGCGAAATGAACAAGCATGATGAACAGGAGGTTTTGTTTTGCCTTTGTTTTCTTGAAGTCATTCTCACAACAGTAAGAAAAAGCTATTTGACTAGGAGGAGTCTACCATGGGAAAGGACATGAGGGGGAAGACAAGACCTAGAAAAGATGCGAACACACAAATAATTGATGTTGGAATGTGTGTGTGTATGTGCAAGTATATGTATTATAAACACGGAAACACACACACACACTTGTGTACATTTCATATGCCTAAATCCCTCTCGTTATCTTCTCCCAATAACCTCCTGCTGATTGCCTTTTTGTTCCTGCTCTCCTCACTCAGGCGTAAAAACTGTATGTCACCCCTCCGTCTTCATCGCCTTTGGTATTCAAGACTTTGGGTCTCCTCTCCACTCCCTCCACTTTCTCCAACTAGTGCCAAAGTTGCTCCCTCACCACTAGTCTCTACTCACTTGCTGACAGACCGCATTTCTAGAATAAGGTTCCTAAATCCCTCTACTGCTCAAACACACCCAGTGGCTCCCTGTGCTGCTCAAATTACTGCTTCCTCAGGGGGAAGTGTCCAAGTGTTTTGCAAAGCAGCCCAGCTCTGAGGTCTCCCCTCCACCTCCCACATAGACACTGGTTCCTCCTGACCCAATAATGTGCCATTATTTAAACATTCCCCGAAGGCCCCAAGATCTGTGCTTCAATATTAACTATTCCCTTGTTCTGGAATACCTGGTATCTGGAATATCTCTCCTTCAAGGTGTATTCAAAGACATGTACTTGGATTCAAGCATTTATGCTGCTTTACTTTGTATAACACCTGTTCATTCTGCCTGCTTAACTGTAAACCCAATGAGGGCAGGAAGCCTGTTCCTCTCATCTTGAACCTCCTATTCTGCTCTTTACCTGAAAACCGAATAAAGATTTTGGTACTTCCCATAGTTGCTTTATTTTCAGACAGGTAGTAAATTAATAGACATGTTCATCATTATGTTAAACGTAGTATCATAAAAGCACTTTTGGATCGAAAAGGTCGACAATCCAAACCATCGCCAATGATGCCCTTATCTTCACTGTGACAAATCCCGAGGAATCAGCCATGTACATCCCTGAGAAAAGATCATGCCTCCTGCTATGCTCTGACTCTCCAATCCCAAAATTAGGAGGCTTAAGTGGAGCACATGATGCACTTGCAACGTTTAAGGGCAAAATTTTATTAAAGCAATTCTAAGTATTTTCTGTACAAATGCTGTATCTAAATGCAAATATGTATTTGGGGCACTATAGCACATTATATAACTAGTGTTATGCTTTAAAATTTTTTTTAATTGGAAGTCAAAGAATTAAAAAAATATTCACAATAAATCCTGTTAAACATGGATTTTTTCCAAATGTGTTTCCCTCCCTAGGGAAGTACTTTGCAGTAAAAATAAAAGTAAAAGCATAATTATCGAGCATTTACTACATTTCAGTCTCTTTGCTAAGCACTGCATGTTTCTCACTTAAGCAGCATAGGAGCCCCACAGTGTGGTTCTATTATTATCTTCACTTTAGGAAAAATAAACCCGAATCTTAGAGAGGCCAATGACTTGCCCAAGATCCCACAACTACTGAGTGACTGAGCTGGTGTTCAATCTGCACCCACTCATCCAATATACATCTTCTTAAGAACATGAGGCATGTTCCCATGCCTCCAAGCTGAAGAGAATCTAGTGCAGAAAATCTGTCCTCAAAAAAAGTACTCTCGTATGGTTATGAGCTGAAATGACTATCTATGACTGGGAGTGAGGCTGGGAGGGAAAGAATCAATGAGGGAACACACCGGGGGGAAAGATCAAGAATTCTCAAGCTATTTAGTCATGTCCATAAATAGCATTCTCAAGTTGATGTGCTCAACGGTTTTTGTTTTATTTGAACACCTCTTCAAATGAGAAAAGCAATCTTCTTTAAAGTTTTGCCATGACCAAGTTTTGTTATGGTCTTAAGTTTCTAGACTAGTACTGTCTGAGTTCCTTACCTCACCCCCACGCACTCTTAGAAGCCTCTAAAATTACATTTTTAGTATGAAGTTCGACAGACCTATCACCCTACTTTCAAGAGAATATGAACACTCTAAAAGTTGCAAAATAGCAATCATACCTGCTTTCGTCCCCGAGGCAAAGTGGCCACAGTGTCAGCCAGCATTTGAATCCTTCTATTATCATCCATGGAAAAGTTGCCTGTGAGTGTGGAGTAAGAGCTGCATGCTGAACCAGCACAGCAGTCCACCAAGTTGCAGTTGCTGCTCTGCTGCATGAGCCTTTGTAAAGACATTGTGAATATAGATCACTCCAGCTGGCACATGGTTGAATGGCCTTGCAGGATGAGGGAAGCTAAAAGTATTGCCCTCTGACAAGTAATCAGAAGTAGCAAAGCAGAAAGAGCCCATGTGACGCCTGTGGTTTGAGGTACTTGCTTCAGAAACCCTATCTTGCAGTTCACTCCCACTTCTCAGTGGTTTTTTTCCTTTGAGCCCTTGAGAGAACCTAAAGTTACTTTTTACCACTAAAAAAGAATCAACTTATTTTTCCCCCTTCAAACAGCCAGAACTCTTATGCGTTCATGTTCTCTGACAAGTTGTGTTCAAAACACCATCTGCCTTTTTTTTTTTAAAGGAAGAAAGAAAAACTTCCCCAAGTTCTGCCATTTGTTTTCCATCCATTTTCCTATTTAATATGAGCAAGGCAACGTAAAAGCCAGGATGTGTGAACATTCAGTTCTGGTGAATATAAGCAAGAATTACAGGGTCCGGTCATAATGTTCTCTCACAAAGTCCTTGTAATGTACTTTCCCCAAAGCACACCGGAGCCCATTAATGTTCATCAGAAAGACATTATATGTGCCACTTGGACTGTAACCATGCAGCATTCTCCTGGTTGTCCTTTAACTACTTTGTCCTGGCTAAAATTATCCGTCATCTTTACAAGGAACAAGGGGAGGGGAAGGCCGGCACATTCGGAGCCCGGAGGTGGCATATTTGAGAGTGGGCTTTGCTGGCCCCGGGGAGGCGTGGGGCGGGCGGGAAGCTAACAGGCACCCGGGCGGCGCAGCCCGCGGCCAGCGGGCCCGGAACGTGCGTGCGGCCCGCGGGCAGCATCGGGACGCGCTCAGGATCACAGGTGCTTTTTTCAGCGGGGGTTGGGGACACGTAGACCTAAGAGAACTGGTTTCAGAGGAGGAGCCGGGGACATAAGTAGAAGGAAGAAGCAAAACAAAAATCAAAACGAGAAGTTTCACACAGTCTACAAAGGCAACTATGATTTTCAAAATCATTTTGAGGGTCGATGGTGGAATTTAAAGGAGTTAGAAAGTCTATGAACTACCATGAAAGTCAAGGTAAATGCGGCTCAAGCAGAAACGGCCAAATGTACAAACAGTAAAAGCTTCAGAGTCAACAGTGCTTTATGACTGACATATTCTTCAGTGGCCGAAGTCTCTGCCACCCAGTGTATGGTATTGTCATTATGGTATAACTAATACACTCTCTGAGCCTCAGTTTCCCCAATTCTAAAATAAAAATAGAGAAAACAGTCCACACATATCACTTGGTACAAAGTAAAGTATTACTACGGGGTTTTTGTTACAAGTAATAAGAATTCAAAAGGAAAAACTTTGAAGAAAATGACTTTAATTCTCTCTAAACTGCTCATCCATTACCAAGTGCAGCAAGGATGCCCTCACCGCCCCACACAGTAGTCTAGAGGCTGGAATGCCTGTGAAAACCTTAGCTGTCACCCACCAAGGTATGCTTGCAGAGCATTGTGAGAACCAACGCCTGAAGTTTCTGGGTTACCATTAGTCCAACTCAGCTACTCGTTAAGGTAGACATGGGGGTGAGTGGGTACTCAAAAAATAAGCCCTCTCTGTCCTTCTGATTTTAAGATAGCTAGCGTGTTTTCTGTTCATTGTATTTTGGCCATTTGCCTTTCCTTGCACAAGAAGACTTTGTTTGGCTTCCTGGATGATGCGGAGATGAGTTAAAGTCACATAGATAATGTTTGAATATCTTACGTTTGAATTTATATAAAGTACATTTAATGTGGTAAGGTTGCTCTCGTATGTGAGCCCACTAAAATGGCAACTGCTTTGTCCTATTTTCACTTTGAGTTGAGTGGCTGGTGGATGGGTGTCTCCACCTTCCTCAATCAGTGTGGATTACTGGGGTTCTCAGAGCATTTCCCTTAGAGGAGTAGTCTTTCAAAAAAGGTAAACTAAAACTCTACAATCAGGATTGGTTCAGAAAATTACCCAGCTCGGGAAAGGGAAATAAAAGAAACAAAGGTTGTGAAGTCCCTCTGTTAGAAATCCCAAAGTGGCTGCAAACCAAATATTAGCTTAGAGTTGTGACATGCATATTTAAAACAGCACACACACAAAGCTTTGAATCTAGCATTATGATAGTTAACAATAAATCACATCCATATGTTGTTAACGCAAGTACAAGGAAACAATTTTCTGAACTATTTTAAAGTTTAATGCAGTCAAATCATGAAGCTATGAGGAAATTATAATATCATCCAAGAGATTAAGCCACTGGCTTCATTTGGGGCCTTAAATAGATGATCTAGATTGACTTTTCATGAATCCACTTAGATAATTTCAAGCCTTCTTTAAATGTAAAAATAAATGTCTTGACACTTTCATTTTGTGCACTTGTCACACAGAATCATCACTAACAGTATTTTTAAAAACTTTACTTAAAAAAAAATATGTTTTTATTGATTTTTTTTTTTTTTTAGAGAGAGAGAGGAAGAGATAGAAGCATCAATAGTGAATCAGCATGTACCCTGACTGGGCATCTAACCGGCGACCTCTTAAGTGCATGGAACAACACTCAACCAACTGAGCCACACCAGCAGGGCTAAAAAACATTACTTTTTAATCTGTCAGGTTCAGGGAGAGTTCTCTGAGCTTGATGGGCATATGGAAGAGATGAATCTCTAAGAGGTTCCATTTTGACTGTGTAAAGTGATATGAGGGCCACTTGGAGAAGATCTGGATGAGGGAGGGAGGGAGGGAGGGAGGGAGGGAGGGAGGGAGGGAGGGAGGGAGGGAGGGAGGGAGGGAGGGAGGGAGGGAGAAGGAGGAAGGGAGGGAGGGTATCAAGCCAATCTCACTTAATGATTCTGTCACAAATGTCTTGATTTATATATCAAATTGGGTCCCCTAGTGTATTAAAAATAATGCCTCTCAGCCAAGTAGGAAATATCTCAGGAATACAAAAGTAGTTCAACATTAGAATGTAAAATATTAACACAAATTCCTAAATTTCTGGATGAAAGAAGAAATTCAATGCAGTAGAAAGCAAAACTATCAAGATTCATCTTTGCTTTGAAAAATCCTAAGTAAGCTAGGAACAGAAGAAAAAGTTTTTTAACATAATAAAAGGTATCTGCCAGAAACACCCACCAAATATTACCCTTAATTTTGAAATGCGTCTCTATTATAGTGAGAGGAAGGCAGTGATGGCAATAACCCTCACCACTTGTCACCGTTTTACTCCATATCACAGACAAGAGGTATAGAATTTGTAGAGAGAGAGAGAGAGAACTAAGAGGTTTGTTGGTGAAATGGTTGCATGACTAGGATATAATACAATCCAATGAAAACACACTTCGTAAGACAGGTTCGCCAAGTGCAGAATTCAAAGGATGCACATTAAAAGAAATTAATTTCTCCAACACAGCAATGGACGATAAGAACAAAACAATAGGGGAAAGGAACACTGTCAAAATAACCAAAAGTCATAAAACAGGAACAAACCTAGCAAGCATTTTTTTAAAATTATTTTTAATGTATTGATTTTAGAGAGAGAGGAAGAGGGAGAGAGATATTGATTCATTGTTCCACTTATTTATGCCTTCATTGGTTGATCCTGGTGTGTGCCCTGACCCAGAGTCAAACCTGCAACCTTGGTGTATCGGGAGGATGCTATGACCAAGCCAGGCCGAGCCCTAGCAAGCATTTTTAAGCTTTTATGAAGAACATTATAAAGCCCAGACTAAGGGAAAGAAACACCATGCTCCCATATGAGAAGAGCCCTTCTTGTAAAAGATGTCTATTATCCCCAAATTTTCTAAAATATTCAATGTACTGCAAATCAAAATATTCACAGGTTTTATTTGTTTGTTCAATAAAATTTTATATACATTCTTACGCTCACATGAAAAAGAAAGTGCACAAGACTAGCCAAGAAGAATTTGAAAATAATAATGGTAGGGTACAAAGGTGAGGATGGGCATTGAGAAAATTACTCTACTTGGGCATCAAAAAATATTACAAGAGTTAGAACTGTGTTGTCAAATAGAATAAGTCAACAGAAGGATATTGACAGCCCAGGCTGGGATGCTCAGCTGGCTGGAGCGTTGTCCCACACACCAAAAGGCGGCTGGTTGGGTTCCCCGTCAGGGCACATGCCTAGGCTGCAAGTTCAATCCCTGGTCCAGGTGTGTACAGGAGGCAACCAATGATGTTTCTCTCTCTCTCTTTCTCCCTTCCTCTCTCTCTAAAATCAATAAAGACATATTTTAAAAAAAGAATATTGAGAAATAGAATATTGCCAAATGAACAGAGAATCACAAAACATATCTATGCACATTCAGAAATTTACTATATCACCAAGTTATTTTAGTTCATTAGGAAAAGAATAGACCCTTTGATAAGTGGGGTTGGTACCTATTTGGAGAAAATTAAGTCATAGTCTTTTACTATAAAATAATAATAAATTCAAGATGGCTTAAGGAGTTAGACATCAAAATAATTCTAAATATATAAAATAACAGCAGAAAATATAGAATGTTTTAGCAAAGGGAATGGTTTTCCTAACAATGCATAAGTATACAGAGATGATTAGCAACATAAAGATTAAAAACTTCTGGTCAATAAAAGCTACATGTCCATAGGTTAAAGCTAAGTGACAGACAGCAAGAAATTATTTGTAACAGACAATTGATTAAAGGCCATAATATATAAAGAGTTCTTAAAATTATACTTTGCAAAAAAGCATTTTTTAAATGAGAAAAAGCTATGAAAATATATTTTTATAAATCATCAATACATTTATTAAAGAATGTTTCAACTTATTAGTAATGAGGAAAGTAAAATTTGAACCAACAGTTAGACAGTAATTTTTGTCCACCAAACAAAAAAAATAAATAAAAATTGGTGATTTCCAGTGTTGATGAAGTTACCAGTAAATGGGCTCTTAGCACTTTGTAGAAATATAAATCGATAACACTTCATTAGTAGGGTAATTTGATAGTATTGACATTTAAAACATGCATATCAGGAATTCTACTTTTAAGAATTTACCCTACAGAAGGACTCTTACATGTGCAGAAAACAGCATAGAATGTTTGTCACATTGTTTGTAATTATGAAAAAAATTGGAGTTTTAAATGTATATCAACTGAAAAGTAGTTGAAGCTTATAATAATTTAATTCAATGGAATACTCTGCCCCATTAGGAAATATAAAATAAACAGTTATATGCATTAAGATCTTTGAGACAAAGTAAAGAAAAAGAAAGAAGAACAGTGTGCATAATATGATCTCATTTATGCTTTCTTTTTTGGTAAATATTTTTATTAATTTTTCAGAGAGCAAGAGGAGGGGAGAGGGAGAGATAAACATCGATGTGAAAGAGAAACATAGATTGGCTGCCTCCTGCATGCCCCTTACTGGGGATCGAGCCCGAAACCTGGGCATGTGCCCTGACCACGCGGAAATCGAACTGACAACCTTTTGGTGCACAGGACAACACCCAACCAACTGAGACACACAGGCCAGGGCTATGCTTTCTTCTTAAAGAAAGATCACGTATGTATAGATACATTAACACTGACATAAAAAAGACTACACAGATCTACAGCAACCTGTTAATAGTGGTTACTTCTGGAGATGGAGTTGTGGAAGAAAGGGGAGGAGTGTGAAGGAAGACTTTCAAAGATTAGTTCATATATAGTTTGAACCTTTTATAATAAGTATACATTCATATATTATTTGATCAACTTAAAAATACCAATAATTCGCAAAGAATTTTTAAAAGTCAAACACATTTTGTTGATAATACTATCTTAAGCCCTTTTAGGTCCTCGTGCTTCTGTTTGTGCTGACTGATGGGAATTATTTGTCTATCCACTGGATGTTTGGGGTTTGTTTATAGCCAAAGATTTTTCTTAATAGGATAATTTTTCATCCTTTTAGGTAATTCTTTCATATTTCCTTACTATTTTCTTCCGAGTAAAATTCTTCCTCAAAAAGAACTGCTGATGTCTCCACAAAATAGTATAGTAAAGGACAGTAACATAATTATGGGCCACTAATTTTTACGGAGGTAAAGGGCATTGGCTTGTCCTATTGAAATCCACTTGCTAATAGGGCAGTTCTCAACGGCCTAATTCTTTCTCATTAGTCATTTATTACCCCACCTTCCCCCACCACACACACAGTTCCATTTCAAAATTCAAGTCTTTTATCAAACTTTAAGATAAACAAGTGACAATGCTCTTTCCACTTCCCTTAGCTAACACTCTGCGTCACCCTCAGTGATCAGCTTTTACTTAGCTTGCCCAATGGGTCTGGGCAGTGCCACCCCACAGAATTAGGAAGGGCTTCAGGGCTTTAGAAAGTAACTTCTTAGGAAGTAAGAAACCTGTTTGGGACTTGAATTTCGTGTAAGTACTTGGAACAACAAAACACCCACGTGAGACCTAGGTGATTTCTCCCTGGCCTTTGAATAAAATCCAAACTCCTTGCTTAGCCTGTTGTTTGAGGTCCTGAATGTTCTAGGAGATCCTATGACCTCATATCATACCACATCCTGGTCAAGCTGACCTTCCTCATACCCCTAAGAAATTTACAATCTAGATAAAGTGATATGATCTGTATACAGTTAACCTTAATAGAAGGAATAGTGCCAATTATTGGTTTCTAGCTGTTAAGTCTTAAATTGTATTTCCCCCAAAATATGTTGAAGTCCTAATCCTTGGTACCTATGAGTCTGACCTTCCTTAGAAATGGGGTCTTTGGAGGTGTAATCAAGTTGAGGCCTTAGGGTGAACCCTAATCCAATATTATGGCTGGTGTCCTTATAGAAGAAAGTGTTATGTTGAAGACAGATACACAGGGACAACACAATGTGATGATAGAGGTGGATTTCAGATTGTAAGCTTTGCAGATGCAAACCAAGAAACACCAAGGATCAGTGGTCACCACTGGAATCTGGGAGAAGCAAGAAAGGATTCTACCCAGCATCTCAGAAGGAGCGTGGCCCTGCTGACACCTTGATGTCCGACTTCTAACCTCTAGAACTCTGAGGGGAAAAATACTGTTGTTTTAAGACACTAGATGTGTGGTAATTTGTCACAGAAGCTCCAGGAAACTCATACAACATCCAGTCCTCCTTACATTTAGCGACCTTATGACAAAAATAAAAGTGGAAAGTGCTGTCAATCTTAAGAATAGGTGATTATTCAGCACCTCTTCGGTCTGGATATTAATTCAAAACACAGAGGAAGGTCTGAAATAACAAGTATTGAAATTTTATGTACAAATATATGAGAAAGAATTGTGCTGAATTCAGAATCAGTGATACTTTCTTTTTAGCCCAGCACTATGAACATTGTGTTTTACTAATAAACTACTGATGGGTGAGGAGGTGGTGGAGCAAAAAGGTCATAAAATGAATGATTTAACCTAAGATGGTTTGACAGCTGGCCTAGTTCCCAAAACAGACACCTGGGGAAATTGCCATGTGAGTTTCCAGAGGCAGCTCACTAAGACTGCTCCCTCCTCACCAATGGAAAAGTACAGAAGCTACTACCTCCTTGGGCAAGGACTTGACCGTGTGGTCCTGCCAGTGTCAGTCAGAGAACAGTCCATTTTTCTTATCAGGCAAAAATTCTACTTAGGAGTACTGATCTCCAGTGTTGAGCAAACCTAGCAATTACAGTATGTATGCCCATCTACACTTCTGATTGTAAAGAGGTGTTGAAATAAAACCAGCCAAAGGAACAGAGGATTGAGTAAAAGACAGGAGCGATGACCTAGGCCCAGGTCTTGTTTCCTTCCCTAACTCTACCACCTACCAGGCACTGACTTTGGCAAAGTCAGTGCCAATTTGCGGTACATTTCTCCATATACTCAATACAGGGAGAAACGCCACACCATTGTGAGCATCAAAATAAATGACATATGAAATGAAAAAAATTAAGAACGTAAAGTCTTATAAAAATATAAGGTTTTTGTTTTGTTTTGTTTTTTAAATATATTTTTATTGATTTCAGAGAGAGGATGGGAGCAGGAGAGAGAAATAGAAACATCAATGATGAGAGGGTCATTGATTGGCTGCCTCTTGCATGTGCCCTGACCGGGAATCGAACCATGATCTCATGGTTGATGCTCAACCACTGAGCCACTCGAGCTGAGCAAAATGCAATGGTTTTAAAAGATACCTGTAGGGTGCTATAATTTCACATACAACCTAAACTCCTCTGGTACCACATTTCTAAAGACCATTATTATCCAGTTCCATTATACACACCAAAAGGGTAATGCCATAGTGTTCCAAATCCAGAGAATGCCATAATTTCAGCTACAGAATAAATTTCAGACTCCTTCACATGGCTTGTAGCACCTTCCTTGACCCCTGTCCAGCCTCCTTTTATAGCTGCTTATCCCTGGGTGTGCACCCTTAGTATTAGGGAAGGAAACAATACTGCTTGTGAAAGGAGTAAGGCAAACTGGTTCAGCTTGAACTCTTAGGCCCTTGATCAAGTAAAAGAACTAATCTGTGCTTCATTGTCTTCAGTTATAAAATAGGTCCAATCATACTACATATCACCAAGTAAAACATAACAGTACTCAGCACATAGTAATTGCTCAGTAAATGTTTCCTGAATACACATGATCCTTCCAACCTCTTACCTTTGTCCACAACACATTGCTCACCTGGATTTACCTACTTCACCTCTACCTGTAGAAATCCTACCCACTCTCCCAGCCCCAACTTAAATGCCACATCAGTAATGAAGCCTTGCCTGATACTTCCAAGCAGATATGAGCATCACCTCCCTAGAGCTTTCAAAGCACTCTTGGGGCTCTGTATTATGGTGAATCATATTTTTCCTTGTTCAAATTATGTGTACCTGTCTTTTCCTCCTTAATAAATTGTGAGCTCACCTCCCCCCTCCCACCCCAAGACATACTTCTTTTGTCATTCGTCTTTGTATCCCTCTAGCACTTAGACGGGTGACTTTCTCACAAAAGCTGTTGGGTAAGCCTTTGATGAATATGTTCATAACCTGCCCAAAGCTCTGGCAGTGATTTATTCTCCCAGTGGTTCTTTACTTTGGGCAATGTAGGTGTTTGATGAATAATAGTGTGCTTTAAATATGTAAATGTAATTTATGTTTACTGGGTTGTTTGGCTTAATTGTAATGAGTATGAAATAATTTGTAGTTTGAAAGGAAAACCTAATACAGTAATAATAAACATTTTATACTTCAGTTATTTGATGATAAGTTGCCATCAATTGCAATATGCACCATTAATTTACTAACTACTACTTTTCAAGAAAAACTTCCACATTAAATATATCCAAAGATCGTAGGAAGCATCCTAGCTTCAGAAATATAAAGTGTGAAGAAGACATGCATCCGAATTGAAGAAATGCAGTTAGGTCTCTGTCTCCCAAAAAAAGCCCCCTCCATGCCCCAAGAAGTACACACATTAAACTAGACTCACTCAGCCAGTCCTGTCAGGCAGAACTCAGCCTCCCATCTCATTGTCTCAGACTTCTCCTTTTCTATTTGATTGGTCCTCACATTTTGTTACTTCTGCTTCTAGATCATTCAACATCTGTCTCTTCTTTTCCATGTCCACCTGCATCTTCCAAGCCCCAGGTATGGCCCACAACACAACACAAAAGCATGCAACCGGTCTCCCGATATACAGACACCCCAACTTAACCCTTCCTATCTAATCATGTCCTATGCCAGGTTTATTGAATTAAATTTAAACTTCTCAGTTTTGCATTCAAGTTCACCCATAATCTTATTCATATCTAACTTTCCAGTCTTAACTTTTAATTTAATAAATTGATTTAGAGGCTTCAAGATGCAACATTCTTCCTCCTGAGAATATACCTATCATTGTTATACCTCTGCATCTTTGTTTAAACTGTTCCCTCTTCCTAAAACCCAGTTTCTATTCATTGAAACTCTCTCCATTGTTAAGAGCTGAGCTCAAATGCCACCTGCTGTGTGAGGCATTCCCTGATGACAGCAGCCAGAATGTCTCATTGTCACTACTGAACTCCTGTACAGTTTAGTATCTGCCCCACTCACACAGCCCTTGATACACTACCATATATCCTAGTGATTTTTTTGTATGGCCATTCTCCTATTAGGCTGGGAGGCCCATTTTATATATATGGGGTTAAACCCTCATAGGCTTAAACAACATCTTGGTTTAGTAAAAAATATATGTCAAATAAATTAATATGATTTTGGGAGCAGATATTTCAGTTGACTGGATGTCACATAGAAGTTACTGAGTAACACGGGGGGAGTCAAGACAGATAAAAATTACTGACATTAAGGATTTTATTCCAAACTCTTTCCCATGTGCATTCGGTGGGACACTCAGAAGTGGAGTTCATGAACACACGGAGCATCTTTAGGGATGTGTTCAAAGTTAAACAGCCATGTCCCTAACCAACTTGTTTTGTTTAGACCAAGTAGAACAAATGGAAAATGGAAATGATGAAACATTAAATATTCTCGTGGATGGAGAGGAGGAGCACTAAAGTGTATGCAATCACCAAAATACTGGTGTTTTACGTTAGCAGTGCCAGAGAGAGGTATCATCACCATTCTACAGAGAGAGACGGGAAAAGCGGCATTTTACAGGGAGAGAGCAGGAAGCCTTGCGTGCCTTTCCCGCTGGGGGCACGACTTGAGCAGACCAGCTCTTTCCCAGGGAGAATCTCGGGCCGCCCCGCGTTGTCCTTGACGAGAATAAAAGTGAAGCCTGTGCCAGAGATGCATCTGGAGCGCGGCAGTCACCACCGGCTGGCTCCGATGACAATTCTCACTACCGACTCAAAGAAGCCCACTGATCAGGACACTAAGCGACAAAAGGAAAGCGTGACAACCGCAACCCAGAGCAAGTGTGGCGTGCAGACCAAAGACAGGAAAATGTACCAGTCCCTGGCTTCCAGCCGCAGGCTAAGAAACTGAATGAAGGGAAAACGCCAGCTTGTATCGATCTGTTGCTTTCATCTATGATATGATATTCCACTCCATAATCAGGACAACATTCACTCCCTGGGAAGCAGATTGTTAATATTCCCCAGTCTTTCTCCGGCTGCTGTATTTCATCTTTCTGAATAATAGCTACCATAAGGGCAAAGTGTGTTTGTCACATATTTTGTCTCACTCACACCCCTGGCAAAACATTCTGTACATATCACACACCACCAACACATAACCAAATAGGGAACTTTTCTTTCCCTCTTCACTCCAGAAAACAGGGGTTGCAATGTGTGTGCTTTTTCACCAGACTATGGACTCCCAACTCTCCTTGGTTTAGAGAGTCCGTTTACTAGCTGGCTTTTAGAGTAGATCGTTAAAAATAAATGTTTTAAAACAGTCTTTCTAAAATGCAGGGATGATATGAGCAATGTGTTCACTACAATTAACTTCGATTTGTATTCCAATTACTACAAACTGATGACTTCATTATATTCATGCTTCTGAATCTTTCAAACAGTAAAAATTCCTTTAAATAGCAAACAGTTCACAAGTGTGTACCGTTACAGACTCATCCCTCTCCACTGTATCCCTTGCTTGCTGTTTGCTATCCTTTGCTTAATGGTTTAGCTTTTGGAATATGGTTCATTGTCTCCAGCAACTGGAAACCAAAACCACTTAAATCCGTGAACCCCCCAGGAAAAGCAGTGCATTTATATGGAATGCTAGCAATGTTTAGGGACACACTAGGAGGTAAAGTAGCCTTTGTCATTTTCAAGTGAACCACCTTGGCTTTGTGTAAATTTCCCTTTTCCTCCACTTTTGAAATGTGATTTCCCTGAGGGCAGGAATCATGTCCTGGAACCTTTGGACTGCATGAGACTTGGAAGACCATCTAGTCCTTGCTCAACAAACCCCGAGGCCCTCTGTGTCGTTCTCCAAGTGAGTAGTAGTTAATTATTTACTTGATCCCATGGGTTCCTGAATGATTTGGTGCAGAGAGGAATGAAATTCTGTGTTATTTTGCTTTCAAGTACTGCTAGTCTGTTCATTTTATGTAGTTTTGTGTTTTTCTTTTTCTTCATCTTTCGTCACCTTTTTGTGAAGGCTCTAACGAGGTTTATAAAGAAATACAAAAAATTGGCATGCAAACCAGGTTTTAAAAAAAAAAGTAGGGCAGGCCGAGAGGAAACCAGTGGACTCCCTAGAAGAAATTGTACTTGGCTCTGATTTTCCTATTTACACTCTTGTTTTTCTTTTAGATGGCTGGTATTTGAACACTGCTAAGAATAAGCTAGTACAATGGGCTTTGCAAAGAGAAGGAAAAGAAGATAAGAATTGAACCCAAATGTCAACATCATAGGTTAAATAAAATTTCCCCCAATTCTGAATGTTTTATCCCTAGCTTTAAAAACACTCAATTTGTTTCTTACCAAGGTGAACTCCACACTCTGCACATTTCTTCTCAATTTGTATTGCTGGTAGATGAAAAGCCATCATAAAGCTTGAGCTGCGGGGTGGGGGGGGAGCCTTAATAATCACCCAATATAACTCCTTCATTTTACTGATATGAACAATTTGACACAAAGAAGTGAAGCAACTTGCCTGGGGACACATGGTCATTAGGAGCAGCAGTAAAATGTGTCACAGGCTTTCTATTTCCCAGACCAACGATCTTCCCACCAAACCACACCACCTTTCCCTGGGAGGTCGCCATTAGAAACCACTTTGCCTTTTTTTCTTCTCTCCTCATAAATCAGCCTTCAAAATTTTCCATCATTTTTATGGTCTTTCAACTAATATCTAAAATGTCAGCATGGCATAAGACTATAGGCAACTTTTCGACGAAACTTAAGATAATCAGTTCATTTGTTCATAATGGTATCAAAGGTTTCTACTTAGTAAAAATAATTCTTTTTTTTAGTTTTTTATTTTTATTGATCTTAGAGGGAGATGAAGAAAGAGAGAGGGAGAGACAGAGAGAGAGAGACATTGATTTGTTGTTCCACTTACTGATGCATTCGTTGGTTGCTTTTTGTATGTGGTGGGACAAGGATTGAACATGCAACCTTGGCATATCGGGACAGTGCTCTAACCAACTGCGCTACCCGGCCAGGGCCTAAAAATAACTCTTTGCTGCTATTTCCTGATTTAAAACCAAATTCTCATACATATTCCTGGTTTTGCTCTTTTCCTACTCCCTTTCATTGCTACAGATCACATTGCTAAGATTTCTGAAGCCTGACATAAGAATCGTTTCGTACTCAATCCTGCTGCCTACTGCTTGTCATCCGTCCATCAATTCAAAAATGAATATGTAGGAACGTATTTCAGTCTTGGCAGGACAAATTTTTTAAAGACTCTGACTGATTTACAACATTTTACCAAATTGCTAGAAATATACTCTGACAAGAAAAAAATCCTCAATACTAAAACATAATTATAGGAAAGCAAAAAAAAAAAAAAAAGAAAGGAAAAAAAAAGTTTCATTCTTTAGGTATCCGGAAAAGTCCGAGATGAAACAACACTAAATGAAATACTGATTTTCTTTTTGTCTGTTCTAAACATGAGATACTTTTTTGTGCTTGATATTTGAGGTAGATAGAATATAGAGTCAATCACTGTAACCGGAATTTCATTGGAAAATAAAATCAGTATAGTAAAGCAATAAAAACCCATTGTACTAAATGTGCACACTGAATTAGCACGCCCTTTTTTCATGAGAAGGAAAAACGTTGTGCATATGGAAGGGACCTCACACTCTAATATTCTTTCTCCTGAGCTCTTGCTGTCTCAGGTGGAAGGCTAGGGAAAAGCAAAGTTAATTTAACATACAAATAGTACAGTTTAAAAACAACATGTGGACATTGCCACAGTTTTGTTGTTCAATATTGGTCTCCACTACAATAGGGATTTGGAGGAGTCATTACATAAATGTCCTTAGAAAATTGTGTGTCTTTTTTCATCTCAAAGGATAAAATGGAAAGAAAGGAGAGGAAAGAGGAGCATCAGAGGAGAGGCTTGGCTGGTGTTGTTCAGTGGTTGAGCGTCAACCCATGAGCTGACTTCCCGGGTTCCTTTCCCTGTCAGTGCACATACCCCCAGTAGGGGGCGTGCTGGAGGCAGCCAATCCATGTCTCTCATGACGTTTCTATTCCTTTCCCTTCCTCTCTCTAAAATCAGTAAAAACATAATTTTTGTTTAAAAAAAAAAGGGGGGGGGGCAGAAATAAGAGGGGAAAAGGAGAAGAAAAGCAGCAGGAGGAGAAGGTTGGAGGCTCTTCCTGCGTTATGTGAAGACTGTCAGAGGGAGAAAGATGAATCTAATTTGATTCTAAATTTTTTTTAATTAAATTTATTGAGTCAAATTTTAATAACTTTATCATTCATGTCTTTCTGCCAACTGTCCCTTCAAATTGCCTTTATAACCACAACAAAGTTTATCTGGAATTACAAAATTTTAAAAATATGATTAGAGTTTAAAACATGCTTGGGACAATCCCCTTCTTCTGCTTCATTTTATAGACAAGAAAATTTGATAGAATCAGGGTATTTGATTTTCCCAGGGACACATAGAAAATTATTTGAAATAAATTAGAAAGGAAAAAATTATTTTAAAACAAAATTACTCTGAGCAATTTTGGGGGAATAGTCATTTAGATCAGTTTACTAATAATTCATAACTGAATATTTAGAAAAGATATATTGTCTATCCTCAAGTGTTCGATCCCTTGTATATAAAAACACTCAAATTTAAGGGCGAAGAATGTCCTTTTACTAAAAATTGTCACAGGAGTATCTCTTCCCCAGGTCCCTGAGTTTCTTAACTAGAAGTAGAGCTGAATTAGTCTGTGAAAAGCAAACTTCCCCACCGAGTTTATTTTATGTAGGGAAAACTTAAATATGAGAAATAAATTTAGAACAAAGAAAGTCCCAATTTTTTCCTTTCATAGGTTGTGGGTATCTGGAAGAAGACTGAGAGAAGAAATCGGGAGGAAGCTAAGACCTGAATGACGATGCGGCAGAGCCTGAGGACTAATCTGATACGAATTTTGATTATCTAAAAGAAGATGCGACTGACATGAGATGTCCAGACAGGAACAACCTGGGTATTCTTCTTCAAGTGAGTACTTGAGGTGGCACTATCCAGAAAGGAAACACCATTTAACATTAGTGTGTATTGCCAAGAGAATTTGGGGAGTGTCTTTTTCTGAAGTTTTACAAAGTTAGGCAAGACATCAGGGGAAGAGGGTTGGATGAAATCCAGTGACTGCGTATAAGAACTGAGCGTATAAGAACTTAGTATCATCAAGCAGCCCTCTAGCCCTAACATGTTAAACAGAGGACCAAGAATGTAGAAAAAATAAATATATCCTATTCTCTTAAAAAGAAAAAGGAGGTACAAAGGAAATTGCCTTAATCTGTCTCCAGGCATTTGCAGAAGAGAACACATTGTTTGTATCTACAGGGACTGGAAGATACTATAAAAAATTATCAGTTTGTGGGGTCACAGTTCCTGCCAGAGTAACCTAATTGTCTTTGACTCACTTTTAATCTGAGTGGATGTGGTGAAAACGGCTGATGTTGCTTAACAGCATTTTAGAGCTGGTGTTAAATATAGAAAATTCACAAAAAAGATTCTTATCTATAGAGGAGTGGAAAACATTGTTACACATGATGAAAAGATCAGAGAGAGAGGGGAAGGTGGGAAACCGTTCCGTCCTGCCACATATTTCATCTGTGAACAAAGCTCCCACTGTCTTCAAAGGAAGATCTGTACCCAAAAGAAATAGTTAAGTGTGTGTGGGGGACTGAAAAGCAGGTCCATTATGAATAAAATTACCAAAAAAAAAGTATATATTACCTGAAGGTAGCGATGGAAACATGACACACTATTCGAAACTGAAAACAGGAAAACTAAATATTGTTACAAGGAGCAAAGAGAATCAGTTGTGAACACTACAACTTTTAATACAAGAGAACAGTTTAGAACAAGTCACAAGAAAAAAAATTTAATATAACAATTTTATGGCTTTAATACCTAATTTTCTATGACCCTAATTCTCAGACTAGCCTAGACATTAGTTGGAACTTGTTAGTGCAGATGAAGATGGAAAGACACACTGATGGTCTCACTTCTCATAAATGTACCACATGATAGAGCTTACCTCTAAAAAAAGATGAGGAAAATAAAGGCATAAAGTATATAAATCAAAATATGTAAAGACTTCTCACATCAGCACATTGGGTAAACAACCATTGGCTTTACTATATATACATCATTTGTGCCTGCAAGAGTGGTTGGAGTTGAGAAACTAACACACAGAGCAATCACTATACATCCACTTTTTGAGGAAACAGTCCTAATGTCCTTCAACAATTATATCTCTTAAACATCCTTTAATAAATCACATTTAAAATTTTTGACTTAGAAAATATAATCAGAGTAATTAGACATCAAATCAACAAGACATTTTCACCACACTAGCTTTACACACTTGATATACAGAAAAACATTTCATGCTCTGAGTTAAATTTAACTTTTTCCCAGAAAGAATCTGTGAAAATCAAATTCAAAGCAAAACTTTTATCAAAGACCTACTGTATATCTGGCTCTGGGCTAAGGGAAAGTGGCTCTGGGCTGAAGTTATTAAAACCTTGTCTCTGTCCTGCATGAGTCTAGGAAGAGATGAGCCTGCCCACGTCCACAAAGAACAAGACAGAAATGGTACAAAGCACTTCAAGAAGACAGACACAGAGACTGATTTCTTCTTGTGATGGTGGAAGTAGTTGCCTTTGAAGGATGAAGACAAGTTTAGAGAATCAGTATAATTTCAACAGTTAGATATGGCAGCCAGTGATGAATTAATATTTCACATGTGAATGAGAGTATAAGGAGAGTCAAGAGGAGAAAACACAGAGAAAACCGATCAGAGATTGATAAAAATGCTGGTATTTCAGGAGGGTGGGCTGCTTAGTAAAAGATAACTACCAAGCACTTTATTGTGGGGCTGGATGGGAAAAGACCCCTATCTTCTAAATAATTTGGACTTAATTCAATAATCAAAGTTACCGAGTATATGGCGACGGAAAGAGATTTGACTTTGGGTGGTGGGCATGCAATGCAATATACAGATGATGTATCATAGAAATGAACACTTGAAACCTATATGATCTTATTAACTAATGTCACCCCAATAAATTTAATAAAAAATTAAATTAAATTTAAAAAATAATCAAAGGACAATCTCTAATTTTTTGAGCAAAGATATAAGTTAACTAAATGAAAAATTTAGGAAAATTGACTTGGCAGTGGATTATAAGATAATTGTAAAGGAGAGAGCTAAAGTCCAGTTCTACTAATGCCATAACCTTAGAAATAAGCGCTAAAGGCTTAAACTAAAACAATGTCGGTGAGGAGGGAAAAGGAAAAGAGTAGAAACCAGAAACACTGGTGATGGATAAACAATTGGACTTTGTAACTCCTAGGTGTAAGGAGAAATGGGAAAGGGGATGGATGATTCTGCGCCATCCTGGGCAACAGGAAGGATAATGCTATGAAACAAGCAGCCATTTCACTGCCACGACTGCAGTCAAGCTCCAGCAAACAGTGCTCAACCTTTGCAGTCCAAAAATTAAATCACAATGGAAAGTCTTATATTTGCTTTATCCCACACTACAGAAGCCATTTGTAATGGCAGGGCAACAAATACCAAGATTCTGTAGCTTTCCAAAAACAACAATTCTGAAAGTCATACTAAGTGTCCATCTTCAACTCGACTAAATAATTAAGTGTCTGACCACCCCTTCAGACAAATGTCCAGTCAGAGAATCTGACCTCAGCACCAAAGGCTGTCATGAAATTCATGTTTCAGCTGCTTCCTCTTCCTACAGCAAGCAACCCTTATGAAGTCATACTCTACCAGTGACTCTTATCAGAAGGGGAGGAATGTGGACAGTGAAGGGTAGGCAGCTGAAGTTTGACCTTTAATAACCTAGTCAAAAGCAAGGATTTAAAGTAGTTTAAGTGTTAAAAAATAATAAACTAAATTAAGAGAAGAATTGGGTCAAGCAACACTATAAATACCCATTTGGGTGGAGATGTCAGTGTAGGCAATGTGACAGAAAGCTCCTACAAGTAGCTGGGAATATTTAGCCAAAGATATTGACCTTGTTTCTTTGATATAAGTTTTCCAAACACACTTAAATATGAGCACACAAGCTCTCTTTAAATTGTATCTTTGGATCTAAGGCCTGTAAACACA
Source organism: Miniopterus schreibersii (assembly GCF_964146895.1). Taxonomy (NCBI): domain Eukaryota; kingdom Metazoa; phylum Chordata; class Mammalia; order Chiroptera; family Miniopteridae; genus Miniopterus; species Miniopterus schreibersii. Next base: position 52,536,168 of record NC_138108.1, on the reverse strand, counting down.
TCCTCACTGAATCTTAATGATTGTTTGCTCTAACTCTATGGAGGCCAAAATGGGAAGAAAAGCTGACCTTGAATGCTCCAATTAATACCCCTGTGAAGGAAGACCAAGAGTATGTGCACTGTAGATGTACCTGTGAACGCTGCAGGGGGTGGGGGTGGGGTGTGGTGGGGATTATTCCCGGGCCAGTTGGTCTGACCCGGGGCTATCAGGCCTAAGTGATGCAGTGCCACATGCGAACAAGAGTTTTAATCAATGCGTGCTGAGCAGAGGAGCATGAGAACTGACTGCAGAAACCAAGTGAGAGAGTGTGAAGGTCAATACAGAGGAGAAGGGAGAGAAACCCAAAAAAGACAACACATAACAAGAATGTGTTCTGAAACACATTCTGTGAATGGGGCCTTCCATGCTGTCCCCACCTTTCTCTTACACATAGCTTACTTTGCTTTGCTTGGTTAGGAGACGAGTTCTTCAATACCAAACCTCAGCTGGGGCTGCAGACCTGGTCTCAGTACCAGAGGACCAGCATAGATACTATCGGTTGTGCAGGCCTTGCTCTTATAGGCACCTATACTATCTATTCCCATAAAATCTAAGAGCAAAGAAGGTTCAGCCTTCACACTTCGGCCTCATCTTTTCTACCCAGAGTTTCATCTTCATACTAATTTAGCCACTGCCAAACATTCAATGCAGGTGTCTGAGCAATTCAGGTGAGCTTCACTAGAAAGGGTAAGGGCAGATGCGGTAACTGTGGTTCCTAGAAGATGCAGTCTCAGTGCACCTGCTCACATGAAACTCAGCATTGTACTAGCCCATTTCCCTTTCACAATCAAAATGGCACTTCTCAGAACCCTCTGGATAAAGAAGAAAGCTCAAGGCATCTGCTATTTACCCCAGGGGAACGATTTTAGAAACACTTTTTCTAACCACTCCTGGCAATTGTCCCTAGTGAGATTTTATACCCTGGATCTTGCTTCTGAGACAATGGGCAAGCCCTAGTTGGTTTGGCTCAGTGGCTGGAGTGTTGGCCCATGGACTGAAGGGTCCTGGGTTTGATTCTGGCCAAGGGCACCTACTCGGTTGCAGGCTCGATCCCCAGCCCTGGTCAGGCTCATGTGGGAGGCAACCAATTGATGTGTCTCTCTCACATTGATGTTTCTCTCCCTCTCCCTTCCACTCTCTCTGAAAAGCAATGGGGAAAACATATCCTCAGGTGAGGATTAATAAAAAAAAAGAAAAGAAAAGAAAAAAAATGGGCAGCACCTTCCCAAGCATGAGCCACCACCTTCCCTCTCTTGTTAGCCTAACTCAGAAGAAAGAGCTGTCTCCTCCTAACCCTGATTCAACAATTTAATTTCCTGAACACTAATTGAGCATCTACTGCATACAAAGCTACGGCATAAAGGTCTAGACATTAGAGGAATGAGCCTAAGAAGTAAAGATACTTATGGCAAATAGTATTTCCCAAAGATGACCTTATCAATGCAGCCCAACCCACATGCTCTTCTTACCATGTGATTTTCAAGAGTCAGGATATACCTTCTCCCCCTTGAGTCTCAGTAAGCTTGTGACCACTTCAGGAATATGACTCTGTGACAACCAAGGGTAAATTAGACAAGGCAGTAGAGCTACTGCCCAGTTCTATTGGGATGCTTGGAGCCCAGCCACCACGCTCCGAGGAAGCCAAGCAGCTATATGGAAAGACCATGCATAGCTGTTCTAGTTGCTCTCTCCCTCAAGGCCCCAGCTGAGAGCAGCATCAGGCACCGCACTGTGAGCGACTGAGCCTTCAGATGACTCCAGCCCCAGCTTCTGAGCCACCAACTGATGCTGAGTAAAACAAAAATGAGATGTTCCCACCGAGCCCTGCCCAAATTGCAAATCTTTGAACAAAATAAATGTTCTCATTAGTTTAAACCACTAAGTCTTGGGCTCATTTGTTACTTAATAATAGCCAGCTAGAACACTATACATCACATGACCTCAGATAGCTTACAGTCAATTCAGGGAAATAAGCACATTCATGAATGACTATAATATGTAAAGGTATAACACAAGTACTTTAAGAGAACAACACACTAAAATAAATATGCATTCATGTGTGTATATATCCTGGTTTATGTATAGACTATTTCTAAATATATTAAAGATCAGTAATAGTTACACCTCTGTGGAGTAGTCTCTGGGTGTAAGGGAAGGAAGACTTCTTTCGGTCTATCTCTTTGTATGTTTTAACCCTTACCTTATGCATGTACTTCTGTAACTTCAAAATCTGTTTAAATTTCTCAAATAATTGTACATTAAGAGGTAAAAAAGTGCTGTGGGTACCACATGGGGACTATACTTCAGGTGTCCCATGAGGACAGTATGCAACTAAGCTATTGGGAATAGCTGGATTTTCTCTCTCCCTGCCTGTTTACACATCTATATAAAAATTAGTACAAACCTCACAGGGTTTTTGGGGAAAATTAAAGTGCTTTAGAAGTACCTGACAAATACTAAGCACTCAATAAATGTTAATAAAAATATCTAAGAAATCCCAAGCTGCTGAGCACGGACATGGCATGTGGACCCAAGGACCCAAGTGACAGAAGCGGACTATTGCTTTAGGAAGGGAAACATTTTCTCTCCTCCCTAGATTAAAGGATTAAAAAGAACCAGCATTTTTAGGTGATGTTGCAAGACAGGGTATATGACATCTTTGAAAACATTGTGAGAACTTCTGCAAATACCACTCTGACTTATAGTTTCCAAAATGTTACAAGACCACTAAATTAAACCTTCGCACCTACTTCCCCATTCTGCTTCCCCTTCATGGTTTTCATTGGGTGTGACAGTTGTCTGCGTATTACAGATGACTGGCCCCCTATGGAGGGGGCCAAAGAGATTAGTGTTTACTTTTGCACCTAACCTTTAGCTGAATTTTGAGAAACTGAGCATATCTCAGTTATGTCAAAGGAAAACCAATCTTTTTATTTGTTCTCATATGTAGTTTTCCCATTCAAGTTATATAGAATGAGGTACTTCATTCAAAAGATGGGGTGGGGTTAAGTTGTCTTCCCCAAAATGCCCCATAATCTAAAAATTTGGTGAAAGCATGATCTAGTTCTAGAGGCATGAAGAGTTGGAGTGGTCTAAAAAAATAGATAAAATGAAGCTGCTCATGGGATTCATGATGTGAGAGCACAATCATAGCATTTTCATGGTTGACAATGGGTTATCTTAAGTTCTGTAGATTTCAGGGTAATGGCATCATCGTCCCGCTAGCAAAGTAAATGAGTAATGAGAAGTTCCTCTCTGACTCAGGAACTTCTGTTTTTTCCTGTTTGGTTTAATTTACCTAAGTATCTTAGAAACACGTGAATTATCATTTCAGCTCCTTAAAGGTGGCTGGACTTGATCTTTTCCTTTCTTTTTCTTTTTTCTTATGAACCAGGCATTTTACATCATTCAAGTTTATGGCATTTTAGGAATAATTTTACATCTCCATTTCCCGCTCCTTTTAGCTTAGAGATGATACCAGCCTTTGAAATATAAGAGAACTCTCTACATGCACAGTGAATTGAACAACAAAAGCCTTCCAAAGACAAAGAATTCATGCTAAATGCAGTCAAGAGCTAACTTGCTGAATTTTACTAAAATTTAGCCACTTTAAAACCCTTTTGGTTTCAACTGGGTGACATTGAATAAACCAAGAGATTGACAAAACAACAAACAAAATCTTGCTGACTCCACTTTAGGTGGTGAACACACAATATACAGATGAATTATTATAGAATTGCACACTTGAAACCTATATAATTTTAATAACCAATGTCACCCCAATAAATTCAGTAAAAAAATGTTAGTGCCAGAAAAATCTTGCTGATTCCAACACTATGTAGTGAATATGAACAAATGTGTATGTGAATTGTAAGGAATATGAAGCATGGTCTTTACAAAGTGCATACTCAAAATTCCCACTGATACATTGGGTGGAATTGTAGAGGGGCATGAAGCATTCCTAATGAGCTCTATAGGGATGTTTAGCTCTTGAAGGAGAAAAATTGCCTACAAAGATTTTGTGACAACACTTAACTGGGACTTCTGAAAGTTGGTTAAAACCACCAGGAAAAAAATTTTTGTACACAAGATTTATACAATGCAAGAGTCAGCCCCAGCCCTCTTCCAGACCATGTTCCCCTCCTTTTCACTGTCTTTTCCTACAACAACATTTTGGAAAAGAAAGTAGAAGGCCATGTTTAGATAACAATGAGTCAATGATTCTCTTTGCTATCTTGTAGCACCCTTTTATCACAAGCCTTTGGGTTGCTTCAATAAGAAGGCTACTCAGTATAAGGTGGATAGTATCTGAGGAGATAATGTATAACATGTGAGTATCGTTGATAACACTGAATTGTACAACTAAAATTTGCCAGGAGAGTAGAACTTAAATGTTCTCATTGAAACAAAAAAGTAACTATGTGAGGTGATGGATATGTTAATTAACTCAATGAGGGGGGCCTTTCATAATGTGTATATATATCAAATCATCATATTGTAAACTTTAAATATCTTACAATTTTATTTGCCAATTATAGCTCAATAAAGCTGAAGGAAAAAAGAGAAGTCCACTGAGGTTGACATTACTTTACTCCAAAACAACAAGAAATAGAGCCACGCTGCCCCATGACCTGTGGCTAAATACATGTTCTATTCTTAGCCTCCCAGGCCAAACCTCTTTCTCTACCACTATAAGTGCCTCTTCAAAGATCTGATTAGAAGCAATATGACACCTGCTCTAACTTCATTCCTTCCAGGTAAGGAATGTCTACACTTTCTTATCCATCTGCCAAAGTATGTGAGTCTGTACACACACACACACACACACACACACACACACACACACGCCACTTAGAGAGTAAAAATTTAAATTTGTTTTTTTAATGTATTCTTTATTATTTTATGTAGCCTTATAATAAATCTTTAAAATTTCATAAAAAGCTGATTTTTTTTTAAAGTAAGAAAACTTCTGGAGCATGCCAAAGCATCAGTATATTTGCAGGGTTACTTAGAAACTGCAGATGTTAATAATGCTGATCTGATAATCCAAGCACCTCTCTCCCCAAGAGGGGTGGTTTCAACTACAATACTTAAGATTATTTTCCTTTTTGGCCAAGAATTAACGGCTCTAAGCCCATAACAACCAATACCTAGCAGATAGTACAAACAAAAACAAATCAGAAAACTAATGCCTAGTGACACTTCTGCCCCAGGATGGAGTATTGAGTCCTCCTCACTGATTATTGACTCTGGAGTCTGACAGACTGGGTTTCTGCTGCATGGGATCTGCCTGCCCTCAAGAAGACCCTTTTCTTGACTGTGTCCCTCAAAAATACATATATTGATATCTTAATGCACAATGTGGTAGTATTTGGATATGAGGCCCTTGGGAGGCAATTAGGCCGTAAGTGTGGAGCCCTAAGGATGGCATTAGTGTCTTTGTAAGAAAAGACAAGAGAGCTTGTCTTTGACTCTGCTCTCTCCACCATGTGAGGACAAAACTAGGAGAAAGCAGAACTCCACCATGCTGGCACCCTGATATTGAGCTTCCCAGTCTCCAGAACTATGAGAACTAAAAGTTTGTTGTTGAAGCCACCCTAGCCTATGCTATTTTTTAATCACAGCCCATGACTAAGCTACCTTGAAACCTGTGGAAACTGTCAAAAACACCAAGCCCACCAGGTTGTTCTGGTCATGTTACTACCAGTGTGTCCTATACCAGGAAGCACTGCTGGAACCCATAGGCCTTCAGAATCAAGGAAATTATAAACAGAGCTCAATAGCAACTTGGTGTAAAATTTGTATATTAATTTTTTCAGTTTTATTATTTTTTATTTTTAAGCTTATAGTTTACATTCAGTATTATTTTGTATTAGTTTCAGCTGTAAAGCATATTGGTTAGACAATCGTATACTTTACAAAGTGTTCTCCTTATATCTCCACTACCCCACTGGCACTATACATAGTTATTACAATATTATTGCCTACATTTTCTATGTTATCTTTTACATGCCCATGATTATTCTGTAAATACCAATCTGTACTTCTCAATTCTTTCACCTTTTTCACCCCAACTCCTCCCCTCTGGCAACCATCAGTGTGTTGTCTGTATCTATGAGCCTGTTTCTGTTTTGCTTGTTCATTTATATCGTTCTTTAGAGTCCACATATAAATGAAATCATGTGATATTTGTCTTTCTCTGACTGACTTATTTCACTTAGCATAATACCCTCTAGGTCCATCCATGCTGTCGCCAATGATAAGATCTCATATATTAATTTTTAATGCACTCCACAAACTAAGAATAATATTCAGTGAACCAAAGTTTCTTAAATTATTTGAACCTCAGTAACCTTACCTGCAAAAATGTAAATAATATGTTTGTGCAAGATTGTTTTAAAAACACATGGAAAATGCCTAAGACAGTGCCTAGAATAAAGTCACTCAAAAAAAAAAAAAAAAAAGCATTAGTAGGAGTGGTCAGAGGAGGAGGAGGGGGAGGAAGGGGAGGAGCAAGAGGAAGAGGAAGATGGGATGTGGTGGCAGCAGACGTGGTAGCAGTAAATGTAGTAAAACTTGTAATAGCCATGGAAGTAATATTAGTAGAACAACAACAACAAATAGTAGTGGTAATAGTAACGGCAGCAGGAGTAGTAGTGATACTCGTAGTAGAAGTAGTAGCAGCCACAGCAGTCTTAGAAGTAGCGATAGTAGTGGTTGTACTAGCACTAGTAATAGTACAAGTAGCAGTACAAGTGGAAGTAGGGTTGGTAGTAATGATAACATTAATGATGCTATTTGGAATGCTATTAAAGGAGTGATGAGAAGAGAGAAGCAAGTGGAGACCTCGGACATACAGGCTGACCAAGTTAAAGAGCGATTGTGGAAGGCATTAGGTTACTAAGGTTCAAGAAATCTGAGTCAGTGAAGTCTGCTTCCGAGCAGAACAAAGAAGAACCTACAGGAGGCGTCCTGGAGAAATGGCATCATTATTTCAGCCTTGTCCACACAAATCCTCTCTAATTCGCAGTGTGGGTCTGTTTTCAGATGTCACTCTACGGGCCTTGAACCAACCTCCAGGAAAGTTAGATCTGTAGTAAGATACCAGAAGAATCCTTGGACCCAGCAAAGCACATTAGCATTTTTGTTCATAAGAAGAAATCACTATTTATATATTTTTCTTTTTAACCTATATTAAGTAACACTGAGAAAACACCCCACAATTTTAATGAACCAAAACCCTACCAGAAACATAAATTAATAATTTTCATAGCTTGCCAGAGCCCGGCCAAGCTTGGTTTGGATGATTTACTGCTGTCACCCTGGGGCTTCTGGAATCCCAGTGTGTGTTTGCATTACATGCATCATGCATGTGCCTCCCATGGAGGCAGGACCTGGGCGCATCAGGCCCACACAGCCTTAGGCTTCTCTCCTTCAAGTTCTAGATTGCTTCTCTGGGTAACTTTCTCTGACCACCCTCTCCAAAGGCCAATCTAAGTGTCCCTCTTGTGTACTATGCTCTGCCACAGCACAGGGGATTTTTCTTATCACAGTATATTGTAATTGGCTCTCTCTTTTCTTTAGTTTCCAATAGAATGTAAGCTCCCTCAAGGCCGGGTCTCTTTCTTCTTTTTTGTTTATACCTCTAGCGCCTAGCACAGTGCCTGGCAATGGTTGGTGCTTTCTCTATACTGTATTTGCTAAATGAATGGTTGAATGCTGGAGGTAGAAGCAATGGTGGTAAGGTTTGCAGCAGAGGTTCATAGCAACAGAGATTCCAAGAGGGAACAGAAGGACATAGAGTAAAACCCCAGTTGATACAGTTCCACACTTCTAAGGAGACTTAGTGACTCCAGAGACATTTGAGCACACCAATGCCCCTTCCAATTTTACATTAGCATTGCACAATTCTGGTTGTGACTTTTATATTTACAAAGCAGCGCCAAACTCAGAGCTGTACTACCAGTAGTTATGTGCCCACTGAAAGATGAACTGGCCCAAGTGACAAGATGTTCCTGTAAGTGGGAACAGCGCCATTTGCATTTAAAAATTGGCACTTGGGGTACAGTATTTGGTGGCAGCCAAAACTGCCTTCAGCGAGAAAATGGAGATGGGAGACGAAAGGTGAGAGTGGAGGAGTGTGAATTCATATGCATCATCTCTTGGCTCGGCAGAGCAAAGCAGCAAAACAATGCATATGCCATGATGATTAATGCCCTGGGACTTGGTGACATCATGCTTTGTGGATTCAACAACCAGAATCGCATCTCCTGGGAGGGTGGAGAACCCCATGGAATCTTACTGAGACGGAGGGGTAAAAAAATGCTCCTCTCTACATAAAACAGTTCAATGATGACTCAATGGAAAATACAGCTTTAATTATACTTTGTTTCTGTTCAAGTTTATTAGAAATAAAAAATTATGTTCATGATTTAACCAAAATACATTGATATCTCCTAAGATGGAAGGAAAGAAAATAATGTCCTTTTCTGCCGTGCTTCCCTAAGAGGTCACTCACTGTTGGCATATGGGATTAAGTGGTGGTAGGCAGGCTAGGGCCAGGGAGGCCAGGAAGAGAATAGCCCAGATTAAAGTGAAAAGACCGAAACTGAAAGTGTAAACTTGACCATGTGGACCAGAGATCCACTATGCTGAGAACAAGCATGTAAGGGCCCAACTCTGGAAGAGTGTAACTACAAGCAAGAGGTCCACATGAGAACTAAAAATGTGGGGAAATAAATTCTCCTGGCCATGGAGCAGAGCCTACAGGCAAGAGGTAAATACATCCAATTTCCCAGGGAAGAAAAGTATTAAAAGAAAATAATTAGAGCTTCAAACTCCTCTTAAGACATTTTAGGAAGTGCAACTCAAATGAGGGTAGGAAGAGCTGGAAAAAACTTCCATATATTTAGACTATCAAAAAATACAAGCACAAGTTGATAAATTACATTTACTTTTGCTGCTGCTTCCTGCACTCCCCAAAATTTATACTATAGCATGAATTGAAAAGTTCACAGACTTAGACAAAATAAGGAGAGAACACTAGAGACTGAATTCCAAGACTCATTCCTTTGAAAACATCTTAACCAAGCATTTTAGAGGGGACGCTGAACATCTATGTGACATCTGTAAAAATGTGATTTTGGGCAGGGAACTGGTTTGTTTTAGAAAAAACACTGATCTTATCAACATCATTTCCCAGGGGCATCTCTTCCCAAATGTAAAGAGAGAAGCAAAGTTCTGTCCTTTTAGTTCTTCTATTGACTAGTATTTTCAAGGTGCTATTCAAAAGCATTAACTGTCCTAATATTTTTATCTTCTTAAGCTCCATCCCAGCTCTGCTGTCATTTCAGATATGATATTCACGTGCTCCTCACCATTTGCAATGATCTGACTTTTAATTTTGTTTCTGTATTGTCCCCTGTATTTCTGTTTTTTTCTTTCTTTTTTTATTCATTCATTCATTGATTCTTGTATGTGCCCTGACTGGGGATCAAACTCTCAACCTTGCGTTTCAGGACAATGCTCTAAGTTATCTGGCCAGGGCTTTGCCCCCTATATTTTTTTTCTTACTTAAAATAAGCTTTTCTCAGTTATTAGCTCTTTGTTTTAGACAGTTTGTAGAATATAGAGATCCCTCTAGCACCGAAAGCCATTGTGAACATTTGCCATGACGCTTCTAGTCCATTTTTATTGTTTGAAAAATACGGCTGTTTTTAAGGCTCCTGATGGATATTGCTAAATTATTGGCAGAAAGGCTGTACATGAAATCATTGATCCTGCAGAATTCCTGACAACATTTAGTATTACCAGTTAAAAATCTTTGTTACTAGGTGCTCTGTGAAAAATGCTACCTTAATTTTGTTTTGATTTGAATTTTTAAAAATTTGCCTTTCTTTTACAAAAGAGGGTATTTTTCACATTTTGTTAACCATTTCTGTCACTTCTTTTGTTGATTTTCTTACAGATATGTATTTTAAAAATAACAATTTCTTAAATGGTTAATTGTCATCTTTTCATTTTGTTTATTACATACAGACTTTTTAAAAAATTTTGTCCATCAATATTTTCCTCTGTAATTTCTTTAATTTATTTTAAGTTTAGAAAATCCTTTTCCATCCAGAGATCAGAGAAATAGTCATCTATATTTTTTCCATGTTATTTTGGCTTAACTATTTCTATTTAACTCTTTAATCTATTTGGAGTAAAACTGGTAATTATTTTTATGGGGGGTGTACTAACCTGAAATTTTTTATCTGAATAGTAAATTTCCCCAAAAAGCATTATATAATCACCCATCCCGTCTCACTGATTTATGGTGCTTCATTCATCTTATTAAACATTCCTGTATTCTAGTTTCTATTGGCAGCCTATTTATTTTTATTACATTAATAGCTCTGATATTTAGGTAGTAAAATGTTGTTCTTATTACTGGGCTTTTGCAACCCAGGACAGTAATTAAGAATCCTACTCTGGAACTTCGGTGCTAGAGGGATTCAAATTCAGATTTCAAATCTACCCCTTACCAGCTATCTAACAATGGGCTAGTCATGCCTTCTCGATGACTCAGCTTTCTTACCTGTCAAATGGGCATACCCATACTACTTCCATCATGAGATTGCTATGAAGATTAAATTGGTTAATAAAATACAGAGCTTAGAAGAGTGCTTGGCACATTGAAAGTGTCACAGAAGTTTTAACTATTGTTGTCATTCTATATTAGTAGGGTAAGTCCCTAAACTTCATCTTTCAAAAATTTCATAAATATTTTATCTGTGTTTTTTTTCAGGTAACCTTAATTTTCAAATGAGAATAGATTATTTTTTCTGATGATTAAACGTGCATGTCCATTATAAGAACGTTTTTCAGAAAATGCATAAGTATAATTTAAAAACGCCTACAACCCATCACCCAGAAACACGTTTTTTACACTTAGCTAGGAAACTACCAAATATTAACTCTTTGTTAGTTGTGCAAAACCTCTTATTTTGCAGGTAGCCTGAGAGGCCAAGGCCCAGAATGGGTATTTGTAGCTAAATGTGAATGAATATCATAACTGGCAAATGCCAGTTTTGCTCAAGTAGCTAAATTTCTCAGAACTATACCACGTCTAACTTGCCACCTTCAATTCTGTCTTTCTCTGCTTCTCAGACCTGGTTTAAAGGCAAACTAAAGTTATGAACACAGAAAAGTATGTTCTAAGAAAACAGAATCACAGCTTTGGGGGATTACTGTGTTTTAGGTAACAATGAGTCACTGTGGAGCTGCACCATTCACAGCAGTAACTGGTGCAGTTCTGCGCAGCCCCGAGGCAGCTACATTATCAAGGAGAAGGCTTCCAGGAAGAGGGTTCTCTAGTCACCCACCTGTGCTGCTCCCAGTCATCTCAGGACCAGTAGCTACGAGTGTAAGATACAGAGAAGAGACAGAAGACCGAACGGTGTCTATCATTTCCCAGACATTCCCTGTCCAAGGGACGGAGTCATACAACTAAACATTACTCAGAACCATACAAAAGTGAAGTACTCTTTTATCCATTTAGAAAGCAGATTTCTCCATTTTGTCTACATTTGACTTTTTATAATATTTTTAATATAAACTCATTTCTAATTGACTTTATTTTTTAAAACAATTTTGGGTTCACAGCAAAACGGACCATAAAGTACCAAGTTTTCATATACCTCTTGTCCCTACACAGGCGCAACCTCCCCATCAATAGATTTGTTATAATCAATGAACCTACACTGGCATATCATAATCACCCAAGTCTATAGTTAACGTTAGGGCTCGCTGTTGGTGTTGTTCAATCTGTGGGTTTTGACAAGTATATTATGACATGTCTCCACCACTCTAACATCAGACAGACTAGTTTCACTGCACTGAAAATCCCTGTCCTCCGCTGTTCATCCCTCCCTCTTCCTAACCCCTGGCAACCACTGTTCTTTGGATTGTCTCTATCATTTTGTCTTTTCTAGAATGCCATAAAGTTGGAAACATACAATATGTAGCCTTTTCAAATTGGCTTCCTTCACTTACTAATAAGCATTTAAGGTTTTTCCATATATTTTTCATGGCTTGATAGCTCATTTATTTTTAGTGCTGAATAATATTCCATTGCCTGGAGGCAGCACAGTGTATCTATTCCCCTACTGAAGGACACCTTGGTTGCTTTCAAGTTTTGGCAAATATATTTTGGATGACAGCTTTTTTATCACAGACATCCTTTGCAAGTATTTTCTCCCGGTCTGTGGTGTGTCTTATTATCTTAACAATACTGCTCACAAATAAGAAGCCTTACATTTTACATCAATTAACTTTTCTGCCCAAAGTGCACAAATGTAACAGGCTATTAAGGGCAAGTTTTCCTGAACCCCAGAATTAGATATGAGTGCCACAATATTGGAGCAAAGATGCTGCATAAGTAACAACTGGAGCCACCCTCTCTCTCAGGCTTACTAAGGGACAGGGAACAGGCTCTGCTGCTTTCCACTGTCACCCAGACTGTGCCCTTCCCTTCCCCCAGGGAGTCTAAAAGGAGACAGCAGTGGGGAAAGAGAAGCGGGAAATCAGCAATGCCGTGAGGAGGCCTTGGTGAAGGTAGAAGGGAGTCATGCCACAGGGTTTTCATCCACTCCCCAAGGACAGGCCTGTCACCACCGAACCTAGTATGGGGGCTGCCAAGAGAGCCGTTCTTAAAGCGAGGAGGGGTGCCTGTAGGAAAGGAATGCCTCTATTTCTTTTCCAGCTTTGACCTCTGCATATGCAGTGGCCTTAACAGTCCACCCCTGCACCTATCTGAACTAAGGAGAAAAAAGATGTGGAGAAGCAGTTACAACCCTGGGGCAACTCACAAACTGTGTCCATGAGCCAAGTGAACTCAGGCACAGCGGCCAGGTTTGTGTTATCTTGCCATTTTCCATGCATGAGGGCTGCCTGCTGAATGAGCAGTCCCAGGTGCTGGGGATGATCACATGGACAGGATCTTTCTGGACTAGATCTCCCACATCAGTGACTGCCTTGGGGATGGCCCAAGGGTGCTGAGAACTCTCCTGTGGATGCCAGCCACACGGAAGGCCTCAGCCTGCCAGTCCACGTGAACCAGGAAAGAGTCAAAATCTTACAGAGGAAGGACTATTAAATGTGAGATACTTGTCCTTTTTTTTTTCTCCTTTCTCCCCACCCCAAACCTCCCCAAACTGTAACAGCCTTGAAGAGAGAGAAAGATCCTAGGGATATACCACACCCCTATCCTTCTGATCCCAATATCCTATATCTAACCTATCAGTTAGTATAGTTTCAAATGGATTGAAATTGAGTTTTTATAACACAGAATTAGTTGTGTTTGTTTTTCTTTTGTTATAGGGAAAAAAACCCACAACTGCCCAAAAGATCATTGTATCTGCACAAGGAAAAGGGAAATTTGACAAAAAGCTAAAGTAATTGGAGGAGGGAAAAAATGTTACTTTCATTTATAAGCCCCAGGCAGGTTCCAACTAGTCAGTAAACTCATTACTCTTAGTAAACAAAATAGTATGATACTGCCATTAGAAAAAGTGCTCCACTAAAGTGGTCACAAGGGAAAAGTTAAGGAGGAGGCCACATTGCAGTGTATTTTTTATTAATATTAGGAGACCCTGAATCAAAGAACAAACTATACATGATTATTACTATGAATGCACTCAGCACAGCAGACTGATGGTATATTACAGGAGGAGAAACATGGGGGTAGGAATTAAAAAGACCTGGATTCAAATCCTCACTCTGCTATTTGCTACCTCTGTGACCTCTCAAAATCCTCATGGAAAAGGGCCACAGTAATACCTCCTAACCAGGTTAGTATAAGAATTAAAAATATGACAAGCATAACACTAAGAGGAACCAGGGTTTTGCCACCCTGAGTCTGCCTTTTGGGGATGTTGATTTTAAGCTGTTTGTTGGAAAGCAGGACTCAGAGGGAAACTCTGATCCTCCCCCCTTTCCTGCCCAAGAGATTCAGATAAAAAAAACACAAAAAAAAAACCTGCTCCAGAAAGGGAATCTTAAGATGTTCCCCTCAGCCTAACTTGAATTAAGTATGGTAAATAGGGAGGCTCAGATAGGTGCCTGTTAGCTAGACACCCCGGGTGTCCCATGGTTTCTGAGTCGCCTAGCAGGAATTTCCCTGCTCATATGTCCCTCAATTCCTCATCTACCAGAAAATTACCCATTCTCACTTCTGAAATAAGACCTCATTCCCCTCCTTTTCCCCTTTGTCCAAAATGTCTTATGTACCCAATGTTGCCTCACTGTCTTTGGAATTTTCATGCCTATGTGAACTCCCCCATATGTATGTGTAATTGTCATAATTAGCTAGTTTATTAATATTAATAATAGGAAGAGAGCAAAGGAGAAGCCAGCCATTATAAGCATGGTCATCTGAGCAGCTTCAAAGGAAGTTGCAGCATCATGCTCCCCAGGGAACCACCGGTCCATTCCCTACAGATCACTGGGGAAAGGAATCAAACAAAGGGGGAGATGGGTGCATGTGTAGTGAAGTTGGGGTGAGGGAAGGTGCTTATCTTCCCTCGTTCCTGGGGAACAATGGGTTGGCTAAGAAGTGGACCCCAACAAAAAATGCGCAAAATCTTGGAAGGTTAAAATTCCCAAAGAGTTCCCTCTCTCTTGCTCGATTCTGTAGACTTGTTCTCTGTGGCTCTGTGACCTGTACTTGCTCATGCATTCCTGTATTCTCTCTGCACAGCCATGAGACCTTAGGCAGCCACATGGCCCATGACCATGCAGACCCCACATGCAACAGACTGCATCTGGGAACACAAGCTAAGCTAGCCAAATGCTGGACTGGACTGGACTTTAACATGGAACAGAAATTCTGGACACTGGTTTTTATTCTGGCCTTGCTGAAGACAAGAATGGGCTTTTTCCACGGAGGGATGGAAAAGATGAGACCTTGAAGGGGAACTCTCTGAATTTTACATCAATAAAGCTTTCCGTGAAATCCCATCCTCCTGTGAGGATCTCAGGAAATTCTTATCCTCACAGCACTCCAAGAACTCCACTTCCACTGATAACATATACATTAAAACTGATTCTCTTCTGTTAATCTGCCTCTGTTAATTTGATGATTAAACCAGCAGAAGAATTTAAAAGGTGCAGGAAAAGCATTAATATTTTTTTAGCCCCCACAATACCTAGCAAATGATAGGTGCTCAAAAAATGGTGGCTACTATTATCAGCATTTTTTCTTTACCATTCATTTATCATTGTCATCTATTATCATGGTTATTTATCCAGAGAATTAACAGTGTTGGTAAAAACATATTTAAGTTGAAATCAGGGCTTATGTAAATACCTTCAACATAAAGATAAATTTAAAAAAACAAAAAACAAAATAAACAAACCCACAACACTAAAACATTCATAGTTCACGGTAAACAAAATTCCTCAAAATAGTTAGCATGTGGCAATAACTTAGGTACCCTACTTTCCAGGTAAGAAAAATATGAAAGGGTTAGGATTCAGTCCACTTTCTGTACCTTACCACAATGTTTCGGGACTAGAAGGTGACTTAGGAAAGGAAAGCCCAACAAAACGAAATGATTTTCCTGACAATGTGACCCCACCTCACCCCCACTCGCCCTTCACATGCCCCATCTATACGCTTGTTGGCTGTTTCACTTGCAGCATTAAGTGCCGCTCAATTTCATCTTTGTCTTTTAAGAAAGGCAGCTAACTAAGGCGTCAGCCCTGTTTCCTCTGCTCTTCAGGCTTCATCTTGGGAGAGTACTTGGCAACAGCCACATGGGAGCCAGCCAGCAGATTCGGTACAACCTGACATTTACCAGACAAGGATTTCACTTAATTACAGCCTATTTGATTCGCGGTCCCGGTTCCCTTCCTCCCTTGACTATTTTTCTCTTCATTCGTCACTCCACGTAGTGTGGGCGGCAGATATGAACAAATAACCAAATTTGATACATTCCAGTGTGTTCCCTTTTAGAAGTTCTCATCATAGTTTTCCTGAGGAAAACCAATTAAACCGTTGACTTAAATAATACTTGGGAATCAATTATAATTCCGATTAACTGTGCCATCTGCGTTGTTCATCACCACTCCTGGCGGAAATCTGTAATGGTGAGAAGTGTGTCTTCCATCCTCATGTTTATTCATCTTCTGCTCTAGGTCCTATGTTCAGACACTGGCCCGGGACCCCCACATCCAAGCACCAACCTCCTGGTTTAGTCACACCTTGGCTCTGTCTGCCCAGAACCATTTTCCTGGCTACAGAGGGCTTGTCACTGACATTTCCGTTCTCTCCCCACCTTGAGCTAACATTTACTAAGTGCTTTATTATATGCCAATCCCTTTGCTAAGTGCTTTGTATGCATTATTCCTTTCAATCTCATTGTCAGCGTAGGTAGCTGGTTATTAATAAAGGAAGGGAGCACAGGGAATCAGGCATTAAGCATAATAAACTAGGCAGCTGAGTAGGACATGAAGCCTGACTTACTAGGAAGCTATAACGTTAGGCTCCCCAGGGGACCCCCGAATCCTCTGCCAAAGGGACTTAATCCCCAAAGCAGGCTCCCTGAGGGGAAAACCAAGCCATTATCCAGGATTATGGCGGGAGAGATAAAACAATAGAGAGGAAATTCCTCTTCAGTAGGAGCCAAGATGGTGACTGAAAAGGAGAGGGAAAAAGACCGGATTGGATAGGGGGAAGAGCCAATACAAGCCGCAAAGAGCCAGGACAGAGACTGGTTAGTTTGTAAGAACACTTACCTCTTCCCAAGCCCAAAATAATCTAATCAAGGCTTAACAAAGGCCCCTCTCGGTAGCACTTGTTCACCACTTTCTTTGCCTGTTTGCATGTTCTCTCTCTGTAGCATCTGTGAAGCTCCAAGTGCAGGCCCTTTGCAGCCACGCAGCCTGGCAGCTGCACGTGCCCAAGGCTGGGCGCCGAGTGCCACGCCGAGGGCAGGCCTGGATGCAGCAGCGCCGCCCGCCGGGGCGCAGCGGGAGCAAGAGGCCAAGCTAGCCAGGCGCAGGCCGGGACGGACAGAGCATGGACCAAGCTGAACGACTGCAGCTTCGTATGCTCTGCCAGTGCCGGGTAGTGACACAACATCTCTGCTCTCTGGCCCTTCTTCCGGGCTCGATGAAGACAAAGCTGGACCTCTTCCACAGCGACACGGAGCGAGGCCACCTGCTAGTGGATGAGGCACGGGGCACCTAGGGATGCTCCCTTGTGTTTGCCCCAGCTTCAATAAATCTTACCACTGCACCCCCCCTCCCACGCGTGGGTCCCCAAAATGCTTTGCTTGCGACTCCATGGAAGAACCCCATTTTCCCTGGCAACACCATGAGGTAGGCAATAAGCTCTCCCTCTTTTAAAAAGGAGGAACTTGAATCTTAGAGAAGAAAAGCCCTTTGTGCAAATCCTCGGGGAATCCAAACCCAGGTCTCTGCAACAGGCACTGCCTCTTCGTCTAAGCTTCTGAGTCTCAGAGGCAGGCTCCTGGTGGGTTCTGAACCTATAGTCCTCTCATGAGATATACAAGCTAGAGAAACCCAACAACCGCAGCTTTTACAAAATAAAGGTTCCCAGGGACACTCCTCCGCCAACTTCCTGAACCAGAGTAACAACTAGAGGTAAGACCCAGGAGCCAGTCCTTGATTACTTCTCATGCTTAAAAGTTTGAGATCCACTGCCCCTTTTTTTCTTCTTTGACACCAAAAGTGTCCTTTAATAAAGCTTTCCTGGAAACAATGCCCTGACCCCTGGTGGTCTAACCCAAAAGTATGACTCTGCCATGATGAGAATTTGAGGAAATACTCTGTGATAAGCTCACAGCTCACCTTTGGCTGCAAATTATTTGATTAAGTATCAGCTGCCTCTGGCTGAGCTCTGATGACATTATTCAGGCCTATCTCACAGAAAGCACATCAAAGCAACTAGTTTCCTGACACCTTTTGGTAGTGGCTACAAAAAAGATATCTTTTCTATCAAAAAATATTTATTGATTGTCTATTAGCAGGTGACGCAGAGCTGAAAGGACAGGATTCCTGTTCTTTAAAAGGTTACGATAGATGTAGAAAAGGAAAAGATCCTATTCTCTCTCTCTTTTTCCCTCTCTCACTCTCACACACACACACAGAGAGTAAATTTCCATGAGCTGCCTTACCCTGTATTCATTAGAATATCAGGTTTGAGCTCTAGTGCTTAGCCAATTTAAACTTGGCTTCTCACCAACTCCCTCTTTTTTCTTTTAATATGAACGTTTAACTTTCTTGACCAGTCTCTTTTCCCTTCTCCTTGCAATGATATCACACTCCTGTATTTATTGGATCTCTCTGGTTATTACCTAAAATTGTCTGGCTGTCACAAACTCAACATTTGACCTGAGAGAAGACATGCCCATTATCGAATCCACTGACCATATAAGAAAGAATGGAAGAGACCTAGTAACAAGAATAACTGCAATAAAAACACCAGTGGAAATCCAGAACATTTAGGGGGGAAAAAACCCTAAGAGCCAACCAGCTTACTCATTAAACACTTGAATAAAGAATGGCCAGAGATAATTCCCCTAATATTTTATTCATCTTAATATATAATTCTACAATGAAACCTGTTCACGTCCTCCACTCCCCCACATCAAAGAAAATAATTATAATCCGTACTGAGAATCAACCCGCACATTTCAAACCCACACTTACCATAGAACTTCAGCTGGCAAGTGGACGTTAGTGGGCAAATCGCCGGCAGCGATTCCCAGTCTCCCAGCCAGAGCGTATGAGGTTTCGCGGCTTCTGCTCTACATGAGTTTACAGCGCCCTGCAAGCAACAGGACACTGACCTTCTGGAAGGGAAATCTGATCTCCCCCTAACTCATGCTCCCCTCCTCCTCTTTCCTGAAGGGCCCTCCCATTTGTTTATTGCAGGACTTGGACAAACTGTCTAGTATCAAATACCTTACCAACAAAAGAGAAAAAAAATAACAAAAATCAATGATGCCTATGTGATTCACAAGCCGTATACAAAAGGAAAATCAGCGTTCTTCATTCTGGAATGAATGAAGCGGAAAAACAAACCATTTCTTATCTGGAGTCACTCCCGAATCAGTGTTTCACATGTGGCTTTTATGGGGACCTTAATATTTCAGAGTTTCAAATGCTGCTTACTCTGATCTAACTATGAATTTTACTATGCTTGATCTTGTTTTCAGATTAATAAGGAGTGCAATTTATTTGGAAAGAAGGTTCCGTAAATATTTTTTCAAAGCAAAACACAAAACTTGGGTAACTTCATGCTGTTCAACTGAACCCAAACTTACCTGAGTTTTTTTCTTTGAAGCAAAACAGACATCATTTACAGTTTATCTTTTTAACAGAAAACCATGCTAGCTTTTGTCCACAAAACATTCATTGGCAGCCCTTACAAACAATTTATAGAGACAGCAAATTTGCCACATGTATAGCAACTAGCATGTAAATCATATCATGAAAAAGTTTCCACACACAGAAAACTTCACGATTTGGTTTGGAAAACAAGTCACTTCAAAGTTGTGGAAAATGGAACCTGATCATGCCTTAAAGGCAAGATCTGCCACTGAAAGTCACTCTAATGATTCCACACCTGTAACCAGCCCTCTGTGCACTACTTTGAGGCATTTATTATGCATGATCAGTTGAAAGCTAATAGAACCTCAAAAGGGAAATTTTTTTTTTGAATTTGTTCATGAAGAAGAGCCATTTTTAATAGAAAACAGCTTTTGTTTTTCAAATCATATTTAAACTATTTAATTATTGAGTTCCTAAAAATAAAAGCAATTTTTATAGTAATAAATGCATTGGAAATTTGCAACCCATGATTACTTATTGTGAGATAGAACTCCTTTATTTGCCAGGATCAAATAGTTTTAAAATTTTGTGGGGAATATAATCATAATAGTTAAAATTTTTACCCATATGAGAGAAATCTGGCTTGTCTTATGAGTTCCTTCTAACAAAACTATAATAGTTTCTGCCAGTTATAGTTGAGGTTTTGTATTATGGGTATAAAACCATATACACTTTAGAAACCAGCTGTTTTGGCGCATCTTCCCAATCACCTATATAACACCCTCTATCTCTCCTTCAGGGTTTATTTCCATGTGTCCTCACAGACCAGCCTGTCCGTCCCAATATCTTCTTCCATGCCTGGCCAAGAACTTGCATTCCTCTATACAACAACCGCTCTAAGAGTCATTAAGCTCTACCTAAATTCCATTTCCCCAGAGTCTCTTGAGAGGCCTAAAAGAAATCTATGTGGTGTGTGCCTTGTCCTTACCTCTTCTGCAGGGCTGGAGAAAGCAGTAAGAGCACTTTGGAAGATCCTGGCCCAGCACAGAGCTGGGGGAGGGCACAGTGTGGGCAGCTGGAGGAAGAAAAGGAGGAGTAATGTGTGTGCCACTGCAAACATGACACGGTGCCAACAAAAACACCATTCTTTTTCCCAAGGAGTTCAAAGCACTTTGCAAACATTAACTCATGAGACCAAGTAGTCATAGAGCAATTATTACTTTATTATGCCCTTCAGATAACCCCTGCAAGCAAAATCACTAGGAAAGCAAGTCTATTCATTATTTTGTAATTCCTCACATACTTATTGAGCACCTACTATGTGCTGGATACTGGAAGTAGAAGAGGGAGCAAGACAGACAAAGTCTGTGCTCCTACAGGCTCCCACACTAGTCCATGCCCACTTGCTCGCCCAGTCAGGGCACGAAGTACTTGGCCACATTACTTATTACATTCATTTGCACTTTATTTTGGCCCAAATTGTTTAATGGAATGTGCTCTATTCTTTAGAATGTCCATAATGCGCTAAGTGCTGAGCAAACACACAGAAGAAAAACAATTTTTGAAAGTATTCTCCTTTAAGATGCTATAAACAAAGCTTTACTGTGAGCAATCCTGTCCATTGAAGTGTTTGTGGAATTACTAGAAGCGGACAAGGAGAGTTAAGATCAGAAATAACATGCCAAGCAGTTTATATAAATAATCTGGCTTTTTAAAAATGATTAATCAGGTGAGCAAGCATGAAGTGTGGTGAAGTAGAGAGCCTTTATCCATGGGTTTTTTTCTGGCCTCTTGTTCATTTTCTGTCACAAAATGGCAGGTCAGGTGCAGAAAGTGACTTACACCATTTCTACACCCTTCTTAGGCAACCGGCTCCAGATATTTTATTTATGACTAACTGGACCAGGGTGGTGACTGCTTTTTAAAAATGCATGACTTTCTAATGAGTCAAGAAAGATTTAAGCTGTTTTGTTTCAAAGATGCTAGATAAGGATTCTAGTGTGTTCTGCGAGACACTAACCCAACCCAGTTTGGACTGGACATAAAAGCTGCTGCAGTTTTCACTCAGAAATTAGCACATATTTTAAAAGTCCTAGGGAATTACACCACCACCTAAAGCCCAACTTCCCTCCTTGATAAACACGACCCTGACTAAACACTATATAATGGAGGTACAATACTGATCTGCCACTCACGTGTTTTGGTTAATACACATACCCAGTGAAATTCAAGCTCCATATCTTATCAGTTACACAGCATCGTCATTTGGCCCCAAACTACCTTTCCAGGCTCAGACTCACTTCCCTATTACTCTAACCACTGTAGATTTTCATACTTTTTACTATATCATGCTTATCTGGTACCCTCTGCTTTGAAGGCTTCTCCCCAACTCACTCCAACATGGGCATACACAAAGACACACACACACATGCACACACAAGCGCACATACACTTTGTCCACTGGAAAATTATTCATTCCTCAAGATTGGGTCACATCTTCTGGTTATCTCTTCCCCAATTCCCACACCACTAGCTTATCACGTATTTATATAGGCATCTAACTAAAGCCTGAATATCTCGTGTAGAACGATCCCATCTCATTCCTTTGTATTTTCAGCAGCTAATTTCAAATCTTTGTTGAAGCTGAATTTTCTACAGAACATCAATATAGCACTTACTGAGGCTGGCAAGGTGATGGATCACACTTGGGTTTACTCTGCAGCTGGAAGTAGAAATGGGATGTTTAAAACCCCTTTATTAAGACAAGCTGCTAAGAAAGGGAATAAAAGCAATTAAATTATTAAGTTAAAAACATCTTTTTTTTAATTAAAGAGCTATTACATTAATATCAACACCATTGTCATTCAGTTTTTCACTCTTCAGATGGCCAATAGCTCAAGGGCTGGGACTTGTATTCTACTCCAATTGTAATAACAGCACTGAAAACAGGAGACTTACTGAATTGCTAAAGGAGACAGGAAACAGTGAACCATGACAGCAATGACAATGCTAATTGAAACTACTTATTTCTGGTTTCAAATCAAACAAGAAGACAGAGGAGAGAGATAGGAAAGGACCCAGAACAGAAAGGAAAAGAGGAAGGGGGAGGGGGGGGTTCTGTGAAAGATTATCCTTAGAATTCGTTCTTGCCAATTTTATCTTTTTGAAAGTGAAAACTATAGACGTTCTTTTATAGGTTGTACAGAAGTTAATGATAGGCAGGCAAAGACAAATACTACTCAGTGAAAAGTTGTTCTGTCTCCAGAGCCTCTGACAAAAATTATTTTAAGGGCATCCTGCTCTCTTTCAATATGTTTAGGAAGGTTCCTTTCATTCTCTAAATTTGAAATATTGATATGTTTCCTAAATTCAACCAAAATAAATTTCAGAAAGTCAATAATTGAACCAAGTTGCTCTGTTCTTTTTTATGAAGTGTGTATGGTGTGTGTGTGTGTGTACTCTTGTGTGAACCCATGCATAGTGCATATGTTTAAAACCTCGCACTTTTAGTGGGCACAAATGCTTTCACATGTTTTATGAGTTCATTTGATCCTTCCAGTAACCTTTTAGGGTGATTATGATGCTGTACAGATGAAGAAAAAGAGTCTCAGACAAATTCAGTATCTTGCAGAATTAATAAATAAACACAAGCTGTCTGACAGTATCCCCAAGGTTTTTTCTATCACATCATACTATGTGAATATTTTAACATTACAGATGCAGCTTTGATTCTTTACATTTCTTTAAAAATGCTGTCACTGTATATTTTGCACTCATGTTTACTGAGCAGAAAGTATACGTATGATACACAACAATATTTTTTCCTGGATACTGGAAATCCCCTAAGAATCCAAATGTCATTTGGAGGATGCATTCCCTGGTTAATTAGACCTAATCAACATGCAAGCAAATATTTATTTTCAGACAAAACCAAAACCTTTCAACCTTCATTAATTCCTTAGCAGGCAACACAAGTTCATTTTTTCTGCCAAATCCAGCAGAGGGCAGGATGCTCCCACCAACAGCCAGCTGGCTGGAGCTACCAGTCAAACCAGTGCAACTACCTGGTGGAGTGTTCTAACCTGACAGCAATCATAATTTTCTTACCTGGATTTGAAAAAAGGTGCAGGCGTGCGCTGAGAATAAGGGCTGTGTGACGTGGCCTGGGAAATGTCAGGAAAAGTTTTGCTTTTGAGGCTGCCTACATTTTGCTTGGAACTGATCTTGAATATACCTGGACACTAGCCAATTTCAATTATCTTTCTGGAATATCTTGCTGAAGAAGCTACACTGGGGAATTAATTTAAATATAGCATAAGAATTTCTGTTTCTGATTTTAGGTCATCTCAGGTCACAGATGACACTCACATGCCATGTCTTGGGTTTGCCACCTTAGCCCATCCTTCACCTACTATCCTTCTCTGTCCTTCAGAACTCCTAACGGCTCCCCGTTGCATGGCTCCTTGATCTGTCATCACTGCACAGCCCCCACTAATAAGAGTTAATGACCCAATGCCCAGTAATTACAATCCTCTCTCCCTCCCCAGGGCTAACTCAGGAGGCACCTCTTCCAGGAAGTTTCTAGAGATCCCGGCCCCGGTGAGCATCATTAAACTTTCACCGACTACTAGGCAAAGGTTTAATATCAGGCCTTAGATCTAAAAAGATACAGTGCATTCCTTGGTAAATGCAAAATGGAAGGCAGCAGGGATAAATGCCACAGTTCACAGAGAAACTGACCAGTGCTTTTGAAAGTGGCCGAAAAAGCGTAGCAATCTTTTAGAGTTTTCACACTATGGACAAGTTTTTCATCCGTACCTCAGGCTTCCAGAATTGGTGTCCGGGTGAAGAACGGCGGGTTGGTCAGGCTCTGCCTTACTTCCCAACCCACTCCCCTCCTCTCATTTCCACCCCAATCAGATGAGAGCAATTTAATTTTACCTGTATTATTTATGTACTCCTCTGGGTACTATATACAGATTTCCTCTTAAAGAAAAGAAGCCTGCAAAAATAAGCAAACAATCTACTCATGGATAATCACAACAACAAAATAAATTTTAATACAACTTGAAATTCATTACTTAAAAATTCAAAGGTCTTCCTTTCTTTTTTTTCTTTTTTTTTGGTAATCCTCACTTGAGGATATTTTCTTCATTGATTTTTAGAGAGAGTGGAAGGGAGGGAAAGAGAGAGAGAGAAACATCAATGTGAGAGAGAGACATCTTTGGGCTGCCTCTCCCACTCGCCCCCACCAGAACAGGGATCTTGCAACCCAAGTACATGCCCTTGACTTGGAATCAAACCCAAAATCGAACCCAGACCCCTTGGTCCTCAGGCCAATGATGCTCTAACCACTGAGCCAAGCCGGCCAAGGCCTGGGGAGCTTTTAATACCTTTCAGTGTCTAAGCTCTACTCCCTCCCCAGAGGTTCTGATATAATTGGCTGAAGAGTGGGGATAAGAATTGATATTTTTATACTTTCTATTCCTTTACTGAAGTACAAATCACACCATAAATTCACACACTCTAAGTGTACAATTAAATATTTTTAAAGTAAATTTATAGAGTTCTGCAAACACCACCAGGATTGGTATCTTTCCAAAGCTCTGAAGTGGCCCACCATTGCTGGTGCTTTTTACCTCCACATGGTGTCGCTACTTGGAGGCTCTGCGCTTTTCCTGCACTGCAGCTCCCCTGCTGGTTTAGACCCAGTGCACCGTGTTTCACATTGAAGAAAACCATGCAGCTCAAAAACCCAGTCCTTATTCTTCAAAGTGGACTCAGAATCCCTTAGCTATAAAGGCTGCATACGAGGGAGTTCCCGCTGAAGTTACACACTTGTCCAAATCGATCCTTCTCCACTAGACTCTTGGGCTGAAACCATGCCATTAACCTCCCTTCATTTGTGACTTCTTTAAGGGTATTCCCTTGTTCATGAAAATTCCTCCCTTCTATCCCAGCAACTAGCTGTGCATAACCCCAGACAAAGGAGAAGCCATCATAAATTTTAAATATCTCTCCTAGGAGATGGTCCTTTGTCCCCCTTAAGAAGCACTCATACTGTTCCATATATAAAGGGTCTAGCTAGCAGAGGCACAGTCTGGGAAATGCTGAGAATGGTTTCCTTAGGTGATATTTGAACTGCGCTTTAACTGATGACTACTAATTAACCTGGTGAAACACATGGAGGTAAAGGAAGGCACATCCCAGGCAAAGCAAGCAGCGTATGCAAAGACCCTGAAGGAGGAGAGGGCAGGAAATTAGGTGTGACTGGTACACAGAGAGGAGATGGGGGGATATATTGCTAGATAAGACCAGACAGAGACAGGCAGACCTGAAGCCAGATCATTTGGGGTCCTTTTAGACCTGAAGGATTTTGCTCCTAATCTTAAAAGCAGTGGAGACCTACTGAAAAAAATTTAAGTGCTGAATTAGAGGAAGATAAAGGGAGTGGCATGATATGGTCAAATTTACTAAGAGAAGTTCGCTGTGTCTGCAACAGAGAAAACAGACCTGCAAGAGTAGTTACTGGAAGGAAGACCAATTCGAAAACAAATGTTTTGAAACAAGGAGAAATAATTAAAAAAAAAAAATTATTACACTGGAGAGGTACTAATATTGAGAAAAGCAATAGATTGACAGGACCTAATGATTGGTTGGCTCAGGGGGCTGAGAGAGAAAGGTATCAAGGATGACTCAAGTTAACAGACTACACCACCCACTGCTCCTCTTTTGTGCAGTCATCTGTGGCCTTCCCCCTCATCGTTCCTCATCATTTTAGGGGAACTTTTAACTCCTAGCTCTCTGTCACTCTCTGTACCCTGCAATAATTCTTGATGATCTCAAAATATGTATAGATAATCCTTCCGTTATCCTGGTCGCTTGGTTATTTGATTTCCTCTCTTTCAATCATTTTGTATTCTGTCACCTTAGCCACTAATTCCCATGGACAGATACTTGAATTTTCATTACTATTAACTGAAATCCCTCACAGTCTCACTTGCAAAAACCCCTTCTAGTACTCCAACGCCAATACTTTGACTTGATTAGGCTCTGCATTCCATTGACCCTACCACAACTGCACTGTCCCGCATCCCATCGTGTGCTCACTTTCACTACTCAAGAGCTTCATTTCTGTTTCATATGCCCTCAATTCATTTAAGCCCCTCTCAATCTATAGAATCTTTTGACAAAGCCACCATTATTCAAGTAAATGGTGCCCTTTGAAATTGTGTAAAAATAAAGTGTATACCAAGTATCTTCTGTTTTCTCCTTAAGATCCAATCTTCTCCTTTCACCTCCCCACTCTATGCTCTGAGAAGCTGACCTATAAGGACTACATAGACAGAGCTCCCATGCCCCTTGGCATTTTGATGGTCCAATCCATGGAGAGCCCTGGCATGAAATAGAAGGGACAGATGATAATTGAATTCTAGTTATTTATTCCATTGGCTTCATCCTTACAAATTTACCAAAGTTTATCTGTATTCTTTGTTGAAGTCAGCTCACTGGCCTGCTGTAGGGGACTCACTCTCCTAAATTTTGGAAATCTCTGTTCCCATCCAAGCCTTCCTATCTAGAGATGTTAGTAGTTCCACTGATAGTGGACCTGGGTTCCATTGCACCCACCCACAACTTTTAAAAAAATTGATTTGAGAGAGAGAAAGGAAGGGAGAGAGAGAAAAAAACACCAATTTGTTGTTCCACTTATTTATGCATTCATTGATTGATTCTTGTATGTGCCCTCACAGGGAGATCAAACCAGCAAACTTAGTGTTTTGGGACGATGCTCTAACCAACTGAGCTACCAGTCAGGGCCCACCCACATCTTTTGTTTTACATTTATTATTAAGGTATAATTGATGCAGTGAAATACACGAGTCAAGCAACTTCGGCAAGTGTATACACTTGTAAATCCCACATTCCAATCAAGATATAGAACATTTTCATTATATCAGAATGTTTTCTCAGGACCCTTTCAAGTGAGTATACTCTCTGCCAAGGCAAGCACTGATATCCAGCACCATAGATTATTTTTGCCTATTTTGAACTTCTATAAATTGAATCACATAGTTTTTATTCTTTTGTGTCTTGCTTTTTGCTCTCAACATCATGTCTATGAGATTCATCCTATAATTGCATCTCTAGTGCATCTCCTTCTATTGTGAATGTTATGCCATTGTATGAATATACTACAATTGAACTCCTCTATTCATGGGCACTTGTGTAGTCTCTAGTTATTGGGTTTTATACATAAATTTATTATGAGTATTTTTGTACAATCTCTTTGTAGGAATATGTTTTCAGCCTTCTTAGATAAGAGAAGTGGAATTGATAAATTGTAGGGAAAATCTGTTTATATTTGTAAGAAATTGCCAGTTTCAAAGTGATTGAGTGATTTTATATTCCATAAGCATGATAGCTCCAATTGCTCCATATTTTTGTATCATTTAGGATTGTTATATTGTCTTTATATTTTTAGGCATTTTACTGAGTGTGTAGTAGTATCTTATTGTGGTTTTAACTTGCATTTTTAATATTGAGTACCTTCTCATATGCTTATTGACCATTGTTTGTCAGTCTTCTTTGTGAGGTATCCCAGTCTTTGGCTAAGTGGAGAGAGGAGCATTTATCTTTTTATAGTTGAATTATAAAAGTTCTTTTTATATTGGCCTTTTGCAGATATATATTTTGCCAATATTTTATTCTGCTTAGTGTCTTATCTTTTCATTTTCTGTGGATTAGAAGACAGTATTGTATCTATGTTAATTTCCTATTTTGAACAATATACTGTGGTTATCTAAGAAAACATCCTTGTGTTTAGACATACATACTGAAGTAGGCAGAGGACTAGAAGGGGTATTGGCACCATATGGTGACATTCATAGAGACATGAGCCCTGGACATATATATATAGCAGAGAGAAAGACAATGATGTAGAAAATGTGGTAAAAGGTTAACCAAGGAACTCTGAGTGAAGGGCAATAAGAAATTGTTTATATTAGCAACTTTTCTGTAAGTCAGAAATTATTTCAACATAAAGTTATAAAAACAATTTATGATCTCAAAGAGATCATAGGAAGAATGCCTTTTCATAAGAAGAAAGGTGTTAGGGACCAAATGTTTGTGTCTCCCCCACAGTCATATATTGAAGCCCTAAAACCCAATGTGATGGTATTAGGGGCACGGCCTTTGGAAGATAATTGGGTCTAGATAAAATCTTGACAAGTAGAGTCCCCATCATGGGATTAGTGCCCTTATAAGAAGAGGATACTGCAAGAAACCTGGGCCTGCAAACCAGAAGGAAGGCCCTCACCAGACATTGAATCTGCCAGCACCTTAACCTTGGACTTCTCAGCAACCAAAGCTGTGAAAATACATGCCTGTTTTTTAAGCCATTCGGCCTATCACATCTTGTCATAGCAGCCCAAACTGCAACAGAAAGATTGATAAGATTTATTTGCTAGTGAGAAGTCAAGTTGGATAAGGACTGAAGTATGTGGAACAGGTATGTGGAGAATAAATTGTAGAGGCCTTAAATGTCACACTAAAGATAATTGATTGTTTTCCTGAGGGCGATAAGGATCCATTAACAGTTATTAAACACTGAAACAACTCTTGTGATGTACTATTTTAGGAAGATTAATCTGGCAAAGGCATTGTTGGGGAGACAAGAGACTAGTTAGAGACACCAACTAATACATCATTGCAACAAGCCAGCAAATAGAGATTTGGACTTTGGTGGTGGTAATGAGAATGGAAAGAAAGAGACAGAAATGAAAAGCATTACGATGCAGTAGTTCTGGATAGACTTTAGAAACCTATAATTTTCAAAAGCTCCCTGGAAAATTCTGAAGGCAGCCAAACATAGGAACTCTGAGACTAGAAGAGGTACTGGCACCATATGGTGACATTCATAGAGACATGAGCCCTGGACATAAGAATTAGCTTTCAGAGGAAACCAGATTGAGGCTAAGGAAAATGGAAGGCTCCCATGATAAAGTTGTAGGTTTAATTATTATAAGACAGAGCACTGGAACAAAACGAAAATTCAAAATAATAAGTCCAAAACAAATGTAATAGAATGGACAACTATACATTGACTAGAAATAGAGCCAGAAGTTTGAATGGGGGCTGTTCAATATTATTTAGTTCAAAATATTCTTTTTTATTTTTAAACCTGTAGCTTTAGAGGAATCACCTACTTTTTTTTTTTTTTTTTTAATGTTTTTATTGATTTCAGAG
Source organism: Miniopterus schreibersii (assembly GCF_964146895.1). Classification (NCBI taxonomy): domain Eukaryota; kingdom Metazoa; phylum Chordata; class Mammalia; order Chiroptera; family Miniopteridae; genus Miniopterus; species Miniopterus schreibersii. Next base: position 52,506,543 of record NC_138108.1, on the reverse strand, counting down.
AGAGGAAGGGAGAGGGCGACAGAAACATCAATGAAAATCGTTGATCTGCTGCCTCCTTCACGCCCCCTGCTGGAGAAATTGAACCATGACCTCCTGGTTCGTGGGTTGGCACACAACCACTGAACCACACCTGCGGGACCAAAATATCCTTATATATTTATTAAATTATAATGCATTTTAAGGTTTTTAAATGTATTTTAGAGAGTGTATGAATGGATACAAATATTTGTGATGTTAGTTCTATCTACTCCTATTCCTTTTCATTTCCCTCTTTATCCTGAGCTGTAAAAATCTCCCTTGCATATTTCCTAAAGAATTAATCAAATGCCTGCTCAAAATACCTTACAATTATACACTTTATTTTCTGCAATTTCTACCTCTTGAGCCTCCACAGCACGGTATAGAGAAATGCCTCAATGTCAAACAGAATGGAATGAAGTCACCCTGCCATAGTCAAAGGAACAACACGATTACCTGTTTCTCTCTCTCTCTCTCTCTCTCTCTCTTTCTCTCTCTCTCTGGATCTAATTAATCACTAATAGTGAGTATATCTTTAAGAAAATAAAGCTTGGCGAATCCAGACAGTTAAATACAAGCAGGTGATGACATTAAATGAGAGCTACATCAAGCACTTGCTATGTCAAGGTGGTCAATAAATGGTTGCTCCCTCCGCCACCCAACTCTATCCACTATTTGAGGAGGGTAAGTGGTAGGAAAAAAGTCACAGTTTTAAAATAAGGTTGATTTGTGTTTTGCTGCCAATCTTAGTTCTCTCCCAAGGCAAATTCATGTTTATTGGGCCCTGTTGGGATATATAGGGCAGTGTAAAATTAGGTTTACAGTTGTGAGTACGCAAAACACAGAGTTTATTCTTATATTATTACTTATTATTGTATTATTTTCCATACAAATAACTGTAAACCTACTTTTACTCCAACCTGTACAGTGTTTTCCAAAATGGATGCAGAGAGGTTACAAAGTAGCTTTCAGTAATATTTTTTGCTTATTGTGGAAGTAAAGAAAGAGTAGGCAAAGAACTCTATGAACAGAAGTGTCCCTCCCACTAATTCTATCAATTAGAGATTTCATAGTAGTTAATAAGCTGTTATTTTAAAGTCAAAGGTCTCATAAGGTAAAGCTCATGGGCACCTGAATGCCATTAAACAAATAATCAATTTTAGCTAAAATTCAAGACAGAAAAGTTTGTGGTAGGGGAAGGAGGTGTCAGGCACCTTTCTGAGGAGTAGGGGAACTGGTACCTAGAGTCCCTGAGGGCAGTAAGTATCAGAAACTAGGGGGAAAGATGGCAGGTGACAGCAAGATTTCAAAAGACAAAGGGACAATGGTAAAGTTCAGTGTTCACATTTGATTAGAGGCCAGAGGATAATGGATGTGTGTCACTCATAATCTAGCAGTACTTTCAGATGACTACATTAAGATATTGAGACTAATAATAATAATTGCACTCCGAGAAATTATGTAACTTGCTTGAGGTCACACCAAAGCTAGCAAATATATGGACAGAATTTGACCATAATATATTTTTTACTACAAAGTGTGTCTTGTTTTTATTTTATTTTTAATTTTTTAGATCTTTATTGTTAAAAGTACTACAGATGTCTCCCTTTTTTGTCTTGTTTTTTAAGAAAAGCCTCCACATCTGACAGGTTACAATCTCATCTTCCTTCTTCTGGGCTCAGTATTCTCAGGCTAGAGCTCAGTGGCCTTTCTAGTTCGATTCAATATCTTTCTGGTCAACTTATGCCCTCTTAAAGGAGTGGGTCGAGGAGTGGAAAGAACTCAAACTATGGATTCTGACACACTTAGATCCACAGCTCAGCTCTGCCACGTACATGCTATGTGGCTGTCAGCATATTTCCTCATCTGTACAAAAGGTAAGCATACCTATCTTACTGTATTTTTGGTGATTGTTTGAGTTATTCATTGTTATATTTTTTAAAACCTCCTAATTTAATGGTTTAAAAATATGATATGTATTTTGTTCTTGATTCTGTATTTAATTAAAGTCTGGTAGGGAGAGCTCTTATCTGTTCCATTCAGTGTCACTGGGGCAGCTTAAAGGCTGGGGGTAGAATCATATAAAGGCTTAGTTACTCACAAGTCTGGAATTTTTCTGACTGTTATCTGATACTGTCATCCAAAATCTATAAGTGGTCTCTCCCTGTATCTTGGGATTTCTCATACATAGGGTTCTAAGGGTAAGCATCCCAAGAGAATTTCATTAGATGTTCTAACCTCAGAAGCCACACAGCATCAATTTTGCAGCATTCTTCTCTTTGAAGTAGTCACTATTGTCTACACAGGTTTTAATGAATGAAATATATATTCTATCAAAGGAGGAGTGGCAACATTCAGGGAGAGCATTTGGGACCAAAAGTATTGCTTCTTCTATCCTTGGAAATAAAATCTGCCATGATCCACTTTCAGGCCACATCAGTTCATATTTCTTCCACATGCCAAATACATTAATTTCTTCCTCATCACACCTCCCCCAAGCTCTACAGGAGTAGGCTTGAGGTCCAGGAAACCATCATCTAAATCAGATGAAGTTCTTTGGGTGTGGTTCCTTGGGTTTAGCACTTTGAGTGCCATTCCTCTTGATCTGCTGATCTGTGAACTAAAAACATTTTTTTTCAAATATTCCACAAACACCTGACAAACAAAGATATGATAGATGGAGGAAAACCATCAAATGACTCACATTTTAAAAAGGAAAACAGATGAAACTTAGCTGTCACTGGTTCGTAACAATTCTGAAATACAGACAGGTGCATATTACCAGATCCTTGATTAAGGCTCAGTCCTACTACCAAGGAATTCTCTGTGGCTCTTTGCCTTTTGGTCTCTTTCAACCCATTAACTTACTTTTTCTATTCCATAAAGTGTAGGTAATCTTTGCAGTTGAGCGGTTTTCTTGTCTGCTACCCACCCATAGACTTTTGGAATAAAAAAGCCTTTTTAAATTTTGTACTGTCTCTATTCTTTTCAGTAGGAGGTGAGAAAAATTCCTTTAAACACTTTGTGGATTTCTTATGAATCAATTTATAGTCCACGCCATTAGACAAATGCGGTTTATTCAAATCCCATTGAAATAAGCTTCTTTCTAACTTGAGCCCCCTTTAAGGACACCTACCTTAAGATTCCTGGAAAATCTATTGTTTTATGGAAGGAATCTGTGAGACACCCCTTAAGATCCTTGGAGGGCCTTTTGTCTGTTTGAAATGGTCTATAAGGCACTATTTTAAAACTTTATGAGTCCTTAACAAAAGGTTTTATATTTAGACATGTTTTCCTGACAGCACCCTGGATTTGATCTCTACTCAGAAGCCATAACTTAATTTTAGCATCATTTGCCATCTGGAGAGGCTGGGAATGAGAAACAGTTTTCTTTTCCAACCCAGCAAGTCTTGGAGACTTTATATATAACATTTCTTTCTTTAGCTCATATCCCTTCCTTACATTTTACTACAGGAAGCTAGAAGCAGATAGGAGGCAACACACTTTCAATCCTTTCTGTAAGTCTTTTTAGCTCAGAAATAGGTATATTTCTTATTTTCTACCTTACTGCAGGAGACATTGTTGCTAAACTTTCCATCACTACATAAGAGTCCCCTTTCTTCTAGCTTTCAATACCATTTTCTTCTCTTTAAGTCTTCACCAACAGCCTTCTCATGGTCCATGAGGTTTCCTCTAATAGTATCTTTGATCTCTTTAAGATTTCAATAACAATCTTGTACAGGTGCTTCCCATTTCCACCTGCCTTCTGGTCCTAAAGCTGCTACCACATACATTAGGTTGAGTTTGTGTAGACTTTACTTCCTGAAATCAAAATGTGTTCTAGGTATCTACAGCTGCCCACAAAACCACCTTAAAACTTAATGGCCTAAAAGGATGATATTTATTTTGCTCAGAAATCTGCAGTTTGAGGAAGACTCTGGGTATTGCCTATCTCTACTTAACTCAGCCTTTTCAGGGACAGCTCAAAGGCTGAGGACTGAATTCACATTTTGTCTCTGCTCCATGATGTGTTTGGGACCTCAGTTGGACTTTAAAGCCTATGTATGACTCTCAAGCTGGAGCCTAGAATTATCTGAGGGCCTATTAACTCACATGCCTGGTGGTTGACACTGGCTGTTGGCTGAGATCTTTTCTGGGGCTGTTGGCCAGAACACCTACATGTGATCTTTCCATGTGTCCTGAGCTCCAACATGTGGCTGAATTCCAAGAGTGAACATTTTGAGAGAAATAGTAAGCCAGGATATGATGTATTGCCTTTTATGACTTAGCCTCAGAAGGCACGTATGTCACTTTTGCTACATTCTTTTCACTGAGACAGCCACACAGGACCCATAAGCTCAAGTGAAGGAGAAATATATTTCACAGATGGGGCAGTGGCAAGTTTCTGGAAGAGCATATGGGAATAAAAATATTATTGCCACCATTTTTAGAAAATACAGTCTACCTCAAAAGAGTTAAATGAAATAACTTACATTAAAAAATGCTCTGTAACCTCTTTTTTTAATACCTCTGGAAGCCATGGTTGAATGTACCATGAACCTCTCCCAACATCAAACTCTCTTGTTCTATTTGTGTGCTACCTGGAAGATTCTTCTTTCCTGGACAAGAGGAATTGGAAGAACATTTTATGCTTTAAGAATAAGCTGACACATAACAGTTACAACAGTGAGATCACTTAATAAATGGTGATAAAGTAAAAAATAAAATTAAAAACAAAAATAAATGCTTCACACATGTCAGTTCCCCATCTCAAGCAAAAGATACATTTCTATCTTCATCCACAATAGTACCTTAACGTGGGGTAAATTCATGGTCTTTAAAGATGCCTTAAATTGAATGTAAAGTCTCATGAGTGTATATATGTGTATAATTCTTTTATGTGAAGAGAACCCATCAGATTCTTAATATACCAGAAAAAATATGATTAAAAAACTAATGCTATGATCTATATCATAGAGTACAATATTTTAAAAATTATAGTTTTAGAAAATTGACTTATTTCCTGTAATGCTGCAAGTCAATTAAGATAGGTTATTTTGTGGGTCATGATTCAGAGGTGGGCAAGCTGTAAGAAGCAAGAATTAATGAAGCAAAACTCTTTTCCCCTTCTAAATCAATTCTCACCACATAATTCCCATTATCCACTGCTTTTTGAGTAACAAAGAGTAGGAAATGGAAAAATACACAAAATCAGAAAGGAAAAGAAGAAAAAGTGACAATTTAAAAGGGGAGCATAAGTGCCACATTAGGAAGCATGTCTGTCATTTACCACTCCAATCCCAACTATTCCAGAGGAGAAAAAACTTGTAACTGTTAGAAATAAGCTAGAAGTGTCAAAAGTATATTTAATTACCTACATCCATTTAGAATAATAATCATTGGTTTTGTTCTAGACTTTTCTAAAAATTGTAAATTTTATAGAGAACAAACACTAAAGATACAAGTAAGTAAGGTGCCATATAAAATATTATGTTTGCGCTATACCTACAATGAAACTGAACATTGCAGGGACAATTTTGGAGATTTTTGCACTGCTTAGAAGTATTCCATCCCTAAAAAGTTATTATCATTTACCATCTCTTACCACCTGTTTATACCACTGATTTTCAACCAGCATGCCACAAGAATTTTTAAAATATGCAATATCTATTTAGTCAGGGCACTGACCTCTTTTCCCTTAGATTGTAAAAAAAGAAAAAAGAAAACAGCCAAGACAACAATAAGATCTGGTGTGAATATCCTATCTTGAACCATAAATATATAGTAGAGTTGCATCATATTGGTTACATTGCATAATATGGTTGTATCTGATTGGTTAAATTCTTGGCACCAGAAATCCTTATATACAAGTATAGACAACTGACTTTTTAAAAAGTCACTTTGGAACAAAAAAGTATTTAATTACTATTATTATTATTATTATTATTATTGTAAATCAATCAAAATTACACTTATTTTTTGGTCAGATTGGCAAAAACCATATTTTTTGGTGTGCCACAGAATTTTAGTAATTAGTTTATTTGTGCCATTAGATGAAAAATGTTGAAAATGAGGGGTCTATACCAACTCCTCAATATGAACAAGTGATTGTGAAGCTCTTCTAATCTTTTTTTTATTGCATGTTCCCAGCAACTCTTTATGTTATTAATACCTTATAATCAGTTGAATGTATCCAAAATTTTATTTTAAGTACTTATGCTGATGCATTTAACTTGATTGAGTCTTAGAGACCTAGTATATAAGTAGTCAAGTTTTTTGATAAATAGATGGAAATATAATACATTAAAACTTTTAAAAATAGAGAGATTTCTGTTTCCATTCATGATAGATTATCAATACTATAATTGCCCTCCTGTGATAGTTAAAAATCTGAAATAAATGAAACATATGTGCAATAGAAATGTGAAACAGATATATGAAATATACATGGAATATTATACATTTATATTATATATAACACATATATGTATATATGAATATTGATGGTCTCCAGACATACAACCATAGGGAACACAGGATTATAAGCCCTAAAACAAGGAAAATACAAGAAACAAGCATCCCACCATTGGTCCAGGATCTTTTCCTGGAAGCACTTCCTGGAGGATTGTGAGGGAAAAGTAAGAACCAAGATAAGCATGGCAGTCTTGGTGAGTTGAGGAGACAGAGGCTGGGGTTTCAGGAGGCTAAGATAACTCGTATTCACAGAACAGGAGCAAGTTTCACAGAGAAATAGCTTTGAAGTTTACATTGAGGTACCCTTGAACCTTTTGCTAAATGCTAAGTAGTGCTACTTAGGTGAATCTTTATGAAACAAGGCAAAGAACAATTCTTGAAAAGCTGTAAACTAGAAAATTTCCAGAGATCTCACAGGACTAGGTGTTTGAGTACTGACCAGACAAGGTATAGAGAGCTTATTAAACCTAGGGCATTCAGTTGAAATCCCTTTATAATGTGGTTAAATTAGCCCTAGAGTTGGGCTACCGTAGGCCTATCCTAACAAAGTTCAAAAAACAAGACTTGAAGGGATAAAACTATTCTTCAAGCCTCTTAAATGCCTTCTAAATCAAATGTAAACTCTCCAGAAAAAAATGACAAATAAAACCCAGACACTTAATAAGGTAATCTACAATGTCCAGCATCTAATAAAAAATTACTAGACATGCAAATAAGAAGTAAAATATAATCCATAAACAAGAGAAAAAGCAGTAAGAAGAAACAGGCCCAGAGGAATGGAAAAGACTTTAAAACAGCTATTATAAATATGCTCAAGGAACAAAAGTTCACATGAAAACAACGAAAAAAGAAATGGTATAAAAGATCCAAATGATACTTCTAGAACTAGAAAATACAATATTTGAAATGAAACTTTATTATAAGGGTGTATTAGGAGATTGGGAAACGTTAATGAACTTGAAGTCATAAGCAATCTAAATGAATCAAATTGAAGTACAGAGAGAAAAGAAGCATAAAATAATAAATAGAATCTCAGTTACCAATGTAACACTATCAAGTTGTCTAATATACAGTGGTACCTTAGTTTTCGAATGCCTCCGTTGGCGAACATTTCGGTTTACGAATGCCGTAAACCTGAAAGTAAATACTTCGGTTTCGAATATGCCTCGGAAGTCGAACATGCCACAGGGCTTCCGCTGAGAGCAAAACCCTGAGGCCCAGCTGTCAGCTGTTGGTCCCTCGGTTTTTGAACATTTCATAACTCAAACGGGCTTCTGGAACAGATGACATTCGAAAACCGAGGTACCACTGTACATGTATTTGAAGCCTCTATAAAAAAGAAAATAGTGCATGGGGTAGAAAAAATCTGAAAATATTTTAGAGGCCAGATAATTTTCCAGATTGGATGAAAACTGTATATACACAGATCCAAGAAGTTCAACAAAAACAAAAGTAAATAAAACAAAGAAAACCACACTTAGGCCCATCATAATCAGATAGCTAAAAACCTGTGAAAAGGGAAACTCTTAGGACAGTAAAACAAATGTACAACACAAGCAAAGGAAGATACAAGTTACCACTGACCTTATCAGAAATAGTGCAAACTAGAAGGTGATAAAACATCACCTTTAAAGGGTTGGCAAAAAACAAAAACTGGGAAGCTGTTAACTTAGAATTCTATGTCCAGTGAAAATATTCTTCAAAACTGAAAGGTATTTTCACATTAACAAAAGCTGAGAAAATTTAGTGCTGTTAAGGAATGTTAAAGGAGATGTTCTGACTGAAGAATTAAAACTCAGATTAAAACTTGAAAATAAGCAAAGAAATAAAGAACATTAAATATAGTAAATATAATGTTTAATTTAATTTAATCATTTAAAATATAATTAACAGTTTAAGGCAAAAATTAAATCAATATATTGTGAAATTATGCATATATAAAAGTAAATTGTATGACAACAAAAACACCAAGGACATGAGGGAGAAAATAAAAATATATTTTGTAAAATTCTTATATTATATGTAAACTGACACGACAGTATTTGAAAGTAGATTATGATAAATTAAAATTAAAAAAACAACATACTGTAAACCCAAGAACAATCTCTAAAGAAAGAGATATCATAAATAAGTTATAGAGAAAATAAATTAGTATACTAAAAATACTGCACTCATCCAAAATAAGAAAGAAAACAGATGAAACAAATACAAAAAATAGCAAGGTAGTTCATTAAAATCAAACATAATAATTATTAAATGGTCCACACACTCCAATTTTTATGTCAAAGATTGCCAATCTGGATAAAAAAATAAGATCCAACTATATGCTATCTGCAAGCATATCTGTTAAAGACACAGATATGTAAAAGTAAAAGAATGCAAAAATATACACCATACAAATACTAATCATAAGAAAGGTGCAGTGTCTCTATTAATGTCATACAAAATAAACTTCAGAATAAGAACATTATGAGACCTAAAAAGAGGCATCTCATAATAATAGAGGGGTTCATTATCAAGAAGACATAAAATCTGCCCTGGTTGGGTGGCTAAGTTGGTTGGAGCATCCTCTGTCCCGTGCACCAAAAGGTTGAGGGTTCTAGTCCTGGTCAGGGCACATATCTAAGCTGTGGGTTCAATCCCCAGGCACGGCGCATACAAAAAGCAATCAATCGATGTTCCTCTCTCACATTGATGTTTCTCTCTCTTTCTCTCTCTCCCATCCTCTCCCTAAAATCAATAAACATACCCTTAGATGAGATTTTTAAAAAGGGAGAAGAACGAGGAGGGGGGAGAGGAGAGGAGGAAAGAGGAGGGGCGAAGAGGAAAGGAATAAAATCTACATGTGTTTGCACCTAAAAAAACAGAACTTCAAAACACATAAACGAAAGCTGATTGAGTGAAAGAAGAAACCAACAAATCCACAGTTACCTTCTTTCAATAATTGATAGAACAAGAAGTCAGGTAGAATAAAAAAAGAGTTGAAAACTCTATTAAGCAACTTGACTTTATTTACATTTAAAGACCACAATACAAAAAAACTACAGAATACATATATTTTCAAGAGCACACAGAATACTCATTCACCAAAACAAACCATATTCTGGGGCATAAATCAAATCTCAATAAATTGAAGAGAATAGAAACCATTCCTAGTATGGACAACTCAGGACAAAACTATCAGTCAGGAGATTTGGGCTCAGAAGACTGATTCCAGTAACCAGGACAACATATCTGCAAAGGGGAAATGCCGCCAAATTCTGAGAAGATGCTCTTTTTTCCCCAGGAACCTATTGGTCAAAGTATATAGAACTTGCTCATCCTTATTTGATAAGTGGAAAGAAGGAGAATGGGATTTGCTCCACCCTATTTTTTATTATTTGGGACCATCAAATTTATTATTGAGAACAATTGCTAGTGTTATCTGAAAGGGAGAAAACATGCAGGAGTGGAAATGAATTGAAGTAGTAGTGGCATAAAGCCAGAGAGGAGAGAGAGATACACTAAGGAAGTAGAAACAGCGCAGCTTGATTTGGGGGTGGAACAAGAGGGATCATAGGCAAGAGCATAGGTCTGTCTTGAAAAAAACAAGTTAATGAGTTGATCCTGACAAAATATTTGTATCTAGAATCTATAAAGAACACTTACAGCTCAATAATAAGAAAACAAACCAATGAAAGACTGATAAAATATTTTAACATACCTCGCAGTAGATGAGTCAATATTCACAGGAAAAGAAGCTAAATATCACTAGCCATCACAAAAGTGCAATTTAAAATAACAGTGAGATACTACACATTCCCACGAGAAAGGCTAAAATGAAAAAAATCTGAAGCAACTATTACTCTCATTGATAGCAAGAGTGTAAAATGGTACAAATACTTTGGACAATAATTTCCACTTACCATCTGACCCAGAAATTGCACTCCTAGTTATTTATTCAAGAGAAATGAAAACATATATCCACAAAAGGCTTATATATGAATAGTCATGGCCTATTTATTCATAATAGCTCCAAACTGGAAAAATCCAAGTGTCGAACAGGTGAATGGAAAAACAAATTGTAAAGGACATGGACAATGGTGGGGAGAAGGACTGGGGAGGGGGATGAGGCTGGGTGGAATGGGTCATTGGGGAGAAAAAGGGACATCTGTAATATTTTAAACAAAAAGAAAAACAAATTATAGCATGTTAATACATTAGAATTGTACCCAGCAATACAAAAGAACAAGCTGCAGACACATCCAACAACATGAATGAATTTCAAAAACGTAATGCTAAGCAAAAGAAGTCAGACATACAAAAAGTACATTTTGACATTTGAGTCTGAAGTAACTATGGTACATTCAAGTGGATACATCAGGAAGCAACTGAAAATTAGGACTGGATCTTAGAAGAGAGTTCGGGTACAAATATGCAGGTTTGTTGAAGACAAAAGAGTAAATGAGCTCACCAAAAAGGAAGGTTCAGGATGAAGAGAACCAAAGACAGAATCCTGGGTAAAGATTAGCTTTTAGGGACATGCAAAAAAAAAAAGAAAATATGTGAAGAACACCGAGAAATAGGAAAAGGCGGAACAGAACCAGAAGAAAGTAACATCTCAGAAATAAGGAAAATAATTCTGGGAGAGGATATTCTATGTCAAAGATCCTAGAGGGACCAAGAAAGAAAAAGGTAAAATACTCTTTGCACTAGGCTGCATTGTTTGTGAGTGCAGAGAAGTCAATTTTAGAGCAGCAATGAGAGCAAAAGGTCAATTGTGGTGGATCAAGGAGCGTATGGGCACAGACGAGACAGGTGCAGAGAATGTATCCTACCTCTACGAAAGCTTGTTTCAGAAAGGAAAGAAGAAATAAAGAAATAACCAAGTCTGTGTATTTCTGCATTTCATCTTCCTACCTGCTTGTGAATTTGGGGTATTTAGTAAGTACTTTGCAGCAAGTGGATTCTCAGTAAGAGGTTCATGATATCATCCATGTGTTTCTGGTAAAGGAAAAGCTGACTTAGAGAAAAGTGAATTTCATGAACTAGTTCATGTATTATGTAAAAGCAAAGATCCAGATTGCATTACAGAATTGAAATGTGTTTTTGCAAAGTCTTGCTTTTGCTCTGTGCAGAAAACTAAGCTGCATTTCCCTGTTCTGGTTCACTTACATCTCATGTGATTGTGTCACCTTGCATTTCTCCATTTAAAATTAAAGGCAAACTCAGCAGTTCCTTTTTCTTAAAATGCTTCAGTAACCAGTAGTTGCCACATTAAAAGCTTTAGCTGGAAGATTATAAAAATAGTCTAATGCTCCCTAGCAGGTAACTACTTTTGAACCAAATCTCCTTTCAGGGATGCAGTGAGGTCGAATCAAGCGGCTAAAGAAGGACAGGCTGTGTGAGAGAAGCAAAAGCTGGATGACATTCAAAGGGCAAAAGAGCATTGTGTTTGGAATGTTTTGTGTAAATGTTAAACAGCACCCTCACTGAACCACCTGCTTCTTGTTTGGAAGAGTTCAGATGAACAATTTCAAGCACAATTGAGTAACACTCAAAAGAAAATCAAGTGTAATTTCCTAAGTTGCTGAAGCAAGGGTTCTTCTATGAAATCACCATTAGTATTTCTAAACCCAATTTGATTATATTGAAAATTTACTGCACACAGTTCAGTGGCACCTGAAAATGTCTTCAGGCAGAGATGGAATTGCTAGGTAGACCTTTTTAAATGATTTTTTTCTCGTGTGTGCGCATTAAAAATCCTTGGGTCACATCTTTAATAATTTTTCATTTCTTTTTTCTTTCTTGTGAATACATTTTGCTTTACTTTTGAGACACACTAAAATGTAGGGAGAAAGCACCATATAAAGACACCTACTTCACACCAACTGTACAGCTCGCCTTAAAATTCTTCACCTGCCATCGATCTCCAAATATTCACCAATTAGGGAAAAAAGGTAACGTGGAACCTTCAGGGTTCCTTAATAAATCTCCTAAGAAGGTAACTCTTTTACTGCCTTTATGAAATACTAAATTCACATGACCTTTGCTACTTTAAAACCTTCAGTCTGCCTCCAAGACAGATCAAGTTCAAATGCTGTAATCTGAACCTTATACAAACCCTCCATCCTAGTCACATAGGTTACTTGCTGCCATGAGCATTCCCACGTTATTTTGGACATTTTCCTTACCAGGGACTTTTTTTCTGTCTATATAACCCTTATAAAAATATTTCCAATCCTACAATATCAACTTGCTGATTTTCTTAAATCTTCAAACTTAACTCATACCTCAATACCTGTCCTCACACCCAACATTAAAAATTTCTTCCTTATGACATGTCTTGCATTAGTAGCTTCTAAGGTTGGATAGCTATCCCTGCGCATGCTGTCTTCCTAGATTATCTTCTTAAATGCAGCAGCTTATTCTTTTTCTAGCACCACCTGCAATGACTGTTCTGCTATGCACTTAGCAGCAATGTTCCATAAAGATTTGTTGGGTAATATTTGAGGAAAAAATAATTTTAACCTGTTTTAATAATGGAAGTGATTGTAATTACAATTTTGCTAGATATAGAGCTAACACAGAAACTCTCTGTAGAAAAATGTTTCTCATTAAATAGATTTTAAGGAAAGTAGTCAAATCAAAGTTTTAATAACTATCCTTAACCACAGCCTACATGCATTTCGTCTAAAAGTCAGGCAGCATTTCTTAAAAATCTCACCTTAGGACACCCCATAAAACAGCCTAGACTTAGTGATTCCCCCAATCTCTAGGATTATATCCTGAGGGGGAAAAAGAAGGTTCAGTGTCAAGTTTTCTCATTAAGTAAATTATGTCAAAGATGTGATGTTCACCAATTTTTGCACATTAGTGTTAAAAAATCAAAATGCTGAAAAGTTATTACAACTGAAAGGAAAAAAAAACACTATTAGTGGTGCTACTGAATCTACAGCATTTGTTTTATTTCAGGTGTAAATTTCACAATCTAGATTGATGTGAAATAAATACGTTCCCTTTCCCTACAACTCCAAGAAGCAGCTAAATGAAGCCAGATGAGGACCTGACTTCATGACTGTTGAGCGGGAATATCTGGCTTGTGAATCTGGTAAGTACCCACTTAATGCAAGATGAGAGCACAGTAACAAAACTGCCCCAAAATGGAGGAAAAAAAGAATAGAAAGAACTTAAGCACCCATATCAAGAGTAAAACCAACACCGTGTCCTGCCTTTCTTATGCTAAGTCCTAGGCGAGGGGGGAGGGGGGGGACATGACACCATCATTGCAGGACTGAAACTATAAACCAAACAACCTAATTTTCCATTAATGTTGTTCTGGAAAAGCTGCTATGAATTTTGCTAAACTATTCTTGGTTGGGTTTATAATTATCCCCTAAGACTTTTTTTTTTTTTTGGAGGGGGTTGAGTTCCACCGAGTATATTTCATTGTGCAAAACAACATATTACTTCTAATGTCTTAAAACTACATCTTCAAACTTAAGTGAAATTACTCCTAATTCCACTGCTCAAGGATTTAGTCACTGTGATACTATATGCCAAAAGATATATGATTTAATCCAATGACAGTTAATGCAAAGTGCTATAAAGAAAAATAAAGCAGACTAAATGGACAGTGAATGACAAAGGGTGCTGCTCTAGAAAGGGTGATGCGAAGGTACCATGCAAACATCCGGAGGAAGAACATTTCAGGCGAAGGAAGAGAGCAAATCCCTTGGGACAGGCATGTGTATGGCAAGTTCGGCGACAGCAAGAAGCAGAACAGTCGGGGCTGAAGGTGGGGGATACCTGAAATGAAGGCGCAGAGGTGGTCAAGTTCCATGTGCCTAAGGCACTCGTAGACCACATGACTATTTAGAAATTTAAGTGTAGAAGAAGCTATTTTAGGCTTGAGAGCGGGCCAATCCAGTAGTCTTTGAGTAAATGCTTAAAAAAATGCAAAGAATGGTTACTCTACAGGAAAAATCAAACAAAAACTATTGTCCTAAGTGCCCTATAGAGAAGTGGCTGCTGAAGAAGAAAGTGTCTCTTCCAGGTAGGAAGGAAGCAAAATTCAAGTGCCCACCAAAGCCAGCATTTACATTTCCAAAACCCACTCCATATCCTGCATGAAAATGTAGATACAATTTTAAAATAATAGAACATAATTTCATAGAAACCAAAGTACAACACAATTTCTTTTTATTTAAAATAGAGCTCTATATGCTTCACAGAAACAAGTGCAAGGAGTGCTCAATTTATTATCTCTGCCACTTTACAAAACAATACATTTTCAGAAAATGCATACATAAAAATATAACATTTAGGCCGATAAGTATTTACATCTGGAAGCAGCTGAAAGTTATGCTATATTTAAAAAGCTTTAAAATAAATACTTTTATGACTTGCTCTTGGTAAATTTAAACATTTTGGTATGAGGCTATCACTGAGTTCTTATTAAATTTAAAATACTATTATTTCTAAACAAAATAAGTATATATATATTACTAGAAAATGTATATTTCCACAGACTAGAAATTAATGAAACACTTGAATATCATTCATTTCTCTTTGGAATTTGGAATTCTCTTCAGCCCCAACAATTAATTGCAACTATTAAAATTGCCATCTGCATATTTTTTGATAGCATTTATTGTCCAATTCTCATTTTAAAACATAACTATTTCTTCATATTCCTTATATACATTCATTTGGGCCTATCTGTTCAAAGGTACTACCTTTCACATACTGAAGAATATCAGCTAGCTTACAATAAGTCTTTACAACAATGATTTTTTTCACAGTAGTTCAAGAGTTCAAGGCATGTTTTGCAATGTCAAACTGCAGTGGTTTTGACATTTGTAATATGTTCTTCGGTATAAGAAAAGTCACACTACCAAAGTATAATTAGTATTAGTACTTTGAAAGTCTATCCAAAATTCCCTTTTTTGAAATCTGAATCTAATTTTCTGTTTTTAGGACATTTTAAAACCTGAAACTCAGATTAAGTTTGAATAATTTTCTCTGGTCTAGGATCAAACAGTAGAAGATCTTGATGCCAGTCATTGTGGAAATGAACTGGAATTTAATATTTTGGCTCAGATACACTTACTTTATATAAAGAGAAAAAAATAGTTGGATTTTAAAAAAAAATTTTAATTACTTGTATTTAGCCTACTGGAGGAAATGGAGACATTAGTAAATCTCATTCTATACCTGCATTAGTCAGAACTTAAACACGTAATTGCCTCTTTACAGGCAAAGTCAATGAATATTTTTGCAAGTGGAATGAAAACTCAATGCAGATGTCAAAATGAGGGTCCATGTGTTTTGGTGCAGAATGTCTGAGTTGAACATTTTAATCAACAAGATAATCATACAATCTCTTTTCTCTCTTGGGAATGGTAGGATGAAAATCTTATGTCTTTCTTTTTTTCCCTTCTCACTTCTCTATTGTATTTGCAGATGCCAAAAACCACTTTGAAATTTTAATTTTCATTTTCTGAAGATGTATAAAGCGGGCTCCTTTCTGAAGATATATAAGCACATAAGGTGCTTTTCTGCAAAATATAAAACTATTTCTGAGTTGAGGAGCCAGTTGCAGGTTGGATTTCAGTCCCTATCTGCCCTCCGCCGAGAGTTTGTGCAGAGCACACATGCCCGGCTGGCTCTGTTGACACTCAGTATAGGCTAACTTCCCACTACATTCAGATTGTAGTGTTGGGCTACATTACCGTCCAGGTTCATGTAGCCCAGGGTAAAACTATTAGATAAAACTATTGCAGATAAAACTATTAGATCTGGAGAGAAAAGCTTTGTGTAGTATAACATGGACCAATAATAAGAAAAAAGAGTTATATCTGAAAATGTTAAAATCTAAGATGAGATACTCTCCCAAATGTATTAAATCTACAATTGAATTAAGAAATATCTTGGCCACCCTTAATAGAAGGATATTAAAAGGGGATTATTACCCAATTTCAATATAATATTATATTCAACCATATGGCATAATAGTTTAATTTTAAAAGATGGCCATAGCAAAACAAAGCAATAGTATGAAACATAGCAGAAGTAATAGTAGCAATCACATTATGGGACATATATTTCACATTCTCTGTTCAAGTCACCATCTCTTAAATGGACTTTAGCATTAAGGCAAATGTAGACATGTTCCTTACGTGCTAGCTGAGAGCTAAAATATACCTAGAATGATAATCTTTTTAAAATGTAAAAGAAAGCCTTCTCTGCTTTTAACAAATACCCTCTTCATCATTCGAAGTGAACAATTACTAGAGAGCATGAGATAAATTTAAATCTTAAGAAGTTCAGTGTGTAGCTATCTGACAGGGGCTAGAACACTAGAAGAATGGTAATTATAGTGTTTGGAATTGAGAAAGTACATTTTTTAATGTAATAAAAAAGTGAGTGCCAAAGATTTATTAATGAGAAACTAGGAAAGAAGATAATAGGCTATAGACATGGTCTCAAAGTCAACTAGCAAATCCTCTTTCCCTCCCATTCCAATGCAGAGAAACAACAATCCTAGAGAAAGGAGAGAAGAGGAGTTAGGAAGCATCTCTTATCATTACTTGCACTAAGAAATTCCATGTTTTCACAATTCCTAAAATTTATTCAGCACTACCTAGCTGTTAAAAACTCCTCCTTAGCCTATTTTAGTTTTTCTCACTGACCTCACCATGAGTGAGCTAATTACTTCAGCAAAAATAAAGAACAGGATTTGATCATGGCCATTAAATGGCACATCAGGTAGTACACATTCAAGGGAGGTTTAGATGCATGTCAATTATTTTTTAATTAGTAAATGATGGATCTAGTAGGGCACTGTGGTAGTTGTCCCCACTGGGTTCTCATATCACTTCTGCTAATAATTAGCAATTATTTAATCCCTGATCCTTGTTTTCTCCATCTATAAAATATGGGAATCGAATTATAAAATCTTTTAGATCCTTTACAATTCCCAAGTTCTGGTTTTGTTTTTGTCTGTGACATATCTGAAATACTTTAAGCCAGCAAGAGAGTCTCCATCATTAGAAGGCTAAGTAGTAGGATGATTAAGTTAAATAATAACTAGTTATTTTTAAAAATTAAGGACTAAAGATAATTTTGGAAGACAGTGAGTGAAAAGAGGTAAGAAAAATAATGAAATGTAAAAGAAAACAGAGGGGGGGAAAGAAAGTCAAATATCTGAAAATTTGCATTGAAATGTTTTGAAAAACTGCCTGTATTATAGAAATTTTTTTAACATTAACATTTTGATAAATTTTCTTATTTTCCAACGGACATTTTTTCAGTTTAGAAGAAGCCCTCGGGAGCAAAAAAGATTACTCTCTTCACTAAATAGTGCATAAAGTCCACAATAAGTATTAGTTTATGGAGGGAACTAATACAAAGCATTGTCAAACACAGAAGTAACAAGTTTCACAAAAGAAATTATATTTAGAATATCTTCAAAGACCACAATAATGGCATTTTAAGATACTAATTCTCAGACATTTCCAAGTAACTTAGAATACATTTGTAAATTTATTTAAAGGAGTGATTATTGAAGACATCAACTGTACTCAGTTGCTACTGTTACTTTCTTAATTTCCTGATGGGAAATGAAATGTCTATACTTTAAATAAATTTATATAAACAAAATACATGTCCATATTTATTTTAAATAATCAATCAAAAACTATTTCCTGCCAAGCAATTTTACATTGAACTTTGTATAACGGCAAACACGGGCTCCCTGCTCTCCAGTGACTTGCTAGTAGGTGCCCTGGTCCTTTTGTGTAAACTCTAAGGTAGCCCTGAGATCTCTCTGCCCCACTAAGTCACATGGTGGCAAAATTCTAGCATAACAGTGGTTTTCTTTTGTTTTGTTTAATAATTCTACTAAAGTAAGAGTAATACTAAATTATTATGGAACTCCTAATGAATCTACTCTAGATCCTCACTTCAAAATAAAAGCTGATTTTTAAGTCCTCAGACACTGTGACCGGGATACTATTTTCATACAATCATGGAATTTAAAATGCAATGTTAATTGAAAGCGTAAAGACAAAAAGCAAGTGTTACACCTAAAACTGCATGATACAGTCATATTTCACTTAACTTTCAAGTCAGAACATAAATTAAGAATTCTAGATGTGACATGGCAAATATTTTAGACATAGAAGAAAGTACACGACAGGATCTGTACCAATTACACACATAGATTATAAGGCAATAAGTTCATGCTGAAATAATTGACAACAAATAATGTTTCCCTTATTTTAAGGAAGTGACGCTGCATATATATTCCATCACTACTTTATACAGTACTGAAATTTCATAAATAGCATTTTCCCAAGCTTTACATTATACCCAAAGCCAAAATATTTGAAAGGAGCAAAGAACACTAACACTTTGAGCCTAAGAGCAATATTTTTTGTTTTTAACACAATTCAAAAGAAATAAATATTACACAATAAGAGTCCATCAGAAACAAATAATATGAAGTTTTACAACATAGATATATACAGTACATTTGCCTTAATGCTCTTAACTTTATCCTATTTTTGTAAGTGAGCATTTTCTGTTTTTAATGTTGAGAGGTAAGAAAAATTAGAACTTTTAACTTTTCCTAATCATTTTTGTTAATCTACCCCCTTTCTTAAAGATAATGTACTTGGTAATTGAAATATAAGACTATTCAGTTAGGAGTTCTAGTTAGCCAACACAAAAACAAGAAAAATACCTCAAAATCTACAGATTTCTCTGGATTGAAAGTTGAATCAATGAAAACACGAAATTATATTTGGACACACTCAAATAAATTATAAACATAATGACAAGGAAAATGGAGATGTTAAAACATCCATTCTTAAAAATTAAATACATGAAACCCACATAAGTGAATAAAACAGAAAATATTATTCTTGTTTATTTGAAACTATAGTACAACCATCGCAAATAAATAATTTCATCCTCATATATGCAGAAACAATCTATGAGAAATGAAGGTTACAATCACGAGCAAGATTACTCCCTTCACATAAGCTTTTTTTAAAAAAAATCCTTCATGTATGTACTTTTTAAAAGTTCACATATGATTTAGATTGTCTGCAATAGCCAAATAAAGATAATTCCTAAATGTGTTGCAAATTGAAAGTAATTTGTCATATAGAACTCAAAACATCTTACTTTGTGTTATATTTATTTGTCAATTTACTTTCTTCCCCCACACACCTACATGTCTGTTCCCATCCCCAAATTAGACTTTAAAATCCCTGAGGGCAGAATCTATCTATCTTTTAATTTCCCTATTGGGTCCAATATTGTGACAAGGGAGATATGAGATACCTCATATTATTTAAACAATGGATGAATGAAGGTGAAAGTATATATAAACCACAGCTGCCAGGTTTTTGCCTTTGATATCCCAGTCAAATGAAGACGGGTTCAGCAACATATTTCCACAAAGAAATAAATTACAAGAACTGCAGTGTGGTCTATGTGAAAATACAGAGGTATATCCTTCAGAACACTGTTACCCAAGTTGTGCTTTGTAGAACATTAAAATGTGGGACAGTAAAAAGGTTCCCTCTCCTCTTAATAAAAGAGTTCCACGGTCAAATAATTTGGGAAATTCAGTCTAAAGAAGCCCAAGTAACATTTCTTGACTATTAGACTCCTCAAAGCACAGGACACACTAACTCATGTGTGGTATCACCTCCTAAGAATCTATCAAAGAATCCTTTTCGTTTTGGATCATCGCAGTAAAACAGGGTTCTAAGGAACAGAGTTGAGAAAACACTATTTTAAAACAATAAAAGATACCATGTTAAACTCCTTCATTAAAGAAGAATTATAGATTTGTAGGAAATATTTAATGTTCCATGTGTTATTCACAATTCATCACTTCTCTCTCCACAGGAAGTGGAATAAAGGCAATATTATCACGAACCTTCTATTGCACCCACTCGCTCATTTTGAAAGGGTGGGAAAATGTTCATTTAGTTACTGATACCCTCTGTAGAATTTGGTTGTTATACTTCATTTAAAATTTTTCTCAATTTTTCTCAAGATATCTCCTAGTTTCCTCTCCCTTTTCTGTTCTTTTCTTTATAAATGTGTATGTACAAAAGTAATAGGGACCTCTGAAATGCTTCGTAAAGACATCTGACAGTGGATCTCTATCCTTGATTAATTTTGGGAATTTTTAGAAAACATTAATACTTATCAACAAATAGGGTGACTATAAAATTTCTATGAAGAAAACGTCAATGGATATGGTCCTAAGATATCATGCAGGTCCATTAAGATTCTACAAAAATAACTCAATTTGTCTTCTGTTTTACTAAGTGGTGCGACTTTGAGACTCTGTCTCAAGATGTCAGGTATCTCATTTGTAAATGAGAGGAAGTAACACTTTTAGTGGCTTTCAAGCTGTTTGCTTCAGGGGCTGCTGTGGTGATGGATTGTGAAGAGTAGGGAAAGGTAGGTGTGTGGGGACCAAGTAACTGGGAACCCGGACCTCACTTCCATCTTCCAACTGAGCAGCTCCGCCCCTGTTTTATATACTAAAATTTGGAGCAACATTTAATTTTTTAAAAGATCCTACTCAATTTAAGAAATAGAGAACCCCATAGATTGCATGATGTAAAGTTCTGGTTAGATATAACATACTCAAGTTCACATTTTTCATGAATATATTTTCATTTCACTTTTTCCAACACATTTTTTCCCATTCATTCATTCATGCGCTCTTGATTCAAGTAAAATAAAACCTTAACGATGCTTATTATTTTTATATAGCTTATTTTACACTTTGACAATATCTTGCTTGTTAAATAGATGAGTTGCTTTTCACAATAAAATTAAAGACAACATGAAGATTGATACAGTCGACTCCCGCTTGATTTTAGACTTATCTTTTCAGGCTGCCTTTGCGCACTTAAACACTATACTGCGTTATCTTTGAGGTAGACAACAACAACAACAAAGGCAAGAACATTCACACGGGGAGGGAGAAAGAAAGCTGGGAGAGATTTCTTCTTGACATGGTTATCATCATTCGGCTTTGCAGTCTTCTTTGACACACAGCTGGGAAATGGTCTTCTTAATGCGAAGGGCCGTGAGGCGGGCCGCCCCGTTGGCGTACCAGCACTCGCGCATCACTCGCCCCATGACCCGGAGGGCCTTCAAGAGAGGAAACGCCGCTTTACTCACACAAAACTCGGCACAAGAGAAGCAAAACCACAACCCCAGAAACCCATGCTAAGCTCTGATGAACAAATAGTGAATAAAAAACAAGACGTGAAAATACGAAGTTTTAAAGAGCAAAACGAAGATATTCACTCTCATCACTTTCAGGCAATATTATGCTATATTATACTGGAAGTTCAACAAGAAAGAAAGAAAAGGCATGAGGACTGGTCCCAGAACTCTTATTACTTGGAGATATAATCATCTATGTGGACACTCCAAAACAGTCTATAATTTTACACCTTAAAGAAACTTTGCCACACACACATACACACATATATAGCAGCATTATTAAAAAAAAAAAAAAAAAATTACAGATATGGCAATCAACGGTTCAGTGGAAAAAGAAATTGTGCTATGTTCGCACAATGAAATACTACATAGATACAAAAATAAACAGATTTTATATACATAGGAGAAAGTAAAAAATATATATATTTAAGAAGCATCTACAGTAAGTTTTAATAAGTTGCACAAATATATATGTATAATTCTAAAGAAAATCAAGGCAATTATAATTAATTATAATAAGAACCTCTCAGAGAGATAAAAATATTTCTAGGTGCTGGAAATGTTCCATTTTTAAAACTTGGTAGTGAATTCACTGCTTTTCATTTTATTATTATACGTTAAACTTTACATATATGGCATTTATTCTTTCATATGCATGAAATTATTAATATTGGGGAAAATTATTTTCAATTTGGTTGTAAATGCCTCAAATTCTGCTTCTAAAATAAGTATATAGATAAGCTAGCTACACAAAATAGAAATACCAAGACATAAATCTTGCCTTAAATAGAAAAGGAGTTGAGGGAAACATGGTAGGGGAAAAGCAACTGTATAAAATAATCCCTATGACAAAGCCAAACTAAAACATGTCACTTAAAAACAAGGCTTCATGCATTACATTTAAATATGGCAGAAGATACACAGTAATGGATACACAGGAATGGGGGAGATTAAAGCATTAAAATAGTTCTGGAACTGGTTAGATGGTTTATAGTCTTTCCCCACCTCCCCTCCTTTCTCCTTGCGGGAGTTAGAAAGCTCTCTGTCTTCAGGGAGGGCAGAGCAAGCGCAGCAGTAACCACTTATTGTGTGTCTGCTATTGTGATGGTTACTGTGTGTGTTGTTGGGGACGAGCAGATAAACAACAGCAGTCCTGCCAGCAAAGGAAACTTTTCCGAGGCAAGGGAATAAGCTCAAGCTTCTGCAGGGCTTGGGATTAGGAATGATCTATGGAATAAAAAGATGACTAAAATTGTAATACTCTGTGTGGCACAGACATTGAGAACCCTCCCAGTGTGCCTTGCTCCCCACAGCTCAAGGCCCGTTGCCATGAGATGGGACCAGGAGACTGGTTCTGGTCTGTGAACCATGAGTGGAAGGAATGTGAGTCCCTTGGAGCCAAAGCATTTAAAAAGCGCATGTGTGACCCTCCAGCTCTGCTCTTCTCTTGACCTAGACACTTAAAAACTGTGTTGAGATAGCATCAAAGATCAAAGTCACCTGGATTTCTGAATCACCACAGGGAGCACAGCTCCCCTAACCTGTAGGGGACTTTGTATAGCAAGGGATAAAATCTTGTTGTGTAAAGTCCCTGGGATGTGACGGTTTGTTACTGGCTCATGGCTTAGCATTATGTATATGTGCAGCTAAAGGGAATAAAAGTAGACTTATGCCTACATGTATGAAGCTAACTGGATGCCTAGATTAAAAGAAACTTATATGGTCTCTGAGAAGCCTGCCTGATACCTCAAAATTATAATGGAAAAATATACATAAGAACTTAGCCTTACTTCACAGCTTTGCCACTGGTTTGGGATGCTTGGTCGAAACTTCTGGTCACAAACAACCTTCCTCATTTCCTCTACTGAGGGATCTGAAGGCACCATGTCATAATAAGGCAACTGGTACTCCTCAACAATTCCTGTAAGAAATATGCACAATAAATTTCCCAGTGTGAATAATAAACAAAGATGCTTATTTTAAAATAATAACAATTAAGTCTTCCAGGCACAAGTGGTACCATGGGACACTAGAAAGCCAGGCTTATTAAAACTATGTATCACTATAAAACTAAATATATAAATTTAAAGTACTCAGTTGAATAGTTATTATTTAAGTTTATATTTTTTATTTACATTTTTTATTGTTGACACTATTGCAGATGTCCCCCATTTCCCTCGCCTTTGCCCACCTCCACCCAGCCTGGCACCCCCTCCCTTGGCCCTCACCACACTATTGTCTGGGTCCATCATGTTAATTACATTACTATTCCTACAGTTGAAGAAAATTTAAGTTCAAAAACCAAAAAGCAAATCTAGACAAATATCAACATAAAGTTTAAAAAATAACAACAAATATGTTTGAATCTTGATGTTTAGCAGGCACTGTTCTAAGCCCTTTAGATGTTTTAACTAATCATTCCTCAAAAAACACTGACTAAAGAAGGTACCATATTATCCCTATTTTACAGAATGAGGAAACTGAGGCACAAAGATAGTCGTACATTTGCTGAAGGTCACACAGCTATTGAGTGGCAGATATGGAGCTTAACCCCAGGCTCAGGGATTCCAGTGTCCCTGTTCTATACCACTATATTTGTATTGCTTCTAGAAATAGTTTCATTTTCCTGAATGTTTTATTATCTCATTTATGCATAAAGGGGGAAAGTATATTCTCTCACTCAAATACAACTTTAACTTGTAAGTTTTTCAAAAATTTTTTTTTAAATGAGACTGATATGCCCCGCTGGCATGGCTCAGCAGTTGAGCATCGACCTAGGATCCAGGAGATCGCAGTTCGATTCCCAGTCAGGGCACATGCCCGGGTTGGGGGCTCGATCCCCAGTGGGGGGCGTGCAGGAGGCAGCCAGTCAATGACTCTCATCATTGATGTTGCTCTCTCTCTCTCTCTCTCCCCCTTTCCCTTCCTCTCTCTGAAATCAATAAAGACATATTTTTTAAATAAATAAATAAATAAATAGAATAAAAATGAGACCGATGTAAGGCAAAATGAGATCAACACAAAATGCAAAAAGTGGCAGTGGGTTAACATGGACAGCTCTTTTGCTGAATGTTTAACTATGAGCATGCTCTGTATCGAAAGCTTCACCTGAATTAACTGAATTAACGCATTAAAGCCTCAAAGCCAGAGGGGTCCGTTTTATCATCTCTTCATTTTACAGATGAGGAGAGTGAAGCCAAGTAACTTGCCGAAAGTCAGATGTTCAGGAAGTTGCTAAACCAAAACTTAGCCTTAAGTCTGTCTCACTCGAAAGAGAAAACTGAACCATTTAATGCCAGTATTTACTCTTCCCCACTGATGAAACAGGTCCATGAGGCTGCATTTGCAGGGTTTCATTCTCTCTCACTCTTCCTCTCACTCTTCGTCTCCAAACTGCTGGGAGCAGTAGTCAGGGACTTAGTCTTAGCTCACCCCGACCTACGCTTTATCCCCCCCAAATTCCTCATTGCAGAGAAGAAAAGAATAAGAAAAGCCTAAGAACCAGAAAACTTCAGTTCAACTCCTGTGGCCTTGGTGAGCGATTTCGCTTCTTTGGAGTCCATTTCTGGCATAAAACAGGGATACAGCTAACTGCGTACAAGCTCAAGGAAAAGTTTCAAGCACTTCGCAAAGTGTTGTTATGGAAATGAATTATTAGGAGAACTGTCACCCCACCTAAGCAGTAATCATAGTATCTCCACTCTATGCAGGATACTCTACTTTTCTCACTTAAAAGATGTGCTAAAGGGCATTCTCTTAAATATGAAGAAATGATTCAATATAGTGCTTTGAAAAACAGAACATCATGTCTTGTATTCTGAACCTCAAGAAAAGGTAAACACAAAGAATGTGTCTAATATCTGACCTCCAACTGAACACCTTCGGGCGATTTCCCAGTAAACCAGACCAACAGCGTAGACGTCAGCTCGTTTGAAGGACTCAAAGACGTTCACATTCATTGTATCATCAAGCACTTCAGGGGCCATATACCTTCAAAACATGCACATTTCAGACTCTGTGTGTGACCTTATAGCAATCCAGTAAGACACAACCTTAATCAACCCTGGTGCAAAATACAAGTTAAGGTAGCTTACATCAATTTTACAGGTAGATCTGAACCACTGTACTGTAATAAAATAAAATTAAATAATACAGTTATTGACTCAACCATAACTTTCAAAATATTTTAAATATACCTAGAGGTCATCCCACTCAGTATTAAAGCCTGTGTGCCAGGAGCCAAATACTTGGAAAGCACAAGCCGGAGTGGATTCAGTAAGCAAACACTCAGTGGGAGAGGTGAAACTCAATTTCCACCAGTAGCTTGTTGCCAAGGAAAGCTCCTTGAGGGCAAAGAGTGTGTTTTACTCATGGTGGGCCCAGTACCCCAACACAGTGCTCAGCAGCATTCCACAAATATCTGCTCAGAATGAACAATTTTATTACGCATTGGCTCCAAGAAATATATACCTAGTATATTGGCTCCAACAAAATTACAGTCTTGTTTTAACAAGACTAAACCAAAGTATTCTTCAGTTCATGGGACCTGACTGAGCCTAACTGTCCTAGGGAGATTTTGAGAAATTTTCAGAATATTCAGGTGAGGGTGCAATACCCTCCCAAACTTTTAAAAAAATTTTAGATCCCCTACGGGAATCCGGCATCCAAGGCTTCCCTGGGGGTCCCTAATGTGGGGTCAATCAGACAGGCAAGTCAAAGCTTGCTTTTTATAGGGCAACCCTACAGGGTTGCCCAGTCTGACTAAACTGTCCTGACGTGTTTCTGGGGCCTCATTAAAGTCTCCCAGGAACCAAGTGAAGGACTCAGAGGGACTGGCCTGGACGCTCAAATATGCTTGGAGTCCAACTAAGCCAGCTTAGAATTCTTTACTCTCAAGAGCCTTTACTAACTCCAGAAAATGTTTTAGTTGTTTCTCATTTCAAGGTAAAGAAGCCTGGAAATTTGCCAAAGGGGCACAGAACTCGAAATACAAATAAAAGGAAATGGAAGCAGGATGGCGCCATGGGGCTGGCCATAACAAGCAAACAGCAGACATCTCATCGCTAATGGGCCTTCCTGACACTTGTGTGGTACACTTGTTTATATTATGCTTGTTCTTAACTTCAGAGATTCTGTTCCTTGAAAGTGGGAACTGCATCTGACCTCATTTTAATACATATCAATTTGGGAGACTTAAGGGTAAATTCAACTATAGGTAAATACATAAGCTGTTACATAATATTTTCAAATACTGAGAGAACACAATAGTGCATATATGTATTACATACAGTCCCTCACCTCTCTAGCCCACTATATTGATTCTGTATCTGTTAAGAACCTGAGCATATGGAACTAGCCCTGAGTCTCAGCTCATTTATGAGGTGTAAGGGCTCTGGAGGAGCTGCACACTGCTGACATTTTTCTTGCTCTCTGTAGGAAAATGTGCTCTCAGAAGTAGTATACCATCATCTCCTTTGCCAATACTCTCCCCACTGGCCAATGGCTACTTTCTATATGACCAAAATGCAAACTCTCCGTGCTTTATAACCATGGTGCCACTAATTTCTCAGTGACCCAGAGAAGACTTCTTGCTTTCTTGGACTTAATGGTTTCCCATTTGGACCTGCCGCCCCGTTCCCTCCACACATCCCAGGCATTCATGTTTACGGGTCAGTCATAACTACCACCAAAATAAGCTACCTTACCTTTTGGTTCCCACTTTAGGGTTCTGAGGTATGTCAATGGTGTTCAGTATGGAATCGTGCTTCACAGCTAATCCAAAGTCTGCTATGGCACAGGTTTCACATTTTTTCACTAAGATATTCTTTGATTTTATATCTCGATGAGCAATGGCAGGTTTACCTGTGATGCATAAGAAAAGCATATTCACTTTTTTCATTACTGAAGATTGAATCTCTCCAAAAGGAATTATTTTGAAGACTTGGCTCAAATGTCACCTAAAAGAGGTCTTCTCTGACCACCCATTCTTCATCCCAAGTCAGTCTCCCATTTTGCCTTCATTATAGCTCTTATTACTATCTCAATTGTCTTGTTAATTCATATATGTGTTTATCTGTCTCTCTCAACTAGGCTATAAACTGCATGAAGGCAGAGACTGTCGTAGTAATAACCATGCCCTCAATGCTTAGATCACTAGGTAACATTTAGTAGCAAGTAATATATGTTTGCTGAATGAATAGGGAAATAATTAGC
Organism: Miniopterus schreibersii; assembly: GCF_964146895.1. Classification (NCBI taxonomy): domain Eukaryota; kingdom Metazoa; phylum Chordata; class Mammalia; order Chiroptera; family Miniopteridae; genus Miniopterus; species Miniopterus schreibersii. The sequence goes on along the minus strand of NC_138108.1, from coordinate 52,478,589 downwards.
ATTGCTATGTACACATAAAAACTCAGCAAATATTCTCTTACGAAAGAAGTTTCAAACATCTACTACCCTAGATCAGCTGTTTTCAAGTGTGGCCCAAAGATCCATGGGGGTCCTCGAGACCATTTTCAACTACATGTCTGTGTGATATCACCATTTCTTCACCTACTTCAACCAAAACAATATATTGGAACAGATTGAATAAAGAAAAGGTATGAAAATACAGAAATTAAACCAAGCATTAAATAGATTTGCAAAAATGTAAAAGAATCCACATAATTTTTACTAGACTAGTTTTTGTATTACAAAAATTATGTAAATTTTTAAAAAATTATGTTATTTATGTTAGTATTTAATTGGTTACATAATTATTGTTATTTTAAGTAAATTAATATTTTTAATTTCTCAATGTTAGTTCTAATATTAATAGATATTAAACATTAATATCTAGTAAATATTAATAGACATAATTCACACACACAAACTTTTGGGGCTCCTCAATAATTTTTAAGAGATTAAAAGGGTCATAAGTCCAAATTTGAGAACCACTACCCTGACTAGGCTAATGACTTTCTAGAGCCAATTCTCTATTAACTCCATAAATAGAAAAGACAATGGGTATTATTTGGCCTTCAAGTACATGATATATAGATATTTTTTTCAAGACCACATTGCCCTTTCCAATTCTTTTAATTATCAAAGGTAAGCATTTAAATTATTTGTATTTTCTGAACATAAAGCACTTGCCACCAAAGCAAGATCCTCCAGGTATACATGCTAAAACAAAATGGAGTGACCAGGAATGAAAATATCATTATGGATGACATACAAAATGACAAGCTGACAGTTGGCTCTATCATGACAAAATCTTTAGCTTTATAAAGTACCTTCAGCGTTTCTACATTTGATAATTGCAATAAACTAAAATACAACTAAACACTAAAATACAACTTAGTGTTCCTATCTTCACATTTAAGGAGAAAAAAATTAGAAAGAAAATACATACCTTGTGTACCAACAATCTCCATATGAAGGTGGGCCAGACCACTAGCTATGGAGAGTGCCAGTTTGACCATGCGAGCCACTGTCACTGTGTTTCTATTCAAATAGTCATATAACGAGCCCTGTTCATGATATTCCAAGACAAGCCAAAGTTGAGTCCAAGTTCCATTATCTAACAGGAAAAAATTTTGTTGCTGTAAATATATGTTGAGAAAGAAGCCAAAAGCTTTTAACCAATGTCCATGTTTAAAGTAAACCTCTATTGTTAACAAAACAAAGTTAGCTCCTCCACAGATAATGCTAACAGTTCGAGTTAGTAAAGTAAAAATTCTCAATGAGTTCCTGAAGATGCTGACATATTACAACCTGTTATATGTACCCACCAAAACTATAGGAAGCTGTGAGGCAGTGATTCTAACTGAACAACTCCTTTCTTATTCCCTCTATATCAGTACTTGCCGGTAACAACAACTACATTATAGGAGAAACTACCGAGAGAGGCATTTAGGCTCAGTGTTGTGTTATAAATTTCTCTTGAGATTTTAAGAAAGATTAAATCAATAAAAAACAGAAATATAACAAATTTACGCAAAGTATTCTTACTGTCATAAGAGTGCTGACATTCTAAGAACGTTCATGTTAATCACCTTTCCAATATGAAGTTGATGATTTTCCCCGAAAGCTTACATTAAGAGCCAAACACAACTAGACATTTTCAAATAATTTGCCCCATTTAGCCAAAAGCTAATAGAGCTTGTAAAAGATTTTTAGCAGAAGAGAAATTGCCCTAAAACTTCTCTAGATATTAGACACCCTAGAGTTAGCTTTAGCTTTTGGGATAAAGTGTCTACAGTAGCCCTGGGCAGTCCTGACAGGTTCTAATACTCAGAGAAACAAAACCATACTGAGCATTTGCTAAGGACTTTTGCTACCTAGTGTTTTATGTACAAGAGTTCCTTGTTATCCAAACAGTTAATTTGCAAATCTGATAGTGATAAAGTTTCCTGGAAATGAAAAAAAATCAACAGAACATGATAAAGTTCACTAATAACTTGACCTCATATAGAACAAACCCTTACTCACACCTCTCCCCCAGCTTAACACCAGTGGCTATCTTTGCCTTCTCACATCAAAGTCTTTGTCAGACAGATGAAGAAAAAGTGAAACTGTGTTGCAAAAGATACAAAAATTCATGATGATGAAAGTGATGTTAGAGACCATCTGGAATGAGGCACAAAGTCACCAACAAGGAAGCTATTGACAGAGATAGACCAGTAAGTGAAGAAGAGAAAGTCAAGAATGATCTTTCTTATGCATACTGTTTTATAATCCAATAAATGTCATGATTAAATTAGCCCATCAAGATGATCCATATAACTACAGTCATTACTGCTTTCACCACATTGCTAATTAATCTAACCAGGAGGTAGTTTAGCTCAACATTAGGAAGGAAAAGAAGTTCTTAACAGCTTAATAAGAAATGTTTCATTTTCAGTAGGCTGGATATATTCTCAAAGAATATGTAGTTAAGAATTTGGAAATAATCTTTTTTTTTAAGCTCATCTTGCTTTTATTCAATTTCTCTCTAGCGAATCAGGTAAGACATATCATGAACAAACGCAATTATGGCCAAAATGTACAAGAGCCTAAGCTTCTCTTTTGCCATTTAATCAATAATGAATACTTTAATGATTTAGAGTATATTAGATAAAAATAATCATAGGTGTTTAATTTTCTTAAGTATTGATGGGTGCCTGATATCCACAGATAATTTGATTTTTAGCTAGAGGTTACAATCTCTGCCTCCCAAAGTTCTTCACATATTACTGATTTGAATAAAAAACAATGGACTGGAGATTTGCTCACCTTTGTTCCCTGTTTCCCTTTAAGAAAATTAATGCACAGTTAAGTGAGTAAAAGCTATACAAAAAGAGAAAAAAGAGCACAGGTAATCCACAAACTTCATATCCAGTCCCTGATTACTCAGGGACATATACAATATTTTATAAATATTATTTAAATACCATAAAGTTGATGCTCTGTCTTGTTCCACAAAACTCAAAAAGTAATATTGTTTGGAGCTGTTAATGTTAAACCTCAAGATATAAATCATCCTCAAAGTACATTAATAGAAAATGTCACTAAAACTGTCTTGCTTGCCACCATTCCCATAATGTTCACAGAAAGCCTGAGTCCTGGAGTTTAAGTCTGTTGTACAGATAAGTACAGTCTTAGCAAAGGTGAATATTCAGCTAGCATCCACTGATATATTTGTATCAATTATCGAACTACTGAAATATTTCTGTCCTGATTAGTTAAGAGCTGCTATTGAAAACTCCCAATGGCATCCCTTTGCCCTGGACACCCAAAACACTCCCCCCATAAGATGCCTCCAGATAAACGCAGCATGGTGGGATTCTCCAAGGACTCTGTTCCAGTTGAAGTTTCTGATCTGATTGGGTGGTTCACCAGTCATCAAATATTTTATTATTTTTTTAAAATATGTCTTTATTGATTTCAGAGAGAGGAAGGGAAAGAGAGAGAGAGAAACATCAATGATGAGTCATTGATCAGCTGCCTCCTGCACGCCCCTACTGGGGATCAAGCCCACAACCAGGGCATGTGCCCTGACAGGGAATCTTCTGGATCATAGGTCGATGCTCAACCACTGATCCACGCCGGCCAGGCCAGTCATCAAATATTTTAAATATCAACCTGGCTGTAGTGTCATCACGATTTCATATCACAGGTTTCTCCTGCTTTATTGTATACTTATGTACATTTATCTGTTGAGAAAAGGATTTTTCTTTTCTCAAAAAAGAAATCAGACTTTTATGTAGATTTTATTAAAACAAAAAGGTTATTTATTCTCATCTGATAATACATGTAACATTTTATTTGCTGAAACCAATTAGATTGAAAATACCTTTGTTGTCAGCAGCAATGAAACCAAGGACATTCTCGTGTCTCAGCATCACCGTCTGATAAATTTCTGCCTCACGAAACCAGGATCTTTCATCTCTGGAGGAGAATATTTTCACAGCCACGTCTTCCCCACACCATCTCCCATGCCAGACCTCACCAAATCTACCTTTTCCTACTATCTCCTGAAGTACGATCGTCCGGGCAATGGTTCTTTGAACCAACAGAGGTAAACCTAAGCAAAGAAAACATGGAATAGATGATTAAAAACAGTAAGTGCCAGAAAAGGACTGTCGGATGACCATTATTTTCACATTAAAAGCAAACATTTAAGCACTTTAATTTTATTGATTTTGAAGAAATAAGCACCTTTACACCAAACTTTAATTTAACGCCAAAGCATGCTCAAAAAAGATTCCAAATTCTTAGTATGAGTTTCTCTTCTCATATTCACAAATAAAAATTTCTTGAACAGAGCCTGCTGCTGCAGATATCTGATTTTCTGGAATTGCCCACCATCTCCCTGATTCGTGCATTAAAGCCAGTCAGATTACTAACTGCACAAAAGTACAAAAAACACTGTTAGCCTTTAAAATAAAATGTATGGTTCCTGGTACAACTGGGAATGCAGAAGAATTCTTGGAGCATTTTTTAAAGAAACAAATTAAAATTGGAAAGTCAAGAATCAAATTCAACAGTCTAAGAGGTAATCAATCATGTTATTACTAAAAGCAAGGTACAGTCATAGAAAATATCAAGTGGATACTTTCTGTGGAATAAAAAAAATCAAAGAAAATATATTTTGAGTACATGTAAAACATTTAGAGTCTTTGAATCAATAACTCTACCTCTATAAATCTATCCTAAAGATTGAATGCAAATGCAAAATGATTATGTCAAAAATGTTTAAAATATTATTATTTAGAGGAAAAATATGGAAACATATCTTATAATAGAAAAAAATTGTAGATATAGTGCAGAGATTAAGAGTACAAATAAGAAAAACCTGGGTTCAAATTTCAGCTGTGCCACATGGTAACCACGGGCAAGTTATTGAACTTCTCTGAGCTTTGGCTTCCTTGTCTGAAAAACAGGAGGTAATAATATCGCCTATCATATAGGGATACTATGAGAATTAATAAGCATGTTAAGCACTCAGCACAGTATCTAGCATATTATACACTCAATAATCGGTAGTCCTTAATATTATGTCTTAGGTCAGATTACTCAGAGCCGATAATAATGATGCTGCTTATGAAGAGGTATTTTTTAATGATATGGGAAAATACTTTTGCTGTGTTAAATTAAAATAGCACAGTAAATTTTAACCATCTAAATAAGTGTACCTAGCTACTCAAAACATGCACAGGGAAAAAGGCTGAAAAGGAAATATGCTAAATGCTCCTTCTATTTAGTAGAATCAAGGTGAATTGTGATAGGCTTCTTTCTAATTTTGTACATTTTCTAGATTTCTACAGTGGGTATTCATGACTCTTACAATTAGAGGGATATAGTTAAAGGAGTTACAGTATAATTTATTCCGGAAGATCATGTTTAGTTGTTGTCATTGTGCTCGATAGCTGGGAAACCCTCACTGCAGCAACTGTGCAAGCTCCGGTAGGACTCGCCTCTGCTCTGAAATGAGCCAAGGTTTATTCACATGTTCTCATCATCATGAGAACCACCCACTATGACTAAATAAGCACAGACTGTAAGTTTGCTATTACCGGTCTCAACAATTAGTCACAAAGCCCCACAGCCAGAAAGTTCTTCTTAGATCATCTAGTTCAACTTCATCATCTTAGGAAAGAGAAAATTGGGGGCCCGCAGTAACCATGGACTGGCCCAGGAATAAGCTGCTAGTGGGAGGCAGACCTACAACTAAAACACTGGTCTTCAGTCCAAACTCTTGCTCTCTCACCATTTAGTGGTTATGATGCATTCCTCCCCTGCTGGGAAGATTTCTAGCAGCAAACTATATGGGTTATTTTTGTAGGTTACAGTCAAATTTACCACTTGACCACACACAATAAAAGTTGTACTAACAATTACTAGGCCAAATCTCAACCTCTTTTCTCTCCTCCTTCCCCTGGCTTGCACATGCACTCACCGCTACCAACAACAACGCAACAATATTTGGCTATGTTTTCAAACTGCAGATTGATCAAGCACACGATCAATACTACACACCAGGGACAGAGTAAGATAATATCACCTAAAGTACTCAGCAAGGCAATTAAGTTGAGGCAGTAAAACTCAATGAAAGCTGCCTCAGTATCTTTCAAAGCAACACCCAAATAATCTAATTCCTGTGTTATTCACTTAGAGATTTCATTTGAAGATACATGGACACTGCTTTCCCTTGTAGGTTCACTTTATTCTTTTTCACAGGGTTGTAGAAGCTAATGCCTATCTGATGGAACGGCACCTTTCATAATGTCACCATCCGTCAGAAGTGTCCCATCATGAGAGTAAAGCAGCAACCTATCCAGTCTCTTAGAAGCCACCCAGACACAGTCCACTCTCAAAGACAGCTCAGGAACACATCAGTGCATTTTCCTTTCTTGCAGGCATTATATCGCTTTGAAACGTGTCCCTGACCAGGTCAAGGATAAGCTTCACAGTTTTTGTTTCTCAACATTTGACAAAGTTGCCTGTTGTTTAACGTCACTGGCCAATTAAGAAAGGCAGAGGGGAAGCAGAACCGCCCGACTCCCTCCCCAGGGGTGAGCTTTGATGGAAGAAGCCTTGCTGCAGGTAGACCCTGCTCTGCTTATCAAAGGCAGTGCTGCCACCACTCACTCTCAGCCAGTGGTCACTGCCAAGGATATGCAGCTGACTTAAGGAGAAAGTGCTTAAAACTCTTTCAAATTGTTCATTAAAAAAGTCATCCATGCATGGGTACATTTACAGCTTTCTTTTTAAGAGGGATCTTAAAAGACTAAAGAAGAGAGAGCCCAGCAGTCAATAAATCCAGAAATGGGTTTAAAGATGAACAAAAAGACCAAAAAATTTAACATTAATTTTTTATTTTATGCCCTGGCTCATGACTACTTTCTTAAACTAAATATACAGTCTCCAGTTATAAAATCTCTATTACATTTATTTGAAAGGAAAATCCTTGGTCATATTAAACATATTCAGAGAGTTGCTCCAAAATACACATTTCAGCCCAACACTGATGAACTGAAATGTCTTGCTGGTAATTAAGTAGATAGTTATTTAATCACTTGGGGCTCATAAAGAAATTATTTAAGGTTTCAAGGGATTTGGCACAAATCAGAGCTCTCTGTGTACATATTCTGTGCCTAGATTGTTGCCAGCGCTCAAAAAATTAGGGTGCAGTGGGCCCCAAAATTCCCAAGGTAGGAAAGAGTACTGAGCCTGAACAAGTTTTACTTTTAAAGGAAGAATGCCAGCTTTCTAGCCAAGAATTTAATTTGGATTCCAGTTTTATAAACTGCAGTTCAGAGACATTTTTCCAGCACTCCTCCCCTGGAGACATGCCACCTAATTTGTGCAGTGACGGTGTAAACATTGAGATTTTGGTCAGTGAGTGAGCAGGCGATCTTGCCCCCAGAAGCAGCCAACTGTCTGGGCTTCCTGGTGGCATTATCAGGCCCCTTTTTTCTGGGCTCCCTGGTGAGTCCATAGTTGCATCATGTTCCATATGAATGCTCATATAGATGCTAGTGTCCCTCTGTTGTCTACCCCTGTTAACTGTGCCTGCCTGGATGCTCCTAAAGGCAATGGGCATTCCTTAAAATCTGTTTGGGTTAATCACCCTTAATGATCTTTCCAAAGCAAGGGAGGGTACAGGGGAGTCTGAAGTGGCTCACCTGGGCTCACCCAAGGTCACATTTCTGTGACACTGCATGCTGACAGGATTTCTAGAGTATATATGAGAGCAGGGAGCCTGCTGCCATTTAGGGAGTTTGCTATTACAGGGGAAACTCTGCTCCGTCACCAGAAACCTGAAAAGCCCTCAGACGTTTTGTGCTATGAGAAGGGCCATTTAGGCCACAGCACAGCGGGGTGCCATGAGCTGCTCCACCGATTTCTGGGGTTCCATTAGAGCGGAAGAGTCATCATACAACCTCAGCAGCAAGAGCCAGCACGGGAATGCTGTGCTCCCCCCTTTCATCTTTCGTTTCTGTGCTTTAAGAACAGATTCTTGATTTTAATTTCAGGTCAGCTCCCTGGGAACTTCACCCACACATCCCAGGGGTGCCGACAGATTCAGAAGACCTTCAAGCCACAAGCCAAGGTGCTCTAAGAACAGTACTTTGCATAACTGAGTGTTCTTCCTCAGAACTCAACTCCTTCAATAAGGTACCTCCTTTGTGCCCGTGAATCATTACCGAGAGAGCAACAATGATTATTCCTAATCATAATGGAGGACAGGGCAGAGGAGAGACTCTTTCATGCTTCAGAAATTCTGACTGTCAGGAGGAGAATCTAAATACCTAAAGGCACAAAAGCCAACCGAAAGGACTTAATTCTTTAGGCCATGAGGCTTTTTTCTCTTCATCAAATCCTAAAACAAGCTTCTACACGAGAACTTAGCATGGACCACATGAAGCACTTGAAATAGTGCAATTCATACTGGGGCCCTTTTTTGTTAAAAATTGTTTTTATTTGTTCCTTTATTTTTTTAATTCTCACCTGAAGATATGTTTTTATTGATTTTAGAGAGGGAAGAAGAGAGAAAACCACACACCAACAACATCGATGTGAGAGAGAAACATTAACTGCTTGCCTCCCATACACACCCCGACGGGGATCGAACCCACAACCTTTTGGTGTATAGGACGATGCTCACGTGGCCAGGGCTATTTTATTCATTTTAAATAAGAGTTTCCTTACTGAAAAATGGACCATGGGCACATACCAGATCCGGATCCAGAGGCGGTCACATCGTAAATCAGATCTTTCAGAGTTTTTCCAGCATTTACCAGATTGCATTCAGAGAGGGGCTCCTCCACATTCTGTCTCTTTTTCCTTCTGTTGGTGCACTGTCGACCTTGGCACGCCCAAATGCTCAGCACTGCTGCCACGGACAGCAGGCAAACTGGCACAGTGATAACAACGGTCAGCTCCATGGGTCCGAGCTTTGGGGCATTTGGTGATGCTGCAGTTAAAAAAAGAACATGACCATAAATCAACCCATTTCAAATATTTGAGAAATTGGAAATGCAGTCACCAAAATTTCACGTCTATCATGTGCAGCTACACAGTGTACACTTATGTTAGTTGACAAACACTCTCTGTGTTATAAGCAAAGATAGGGAAAGGGAGCTGAGGTTAGGCTGCATCTAGGAATGGTTATGCCAGGTGACAATGGAGACAGAAGTAGGACCAAGGAAAGCACTCGCACAGGGGATCGTTTTTAAAACCTCCAAGCATTTGGCATTTTTCTACTATTTTCTCCCCATTTTTCAGCAGTCCATCTTTAGAACACATTCATTCATTCATGCCACAAATAATTACTGAGCTCTTGCAATATGTTGCCACCACTCCAGTTGTGGAGGAGATACAGGGGTGAGAGAGACCAAGGCCTTGCTCTTGTGATGGTATGTTCTGGCACACCCAGCAAGAGGAGGTAAGTGCTATGAAGAAAAAGGAAGCAGAAGAAAGGGACAGAGTGATGGCTGATGCTACTTTATTATTTTTTATTTTTATTTTTTATTAATCCTCACCTGAGGATACTCTTTCCATTGATTTTTTTAAATTTTATTTTTATTTTTTTTAATATATCTTTATTGATTTCAGAGAGAGGAAAGGAGAGGGAGAGAGAGAGAGAGAGATAGAAACATCAATGATGAGAGAGTCATTGATCGGCTGCCTCCTGCACGCCCCCGACTGGGGATCGAGCCCGCAACCCCGGCATGTGCCCTGACTGGGAATCGAACCCCGATCGCCTAGATCCTAGGTCGATGCTCAACAGCTGAGCCACGCCCAGCCGGGCTTTCCATTGATTTTTAGAGAGAATGGAAGGGAGGGAGGGGGAGAAAGAAAGAAAAAGAGAGAAGCATCAAAGTGAGACACATCAATCCGTTGCCTCCTGCATGTGCCCCGACGAAGGCCCAGATCGAACCTGCAACCCACTTGACCAGGAACCGAACCAGAGACCCTTGGGTGGGCGAATCAATGCTCTAACCACTGAGCAACACTGGGCAGGGCAGAGTGATGGCCGATGCTACTTTAAACAGCTGGTCTTAAAAGACCACTCTGGAAGGTGTCAGGGAGCAACAACACAAGGTGTCTCAGGGAGGTGTGTTTTGGCAAAGGGAGAGCAAGTGTAAGAGGTGTCCCAAGATAGAGACCTACTGTTGTGTTAGGAACAACCAAGGCCTAGAGTGCCGTAATTGAGGAGAAAGATAGAAGGAAGTGGGGCAGGGAAGTAAAAGAGAGAAAGGTAATGTGGGGTCCTGTAGGCTAAAAGGACTGTGAATTTTATTCTTAAGTAGAAGCTGTTGCGGGATTTTCAGCAGGCAAATAAAATATGATCCAACTTATGTTCTGTGTGGCTGCTATGTGAAGTCACTAGGAGCACAAGAGTAAAAGCAAAGAGACAGATTAGAAACTTAATGAAATAATCCTGGCAGGAAATGATGATCTTGGCTGACAACCCTACCTAGAATAGTCCTTCCTTTTCATTCCCCATTCACTCCCTATACACTTTTCCTGTTTTATTTTAATTCCTGGATTTATTACTACCTGGCACATCATACATTCATTTATCTATTATCCGATTTCCTCCAAAGAACATATGCTTCGTGAAGGAAAGAACTTTGCCTGCTTTGTTCCCAACTGCGTCCCATGTTTACAGTGGTAGATGGTCAATAAATAGAAATTGAATAGCAGAATCACTAAAAGTTTTATTAGTTTTGGTCTTAATAAATAAAGGATAAGATTTTTAGCTTTAGAAAAATAAATATGATAATTGAAACCAAATAACATCATAGGGATATAATTAAATTTGTCACTCTAGTTTTAAAACACATCTAGCCAATTTTTTTAAAAGTTCATCCTACATTTAAGACATTTTTTTAATTTAAAAAAACAGTGATACATGAAAAATCTATGATGTCAGATATTTCTGGTGTTTTTCCAAGAAGTTATTTTGACACTTGAAATAAGCACATAGTTCATTTTTTTCATTCACCACAGACAGCCTCAGCATCGATTTTAATTGTATCCCCTAGTCCTACCATCAGGGGGCGCTGATTTTTTTTTTTTTTTTTTTTTTTAAATAAACCTTGGGGTATATTTGATAGAATATGGACACAGAATTCTGGAGTCTTAACTTAATTCTAGGTTCTCAAACATCAAGGAGAAGAAGAAAAATGCAGGCTTGGGAAAGAGGGAAGCAAGTTATATGCGGCTATTTTGCTTTGGGCAAACTGCACCCTCCCCCATCCCACTGCCAGCTGACTCTGTAGGCCAGTGAGAGGGTTAGTTAGACACAGGGCACGGAAAGCAATAGCATAACACCTGCACCTTAGAGTCTAGACAGATTACGATAATGGACCTTGTGAATTAAGCCATTCCTCACACTTCCTCCTTTGCAATTGACAATCTTAGAGTTATATTAAATGTACTTACATTTTACTTACAATTTCAACCAAAACATATGAATATAATTGGAAAGCAATTATTCTTTCATTCTGAAGGAAAAGTAATCAAATTCCTCAAAATTGTGTTCAAAGCAGTTTCAGTATAATCCTAAAAATAGTAGCCTATCTACAATCAATGAGTAAAAGATTTAACGCTGTTAAGTGAACTTTGGAAACAAACACACTCCATGCTCTTCCACTTTGCCTTCTGCATTTTGGCAGATCACCAACTTACCTTCTCCTAAGTGTTTCAGGAGTCCTCTGCAATCACTGGAAGTTGTACCGGTGCACATGAGGAGAGCTTGGCCTTTAGTGTTCTTATGACAAGGTGTAAGAGAGTTCTCTAACTTGACTTTGTTTTAGAATCATTAACCATGGTACTTGCAACCTCTGAAGTTTGCTTATAAAAGAGTTTTATTACCCATTTCACATGGATCTTTCAAATTTAAATTTACAAAAATATAGATACATTTACAAGTTGTATCTATATTTTTATGAGCTCACAAAAATATTCTAAGAAAGCTGCAGAATACACTTAATCACTTGCAATTTACATAAACACCTATTTAAACATGTTTCTAAAAATAAAATTTCACTATTAGATACATTTATATTGGACTAAATTTTATTTTGATATATGTTATTAGGAGCTATCAATGTAAACATTACAGTTAAAAAACATATTGATTCCCTCATTCTAGTAAAGCTCTCTTAAGAGCTCAGATCATCACTATGGCAACCAATAAGAAGGCAAAAGGTCAGCAACCCTGAAAATAGAATCATCTCCATAAAAGTGCACTGCTCGAGTGAATGCTACTGCACTTTCAGGGATGTTTATTACAGGTGGGTAATGTTTCTTTTTATGTGAATAAATTTACTGATACAAGTTAGTAAGAAAAAAGATTACTCAGCTAGAAAAAGGCTAGCAACACCATCCAGAAAGAGCTCCTTAAACACTGAGCAATTTTTTTAAAGCAAACATTTGTAAAACTCTCTTCTATATCAAATGTTGATTGTCATCTCCATAGGAGATAAATGAAGAAAAACTGTAGTCTACATCCCATGACTCATGGTAGGAGACAGCAGTACAGTTAAGAAGACATTTTAATAAGTTACATCTGATGTGCATATTAATTTTTCTAGCAGGTTTTACATTTTTAAACCATAAGAGAACTCTTACTACTTGATCATTTCCAGTTTTTGAGATTGTCAGTTGAGATGCATTCCCCATGGGGGCATATGTTAATCCCAAAAGTTAGGTCTGGGAAGAGCTGCATTGCTAATTCAAGTTACCTCACTGCCTAGTAAACTGAACAGAGAATGCGGAGCAGAAGAGAGAAAAGCACCGATCTAGAAGGGTGAGAGCCAGCTCACAAATATTTCCCCTGTGTAAGTTCCACACTCATTAAACCAAGGCAGTGCAGAGGAAGGAAGTATTAACAAATGAATAATTTTGTTCGTCAAAAACAGAGTGACACGCTAAGCAATGAGAAACCTCCCAAATCTTCATGATAAAGGTCCTTTAACCTGCCATTTCAAAACATCCTTAAATGTGGGTACCATCTTTCAAACATTTGCCTGGTAGTAATTAAAATACATTTCTAATTGGTTTCTTGTTGCTTTACTAAATTGGTTCAAAGACTGGATCCAGGTGGATTGGCTTGTATGACGTTGCACTGAGGACTACTCTCCACGGGGGGACGCCAGAGAAGGTGGGCACAGTCCACATCCTTGTGGCATTTAAACTCTACTAAGGAATACATGGCCCATCTAGGGAACAATTCCAAAGCAATTTTGCAAGTAAAAATATGGAGGAAACTTTATGTAAGATCAAGGGAGATGGGAGGGGGGAAAAATCATCATGAAGAGTTCCATTCATGGTGAATCAGTCCAATATAAAAGAATATGTAACTACACTTACACGTGTGAAGTACACATATATGAAGCAAAATGGGTCTAAGGAGCTAAGTCACAAACATGGTTGTTTTGTTTGTGTGTTTGCTTGTTTTTTGGCTTCATGTCTAATTTTTATGCTGGTATGTAAAGCTCTTTTTAATTAAGGTATAGTTGATATATAATATTATATTAATTTCAGGTGTACAGCATAGTGAGATTTTACATCTTTATACCTTACAAAGTGATCACCACAAAAAGTCCACTATCCATCTGTCATCGTACAAAGTTATTGTGATATTATTGATTGTATTCCCTGTGCTTTACTTTATATCCCCATGACTTATGTTATAACTATGAGTTTCTACCTCTTAATCTCCTTCACCTTTGTCATCAGGAATAATCCAGTTAGAAATTAATTCGGTTGGATCCCTCCAACATGCTCCTCTATAAAGAGCAGCAAATGGTCTCCCTTTTTCTCAGAGCAAGAATAATCATGTCAAACAGGTTGTTTTTTGATCAACATGGACCTCAAGTACTGAACAGCATCAGAATATTTTCTAATCTTAGAGATTCAACTGAGCCATGACAGTGATAGAAATAACATGGAAATTCTTTCTGCCTTTTAACTATATCAGATGAGCCATTGATGGACCATTCCGTTGTTAACTGCGCAATCTATAAGTGGCCATTCGCATATTCTGTCTTCATCTGGCCTGATTTCATGAGTGTACAGCAGGCAGGGAGCACCACACATACAAAAAGATTTCCCGAACAGTTCCTGTGCTTCTGCTTTTCTGGGAGGATGTGAGGAACACTAAGAAGCTTCAAATCTTCTTTTGTCCACTAGCATCTGAATTTAAGTATAATAATGTTTTTATATTTTAAGGAAATAGAAATGTAAGACTGAAGAATATAGTCTTAGGCACAAGGGGTATGAAGAACTTCAACTCAAGCAGAAGTGAGGTTAATACAACATAGGAAGGATGATTTAAATGGGCGCTCAGGGTATGGACCCAGCGATTAGTTTCTTAATCTGTCATCAAAACACATATTCTCTGTGAAGACATGAGATAGTAATTACTCAAGGAATATTTCAGTTTTTTCCTTAAGCCACCCTTCTACATGGGAAAAAGAAAACTTCCTTTGAAGCCCCACCCATTGCTCTCGCATCTGTTTCCCCAGCTCACAGCAGAGAACCCTGTTCAAAGAAGGCACATAAAAAAATTGGTAACAGCCCGGCTGGTATGGCTCAGTGGTTGAGTGTCCACCTATGAACCAGGAGGTCACAGTTTGATTCCCAGTCAGGGCACATGCCCGGGTTTCGAGCTCGATCTCCTATAGGGGGCGTGCAGGAGGCAGCTGATCAGTGACTCTCATCTTTAATGTTTTTATCTCTCTCTCCCTCTCCGTCTCTCTGAAATTAATTTAAAAAAACATTTAAAAAAATATTGATGACAAAGGAAAAGTTACACTTTGTTGTCCTAAAGTTCATGCTAATATAATTTCTCCTCCAGGTAACACATTCATACAGAGCATTTTGCTCATTTAGAAAAGATAGATGTGAAACAATCACATCATGACCCAGCTCAATGTCCGTACATGATAATCAACCAAAAAGATCACTGAGTAAACAGGTAATAGTATTTACAGAACTGAGAGAGTAGGGGCTTACATAGGTAAAATTCTAAATTTAGAATTGGTTCTAAATTTTACTTTCAATTTTCCATTACATCCCTGAGAACAAAATTTTATAATTGAAATCAGTGTACATGTTTCTTGAGACATGAAATGCTTCCTATCTGCCTACATTAAACTTTTAAAGCACAAGTTTAACTTCTTTGCATACTTGTATGTCATAGCCCTTTCCAAAATGTAAAATTCATGGCATCTTTCATTTTGTAGGGGGAACAGACATCTGTCACACCTGCCAGGTGTGCTCTGAATTCTCAGAGAATGAGCTATAAATGGATTTGTTCATGTGATAGCAGAACAGTTCCACAAGGGGTCCCATGAGCATTTCTCAGCATGTAGATGTCACCTTACACTGATTAGATCAATGAATTTATGTTTAAAACAAAAAAACCATAGAAGTTGAGACAACCATAAATTTTTTAAAGAAATACAAATAAGACTTTTAAACTTCCCCCAAAATATTACTCACTACTAAATCTTCGATTTTTAGAATTATAGCATGCTTTAAAATTACTAATTTTTGATACATTCAATCCTAATGTTTTGGCAGTTTACCTCCCTTCGGTTTGGTATATATTGAAGTCTAATTTAGACATGTGCCTAATCAATATTCATTGTTCACCTACTCTAACTGATTCAAATAATCTGTTTTCTTTTTATCTTGGCACAACTGAGAACAGAACAGGAAGGTGGAAATTGTACTGAGGTTAATAAAGCACCTACATTTTAATATTGTGCATGTATTTTCTTTATTGAAACTAATTATTTGAATTAGTCAAAAATATAATAGCATTATTAAAACAGTGTGCTGAAATCTGAAAGGAAAAATCAGAAATTATTACTACACTTACCCTTCCAAGCACTGTATGTTTTGGGAGCAAAATGGGAACAAAGATACCAGGAACTTGAATGTTTTTGTTGAATAGTCTATTTCCATATGAAGGGTAGTAATTAGTGCAAGCAGGAACTAAATAGCAATTCCTATAAAAATTAACCCTATAAATAACCAACTTCTCTAACTCAGGTTTCTTGACCTTATCCTGGATGAATTTTCATACAGTTTTAGAGTACCCTTAATGCTACATGATATCACCACTGTTTGTCTAAGCATTTGTCTGATGTCACCTAGACTCAACCAGAAATACTTTTTTCTAGATTTTTTTTACTGATTTTTAAAGAGAGAGGAAAGGAGAGGGAGGGAGAGAGAGAGAAACATTGGTGTGAGAGCGAGACATAGATCGGCTGCTTCCTGCATGCCCCCCACTGGGAATCGGGCCCACAACCCAGGCATGTGCCCTGACCAGGAATGGAACCAGCAATCTGCTGGTGCATGGGATGACGCCCAGCCAACTGAGCCACACTAGCCAGGATGGAGAAATCATTTCTGTTACAAACCGAAATGCAATCCAGCCATGAAAGAATCAAGCAACAAAATGTGATTCCTTCACATAGGAAAAAAGCATTATTGAAAGTATGTTTTAATAATAAGGGAGAAAAGTAAGGTAGAAACTTGTACTAAACAGTGTAACACAACTATACTAAAAAAGAAAATATACTAAACTATTATAGTGAGAGGTCTGGACTTGTGGCTATAAGCTCACTACATACTGAATAAATGAATGAAGAGAGAAAGCCCATGCCCAATAAGGAAGGGTCAGTCACTGCAGTTTCAGCCAACTGGTAAGAAGAGAAAGACATCGACGATGCCAAATCTCCTGATTTTTCAGGACACATCAGGATTTTCATTTTAAGACTCTTCATTTTTAACATTATAAAAAATTCACTTTTATTTTCCAGAAACTATGTTGATCAAACAAAACTTGTCTATGGGCCAGGTACAAAGTAGATAAAACTCTGGATGACCTGTTTTGCTGTTTCCATGTTCGTTAAAATTGGCTTTAGCTACAAATAACAGAGGAAACTAGAGAGACGTTTTCCCTTTTCTTTCATGTAAAAGGAACTGGAAGACGGGTAGTCCAATGTTAGCAGCGTGGCTGCCTGAAGTGTTCGGTCAGGCTCCTTCCGTCTGCCTTGTTGCCATCCCTGCGGTGTAGCCATTACCCCCATGGCCTCAGGCAGCTGCTAGGACTCCACCCTTTACTTCCAGGCAGTGTGATGGGGGAGGGCATAGTAATGTGCCAGCTCTGTCTCAGAGTCTTCTCAAAAGTTCTCCGAAACACACCACTCACCTCATTGGCCAGAACTCAGTCATACGGCCACACTTACCTGTGTGGGTAGCTGAAAATACTGTCTGTTAGATGCACAGCCATACAACCAGTTAAAAGTCTAGGTTCTGCTACTAAATGGGTATTGGAAGAAACTAGATGTCTTTGAAACACTTATTTATACTCATAGTAAACTCTGATTCATCCATTAGATATTTTTCATTAGGAAAAGAACATATGTGCAACAAAACAGGCCAGTGTAAGAATTGATAAGAAAAGGGTTACATAATGTCCTTAGCCAGATAGCTCTCCAATCTCAACTCCAGATGTTAATAGAATGTGTATATTTCCATAAATTTACTACACTCAAAATTTACTTTAAAGTGATGTTGTGTTCTTCTTTTGTTGGATATATAATATACAGAAAAGTACACATGATATGTTTATAGATTGAGTATAGAAATATATAAATTCCCACCCCCCCAGTCCCCCATAACCCCACTCTGAAATACCCTAACATGATCACAACTTTATCCCCAGAGTAACCATTATCCTGATTCAGAGAATGCTCATTTCCTTGCCCTTGTACTGTGGTTCCCAGAACCCCTTTTTCTATATGGTTCCATGTTCAAGTTGGGATATTTACATACGTGTTCATGAATGAGAATGGCTTGTGATTTCTTTTCTCATCTTGTCTTTGCTGGGTTTTCATATCAAGGTTATGCATAAAATGAGGTAAGGAGTGTTTCTTCTTTATCTATGTTTTGGATGAGTTTGTACAAGAATATTTCTTCCTAGAAGCTTAGCAAAATTTTCTGTTAGAGGCTCTTGGGCTTTAAAATTCTCTTTATGGGTATATATTTTTACTGCCATTTTACAAACTACTCATTCAAGTTCTTTAATGGCATAAGACTATTCAAGTTTGGTAAATTATAATGTTCTAAAAAATTAGGTTGTTATTAATCATGTCATTTCAACCTTATATAGTCTTATTAATTTTTTAAATCTACTTCTATCAATTACCAGCATAGTGGTGTATTAAAAATCTCCTTTTGAGATTGTGAACTTCTCTATTTGTCCTTATAGATCTGTAAATATTTTCCTTATTTTTGAGACCATGTTCTTTAGCACACAGAAATTTAAATTTATTAAGAATCCCTGGTAAATTTAAATTTTAATTATTACAAAGTGACCCTTTTTTACTCTGTTTTTTACCTTAAAGTTTATTTTGTCTGCTCTTAATATAAATAAATCAACATTTTTGTTTAATTGTGCATGGCCTATCTTTTCCATCACAATAATTTTAACATTTCTATAAACTTTCAATACATTTTAAAAATTAAATTGGATTATCCCATATAATAATCATTGTTTATTAACTGAAATGTTTTGTCTACTTCCATTAAATTATTTACATTTAAGTATTACTGACATATTTGGATACTTTATGTTACATCTATTGTGTGCTTTCTTTCTTTTCTCTCCTCTCTCTCTTTTTTTTTTTTTACTTCTTTTTCTTAATTATTCCATTTTTATTTATTGTGGATTAGAGGGAACATAGTCACAGTCTATTCTTTAGGATTAACTTAGAAATGACAAGTACATTTAAAGCATAAAGCTGAACAATATCTTTATCGTCCTCCTAGACAAAACAAGGCCCCTAGAAAATTTTAACTCATTTAACCCCCCTCCTGACATATGTTATATGCTATTTTTATATGGAATGCCTATTCTGTCACTTTTTTTAAAACCCCATAAAACACTGATATAACAGACTAATGTTCTTTAGAATTATTCACATATTTATCACTTTCTTTGCTTTTCATTCCTCTTTGCATGTCAGAGTTTTGGTATTAGTTTCTTTCTACCTGAAATATATCCTTTAGAATTTCCTTTATCAAAGAGTCTGATAATGTCAAACTCACCTATTCCTGTTTCTTTGAAAATGTATTTACCTTTACCTCATTCTTCAAAGATATTTTTGCTGGGTATAGAATCCTGGACTGCCTGTTATTTTATTTCAGAATATTGAAGATATAATTCCATTTTTTCTCTTTTTACTTTATGTTTTAAAACAAATTAAGTTCTTCTGTAATTCCTTTGAATTTCATTTACCTTTTTGTCTGTCAACTTTTAACATTTCCCTGTCCTTGGTGTTCTGCAGTTTTACTATGCTATGTCAAGGTTTGGATTTATTTTTATGTGTCCTCTTCATCTTCACTAAATTTCTTGGATTTGTTCATCAGTTCTGGAAATTTCTGAGCTATTGTCTTTAAAGATATTACTTTTGCCCAGTTTGTTCTTGTTTCTCTTTATGGACCACTATGCAAAAAAAAAAAAAAAAAAAAAGATCAAACCTTCTTATGTTTTCCTCTATTTGTCATTCTCTCTTCCATATTTTCCATTATTATTCTCTATATACTGCGTACAAAATCTTCTGAAAATATTTCTAAACTTGTGTTTGGTTGTTTTTTTTAACTAGAAGAGTAGCTGATCTACAATTATTGTGCAATAATTCTAACATATGAAACCTTTGCGATCTGTTTCTGCTGTGCTCTCTATTCTGCTGGTTCATGCTCATGCTGTCTTACATCCCTGTTTGCTTGGGGTTCCTGTTCTTTACTACATACTACTCATGTCCTTGGAAAGTGTTTGTTGTATCTTTTGTGGCCTAATATTAAAGTGCCTTCCTATAGATAGTTTGTATGTTCTTCTAGCACGCAACTGGGGGAACTAACAGTCTGGAACTGCCTTAAAGAACGTTTCTCCTCTGGAGAGTCCCTGAACTACTCAGGTAAGAGGAATTAAGCCCAAAATCTGTGTGATGGACAGGCTATATTGGCAGCTTCTCAGACACAAGGTTTATTGTTTGTTTTCTTGTTGTTTCTTCTCTTTCCTTTTCTTTCTTCCTTCCTTTTTTTCTGTCTTTCTCTTTCTCTTTCCCTCCCTCCCTCCTCTCTCTCTCTCTCTCTCCTTCTTTTTCTTTTTTCCCTGCTCTGCTTAATCATAAGCCCAAGCTTCCTCCCTGGGATTACAAGAAGACAGGCTTATATCTGCTTTACACTCACAATAAGGACAGAGAGTTTTGATATCTCTGCTAAACACAAAAGTTTCCAGATGGATAGATAATTATGCCAGCATCTTTTCAACCCAATTTGGGGAAACCATGTTTCTTAACTTTTGTCTTCCTTGAACCTCGAGATCCCTAATAACAAAACCCAAGATTTTCCTTATTAGAAACAAAAGACACACATGACAATAAAACTATCAGATAAAAGTATCAGAAAGTTAGAAAATAATATCTTAAATAATAAGCGTGTTCACTGATTCATATAACAAGAAATCTGGAAGTAGGCTGGTGACTTTATTGAGTCTCTGCGTTAGTAAATCACAGAACCAACCTTATAAGTAGTTACCACTTTTCCAGTCATATATGCTACAAATATTTCTCTCCCATATTTAATTTATCTTTGATTTATGTTATCTTTCATCATTCATTTTTAGTTTACTTTGCATATAGTCAATTATATTTATCTTTTCCTTTTATAGCAGTTGGATTTCCTCTAATTTAAGAACAGCCTTCACACGATAAAGTCACAAAAATCTTTTTTTCTAAATTTTTCTCTGACATTTAAATTGTTTTGCATTTCACAATTAGATATTTAATTGAGCTGTAATTTATTTTTGTATATGGTATGACACTGTTGTACAGCCCTGTTTTCTTCCAGATGGATAGATAATTATGACAGCATCTTTTCAAAAATAAACTGTCCTGGAATTTCCATTTCTGCCAACTTACACTTAAATGTCCACAGACACTCTTCTTGATATAGCACAAACAAAAATGCTGAATAAACTATAAATGAAAAACATTTTTTCTGTTACATGATTAAGCTGGTGGAAAAATAAAAAAAAATTGTTCAGCAGGCAAAAATAAAGTGCAAATTGAGAGAGGTGCTTAAGCACAAGGGTTGCCATATACCCTGGAAGCATCGGCCAGTTCTTGGTGGTTAAGTGCTTAGTTTACCAGGCTGATTCACAAGATCAGGAGATAAAAACTGGTTCTTGCCCTGGCCAGTGTGGTTCAGTTGTTTGGGCATCATCCAGTGCATCAAAAGGTTGCCAGTTTGATTCCTGGTCAGGGCACATGCCCAGGTTGTGGGCTCAATCCCCAGTAGGGGGGCATGCAGGAGGCAATTGATCAATGTTTCTCTCTCTTTTTCTCCCTTTCCCTTCCTCTCTCTCTAAAAAAAAAATCAATAAAAATATTATATTAAAAACTGGTTCTTAAAATAATGAAAGGTCAGATTAGAGGTCTTTGTATAAAGTAGGAAATTATTAATGGCATTACATTGAAAACAAAAGAGAACATGGTGTGCAGAGAGAGACAGTGTACATATTTGTCTGTCTCAAACTTGATTTTGAGTACAGAACAACAAAAAAAGTCTTTTCAAGAGTTCCTTACCACATGTGTGTACCCATACAGGCAGGCCAAAAGAAAAACACAACTTAATCAAAACATCACCCCAGATATCTGACAGAAGCTAATATAAATCTTCTCTGGAGGAACACATTTTAAATATAGGCTCAAAAGTTTCTTCCAGAGTGGCAGAAGAGGTCGAAAGTAAGCAAGGGTTAGAGGACCTGTTTGAAGAAATAATGGTAGAACACTTCCCTAAACTGATCAAGAAAAAAGTCACACAAGTTCAGGAGGCACAAAGAGTCCCAAGCAAGAAAAACTCAAAGAGGCCCATGCCCAGGCACATCATAATTAAAATGCCAAAAATCCAAGACAAAGAGATAGTCTTAAAGGCAACAAGAGAAAAGCAAGCTGTTACCTAAAAAGGAGCTCCCATAAGGCTGTCAGCTGATTTCTGACCAGACACTCTATAAGCCAGAAAGGAATGGCATGAAGTATTCAAGGTAATACAAAGCAAGGATCTGAAACCAAGAATACTCTGTTCAGCAAAGCTATCATTCAAAATAGATGGTGAAATAAAAAACTTTCCAGACAAAAAAAAGCTGAAGGAATTTATCACCACCAAACCAGCATTGTAAGAAATGTTAAAGGACTGCTGTAAAAAGAAATTGAAATAGAGAGATTGAGAAACATAGGTATAAAGGAATAAAATGGCAATAGATAAGTACCTATCAATAATAATCTTAAATATAAATGGATTAAATGTTCCAATCAAAAGACATAGGGCAGCTGAATGGATAAGAAAACAAGACCCAAATATATGCTGTCTACATGAGACCCACCTCAGAACAAAAGAGTCACATAGGCTGGGGGGGGGGGGACTTTCTGGAGGACTTTAAAAGAGAGGTCAACAGCAATATAGTCATATTAGGGGACTTTAACACCCCACCAAACTTACTGGATAGATCTTTCAAACAAAAAACCAACAAGGAAACAGTGACTCTAAATGACACACTGGATCAGATGGATTTAACTGACATTTACAGATCATTCCACTCCAAAGCTGCAGAAAAGGCATTCTCCTCAAGTGCACATGGGACATTCTCAAAGACAGACTACATATTAGGACATAAAAGTCTGCATGTTCAAGAAGATTGAAATCATATCAAGCACCTTCTTGAACATTTACACAGTGGAATACTATATATCTGTAAAAATGAAGGATCCCTTACCCTTTGAGACAGCATGGTGGGACCTGGAGAGTATCAAGCCAAGTGAAGTAAGCCAGTCAAAGAAAGACAAGTATCACATGATCTTACTTATATGTGGAATCTAATGAACAAAATAAATAGATGAACAAAATAGATCCAGAGACATAGAAGCATGGAACAGATCGATGAATCTCAGAGGGAAGGTGGGGGTTGGTGGGTGGGTGGGTGGGGAGAGATTAACCAAAGAACTTATATGCATATATGCATAACCAATGGACACAGACAATAGTGGGGTGAAGGCTGCGGGGAGGGGTGTTGGGGGAGGGGATAAACGCGGGGGAAAGGGGGACATTTTTAATACTTTCAACAATAAAGAGAAATTAAAAAAACAAAAGTTTCCTCCAGATAAGGTTCCCCAAAAGATTGTCATAATCAAAAATCACAAAACACACAAGAAAAGCAGCCACTAAGAATATGAGCCAGTAGAATCAAAAACAGCAGATTCAAACTCACAGAAGCTATAAATACTGAAATTATCAGAGATTCAAATATGAGAAAAGGAATTTAAGAGGCATGGGGAATAGCTACAGAAGGCCCAACTTATGCAAAATCAGTGAAGGGATTGTGAGAAGAACTGAGGAGAACTTATTAGAGGACTCACAGACAGAACCCATTGTATAAAAAACCCCCAAAACATCTTCCTATGCGAATGGAACTTTTTCACTTATTATTTGTTTACTCTACCTTGTGCCCCCTACCCCCCAAAGTGCACATTATTTGGATAAATCTTTTATTTTTGAAACAGAATATTCTTGAAGAGTTAAGAATACATCATTTACTTTTGGAGGTGAATTTTTCCACCAATGTGGCTTCTCTCCTAATTTCAGAAAAAGCTAAGAGTAGACAATCTGTACAAGTTACTGTATATTAATGACCCCTGAGAGTATTAGATCAAAGGTCACTGGATTCAGAGCAAGAAAAGTAGCATCCAGAAACGTGGGCAGATATTTTTAGAATTGAAGATAGATATTCTTATCTGGCGTAAAAATAAAGAGGAAGAAGAAATTAGGGAGCACTATGTAAAATATATATGCTTCTGTTTCTTAACTGATTTCCATAGTCTATATTTAATTTTTCAATATTCAATACTCTGTTTTGTGAAAATAATAACATATTTGCTGTTAGTAGGGACATGAACTCAAAGCACTATTCAAATAAATGGCTGTTTCTGGAAATGGTTGTTGCCTTTCAAGTTTTACATAGAAAAAAATCCTCTAAATTTTTGTGATAACAGTTGAACTTGGATGGTCACTCCAGTGACATCAAAGATATCTACTTCAATAAGTTTCAGGGAAGAGGGCAAGTTGTTATATGTCTACCAAACTATAAAATTATTTCTATCAATAAATTATTAACATTAAAAATTAAACCCGTAGGCAATGTCAGAGAAGAAAGTATATTTTAAGGGCAAGTGACTGAATTTAATATGATCTAAATCAAATACTGCTTACAAAAATATGAATTAATTAGACTTAAGTCTAATGCAATTTAATCTTGAAAGTGAATGGGTAAGAAGGTTTTTTAAAAGGCCATTTAAGCCCTGGCAAGTTTGCTTCAGTGGTTAGAGCCTCAGCCCGAGGACTGAAGGGTCCCAGATTTAATTCCGGCCAAAAGCAGGTACCTTGGTTGCAGGCCCAACCCCCGGCCCCCATCAGAGAGCAGGTGGGAGGCAACCAATTGATGTGTCTCTCTCACATTGCTGTTTCTCTCCCTCCCCCCCCCCCCACACTTCTACTCTCTCTGAAAAGCAATGGAAAAATTATCCTGCAATGGAAAAAATGTCCTCAGGTGAGGATTTAAAATAAAAAGGTCATTTAAAAGAAAAACATTTGAAATTAATAGATTCTTAATAGATATTTTACTACTAAATTAAAATAATAAATGTCTTTGCTCCATTTAAAATCACCACATTTTAAATATCAACTAAAACAGTGTTTTTTAAACTGTAAACATAATCTATTAGTGGGTTCTGACCAATATTTTTACTTAATGAAAGAGCATGAAAGAGTATAGAGTACCTCACACATTTTAATGGTAAGAATATATTGTAAAATTCTTGTTTCAGTTGTGTGTGAATGCAAGTTGGGGGAAATTATGTAAAATGTATGTCTGCCTGTGTGTCACAATGAAAACATGTATGAAAGTCACTAGTCTAAGGCTTTCGGAATTAGTCAAACACGTAAGAGGCTTTTTAGGAGGGCGAGAGTGAGCCCCTACGGTGCTCCAGTCTCCAAATTGCCAGAGAACCAAGAGGGAGAGGAGTGAGGAGAGAAATGTCCCAAGCAGTATTCCAGGTAAGAACTTTGTCACAAAGAAAGTAAGCAATAGCCCAAGATTACACATAGGATCTGAGGACACAAGGGGCCAGCTGAAATACGACAAGACTGAGTTACCATACCTACATCAAGACAGCTCTCCAGAGATGGCCCCACAGTCTGGGGTGATGAATGAATGAGCCAAAGAGGCAAAGATCCACTTGGCTTCCTTCAAAGGGATGTCTCAGATTTTCTCCAGCTTCTTCTGATCACCTCCCAACCTTTCCTTCTTTGGCCCATGAAAGTGATGCAGAGTATTAAGTACTGTAGAAATGTCACACTATTTTTCAGAGTGCTCCTATATATATATATGATCACATTTAAAATTGATAAATCCCTGCTAGGCAGAGAGGGGACATCAATCACACTCACTGATGACACTGAAACAGCAAGTTCTTGGCACTGGCTGTGTCGGCACTCAGCCTGGAGATTCCCAAAGCCTCTCCAAACAGCTGCTGTTCCAAATACAGCTAATAAGCACTTAGTGCTGCCTCACAGGGAGAACAACCTGCCACATGATGACTGCATATACAGTCTTATTTAATTTCATGTCAATTTACCACACAATTACTTTAACAACAACAACAAAAATCTCAGTTTAAGTAAAAAAAAAAATTTTGAATTGAGTTAAATATCCCATAGGATTAATTACTGGATAGACAACATATATCTTCCCTATTATAAATGACATTTGAAAAATCAATTAATGTAATCCATCATACCAATAGACTAAAAAAGAAAAATCATTTGGTAACCTCAATAAATTCATTAAAACACTTGAAAAAATTGAATATTCATGATCAAAAAAAACTTTCCCCTAAACTGGGAATAAAAGTAAATTTCTTCCATAGATGACAGGCATCTATAAAAAAATTAAATAACATCATACTTAATGGTAAAAGTATGAAGGAACTCCTCTCAGGAGCAGAAAAAAGATAAGGAACTTCACTCTCATCTCTCCTATTCATCATGTTGGCAGTGCTAGCCAGGGACAAAAAGCAAGAGAAAGAAATAAAATGCATACAGATCAGAGTGGAAGATGTAAAACTGTCTGTATTCACAGATGATTGTATATGTAAAAATGTCAAAAATCTGAAAAAAATCTACTAGAACTAATATAAGATAAATTGGCAGACTTGTAGGAAATATGGTGAATACACAAAATTAATTTTCATATACTAGCAATTAACATTTAGAAATTAAGATATTAAAAACAATTCACAATAGCATCCAAAAACATACAATACTTAGAGATAAATTCAATGAATAATGCATAAGACCTGTTTGCTGATAACTACAAAACACCACAGAAGTAATTGAAGAAAAAACAAATACATGGAAAAACATACCATGTTCATGAATCAAAAGATTTATTGTTGCTAACATGACTAATTCTCTCCAAATAAATTTATGTATTCAACTCAATCTAATCAATATCTCTGCATATGTTTTGTAAAAATTGTCAAGCTGATTCTAAAATTTAAATGGAAATGCAAAGGACTTAAAACACTCAAATCAATTTTGAAAAAGAACAAAGTTGGAGGGGTCATAAGACCTGATTTTAATACTTACTGTAAAGCTACAATAACCAAGATACTGAACGTAAACCTAAATGTAAAAGCTGAAATGTAAACATTTTTATAAGAAACCATAAAAGAAAATATTTATAACATTTGGGTAAAGACTTCTCAATTAGGACATGAAAACAGAGAACCATGATAACAAAAAGATAACACAGACTTCATCAAATTTTAATCTTCAAGAAAACAAAATGGCAATCCACAGAATAGGAGAAAATAGTCCTAATACACATATCTGATAAAGGACTCATATTCAGAACACGAAGAGAACTCAACAATAAGAAGTTAATACAATTTTAAAATGTCTAGAAGATTTAATACTTTATAAAGGAAGAAGCACAAATGTCCAATATGCACATGTAAAAGTAATTGAACATCATTAGTTATCAGGGAAATGCAAATTGAAACCACAATGAAATGCCACTGTATAATCACTTAAATAGCTAACATTTTAAAAAAAACTCATTATACCAAGTGTTGGCAAGAATATGGACCAACTGGAACTATCATACATTTCTGCTGAGATGTAAAATGGTATCAGCAGTTTGAAACTATTTGGGAAATTATATGTATAAAGGTATATATCATATAGCCCTGCAAGGTCACTCAGGTTATCTTCTCAAGAGAAGTGAAAACATCTATCTAAAGGCTTGCACATGAATGTTCATAGCAGCTTATTTATTGTTAATAACAGTCCCCAAGTGGAAACAACCTGACTGCCCATCAAAAGGTAGATGAATAAAAACAAAAACCGACTGTAGTATATTCATACAATGGGACATTACCCAGAGGCAAAAAAGGAACAAGCTACTGATACACCCAATGACATGAATAAATCTCAAAAACATGCTGAGTGAAAGAAACCAAATGCAAAATATGTTCCATATGACATCTTTTATGTGAAACTCTAGGAAAGGTAAATCTATGACAGTGGTGAAAAACAGATCAGTCATCTAGCTTTAACGAAAGTGGGGACTGACAGATCATTTTGAGGTAATGAAACTGCGGTAGTGGTTCAGTGGTACCTCGGTTTTCAAACATCTCCGTTGATGAATATTTCGGTTTATGAATGCCACAAACCCAGAAGTAAATGCTTCGGTTTTCAAACACGCCTCGGAAGTCGAACATGCCACACAGCTTCCACTGAGGGCAAGATCCTGAGGCTTAGATGTGTCGGTTGTGGATTTCTTGGTTTTCGAACGTTTCAGACCTTGAACGGTCCTCCGGAACAGATGACATTCGAAAACCGAGATATCACTGTATATATATGTGTCAAATTCATCAAATTGTTCACTTAAAATATGTGTGCTTCATTATATCTAAATTAGATCACAAATAAAATTGGTTTTTTTGAAAGAAAGACTGGCCCCTTATTACATTTGAGGGTAGGATATAGGCTTCTCGGTAGTTGGGCTGAATTTTTGTTGGGCGGGGAAAGAGCTGCATACCCGATGCACTAAGTACATCTGGTTTGATTTGCTCAACTGCACATTAGCCATTTTGTTCTCCAAGTCCTTTTATTGCAGTGAAAGTACTGTCTTGTACCCCTGCTACTGGCAGACTGTGGTCTTGCAGGTAACTCATTACTCAGAAGGCACATTTAAGAGGCCACTGCCACAGACTAACGAGTAGATGCCCCTTCCCCTCCTTAACCTTTTGGATCTTGGTCATGGGTTAGACAAACATCAAACATAGGAAGCCCTCACTTTAGGGTATCTCTGGCCCACAGATAACCAGGGGAGAAAATATAAAGAAAAAAAGTGTCCAGAATACATTCGGTGTTCAGATCACTACCAAACCAAGGAATCTACGGAATCTTAGAGAAGGTAAGTGTAGTCCACAAAAGCAAGACTGCAAGTGGCTTTAAGGGATGAAATATGCCAAGTATAACTTCTGAGGATGCAATAATATAGGTAATGCCTCACAGCACATTCTTTCCCAGAGAATTGAACAAGTACCCGTGGTGATACATGAAATGATTTTAAGGATTCTTGAGGTGAATTGGAATGGTAAACCAAACATGATAGTACATTACACGATGATTCCTTCTCTAGTTCTCTTAGTTTTTCTAGTTATGTCTCAAAAAGCCTCATTTCGTGCTAGTATGCCTTCTGTCTTTAAAAAAAAATATATATATATATATATATATTTATTTATATATGTGTGTGTATATATATATATATATATATAAAAAAATTCCTTGGAATACAATAGAAATGTTTGTTTGTTTATTTACATAGTTATCTTTAATTTATGGCAAGTAAACTGGCTTTTCATTTGTGGTAGTGATTCCAAGGTACTGAATAAAATAAATGTTATTCAGTAAAAAAAGAGGAGCAACCAATTTATTTTAAAAATAGGTTAAAAATACTATAGTGAAATATTGATATGGTGATATACAAACACCTAAGATTAGATAACAGTACCTTAAAATGTTAATTTACAAGGAAGAATATGTATCTGTGTATAGACATTAACTTATCAATAAGCACTGAATTATTATTGTGTTAATAAATATTGAAGAAGATTCACTAACATGACATTTTCATGTCATAAGTTAGTTTTTAGTTTGAATTACTTGTTCTTGAATATCCCCCGAAGTTTTAGATCCCAGATTGCTGATAAAAAGTGACATTAAGATTTTCACTATTTTGTAAATTGGGATAAAACACCATGAAATTGGGGGAAGGAAGGAATATATCTTAACAACTAATATCTTTCTGCTAATGAATGTTCTCACATGAGTGTGGGCACATAAAGAAGCTACGCAGAAAGTATCCATAAAAAAAGATTCTGACACCATAAACATTGGAAATCTACAATTTTTAGTTTTGCTCTTTTTTTCTCTTTTTTCTTTTCTTGGTGTACAAATGTCTTTCTTTCCTTTAAAAGAATCCATAAAAATTTACATTTACTTTAGGTCCATTAATCACTTCCGAAAACATAATTCACGTGGACAAATTTTTTCAAAATTATAATGTGTTGTCAATGTTTTGACAGTCTTGCACAATTTTAAAAAATCAAACTCAGCTAGGCTTTAGACAATTTTACCAGTCCAAAGGGGAAGGGGGGGGTGGGGACTGTAAAACAGATTTTGTTTAGAGAAACATAGAACAGGTTGATTTCTACCATGTGTATGGTTTCCCAAAAGTAAAATTAAACTTGGAATGAACAAAGATAAACCCCTTACCTGTTGGAAGGTGCAGTGTTATGTTGTTGCAGAAATCTGTGAAGCAGCATTCGGTTTTGGTAACATTGTTGGAACTATGACAGAAGACTTGAGCATTTAATTCTGGGAGTGAGACACAGGACTTGATCACCTGTTCTTTTCCATTGGTTAGCATAACTGAAGCCCAACATGCTCCTTCTGTTTGGCAGGTAAAGTTTGAAGAGTCACACAAAAGACATACACACTTCAGTCCTGAAAAGTATAAGGCAAAAAAGCTTTAAGATACAAAAGACACCATGCAAATTTGTTTCATAATACTTAAGTGTAGCAATCCAATCTTGATGAAAATTGAGGGAGGGAGTAAATAAATAGCACTGGATAAACACAAGCTGAACACATTAACTCCCTCTCTCTCAGTCATGTGTTTGGTTAAACAGGTTGCCCAATCATTTACTTTGTTTGGATTTTTTGTGAATTTATTGCTATTATATTTTAAAACCATTTTCTCATCCACGGTCTAAATCCCTCCTTCTTAAGCTTAATCAGCTCATTCCTAAATCAATAGCTCCTATGAAACACTAGGATACAGTAACACAGCAACCAAGGGGGCCTGTCTGGCAGCACTTGTAGAACATTCAAGTGTGATTACAGCAGCTGTGTAACCAAACAATGCAGTTTTTCTGTTCATTTACTCTTTCTCCTATAATCTATTAAGTGAATGTGCTAAACACAAACTTAACCATAGATATTTACAGCTCTAAAAAGACAGTATATGCATATGCTGTGATATGCATATGCTGTGATATTTCACATTATTGTTATTCTTGTAGTGCCTTTAAAGCAATGATGAGCCATTATGTTTCCCCCTCTTCACTAAAGAATAAAGCTTAGAATGAGAGTCATTTGAACATAGACCATGACCTTCAGGCAATTTTCTTTAGTGAACACATCTATTCAATAATGCAAAACACATCAATTATAGAATTTCACATCTCTACTGCAATAAAACTTTCAAAAAATTGATTTTGTCAAATTAATTTGTTTACCTCACAAGTTTCCTCCACATTCCCCACTTCACACACACACACACACTAACTCACATGCTCCAAGTGTTGCAGTACTTTTGTTCTGATGTAAAATATCTGTCAGCCAGAAAAGTCCAGTGATTGTGAGCAATTTATTTAAATTTTATTTAATCACATTGTTTTCAAATAATACAATACTGAATAAGCCTTTTGTATTTTTACTTTAATAAACTTTTTCTAAAATCATAACTGCCTTCCCTCCACAATTATCTGAATATCCAGACTTTTATGATGCAATCATTTTTACTCAAATGAAAGTCTTTAAATTACAAATTATTCAAATTGGAGCTGATTTTATACCTATAAAATATTTGATACATAAATGGCAATTAATATGCTCAACTTCAAATACCAATATAGGAACGAATATGGCTAATATTCCTATATCAGTGGATGAGTAAGAAAGAAAAAATTACATAGTGATTAACAGAAATTATCTCTTCTTTTGATAATTTTTCTTGACTAGCAAAATGTCATCCCCATAAATATTTTTATTATTATGTGCTAAGAGAAATACAAACATTAAAGGAAATCCTATTTTGTTATCAACATTGGACCAAGCATAATAGCTCATTCTTCTATTTATTCCGATGGTGGTCAATATAAATATACTCTGTGGTTGATATTTATGTGATATGGTAGAACACACAATCTATAATCTGGATTGATTGGGATTCAGTAGAACTAGATATATTAAATCTAAGTGATCTGAGTTTTAAGTCACTTTCTTTGCATAAAAGAGAGTTCATATCATGAGGGTCCATCCACCCAGGTGCCTTTGGAAAGTGAAATCCCTCTGGCATCTTCTAATTCTAACCTAAGGACTTCAAATCCTGGTTATAACAGCTTTTTAATCTTGGGCATTATGTGGCCCCTCTGTGTCTCCATTTCCTTATATCAAAGATAAGAATATACCTCTTCATAGTGTTGTTATCAAGAATAAATTAGTTAATCTATGTAAAGTCCTTAGAACAGTGCCTGGTACATAGAAAGTACTATGTAAATATTAGTGACTATCTCTTTTCCTACTAGAGGGGAGAAAGGCAGTTGCCCTACGCAAATAATAAAAATACATTTGTAATCCATAAAGGAATGGCTGAATGAACTAGGGTGCACAGGCCATGTTAAAGGCATAAAAATACATCTCTTTCTGCTCTGCCCAGTGAGTTCAGTGTTTTCATTCTTTTAACTGTTCACACTAGAACCTAGATAGAAAGACCCACAGCAGGGCGGTGTCTGGTGATGGTCCAGATAAAGGTGAGGAAAAGATCAAGGCCCCAGTCCCTGCTCTGTCCCTCACTCGCTGATTGTCCTTGGAGATGCTGAATTTCATGGGCTCTCACTGCCTTCCTCGGAAAATGAGAAATAAACTGGGGGTGGCCGTGGATCCAGAAATATTGAAGTCTCAGATGGTCCCAACATTATAAGATTTTATAAATTTATAATTGATGGATTTTCACAATTACAAAGTCTGGAACACTCTTTGATATAAAGAGACGGACTCGTATTTTTAGGGGCCGAAGTTGGGAGGAATAAATCTCCTGACACAATCTCAGCCCATTTGTTACTAGACTCCTCATCAGAGTCCCCTGGAGTCTTCTATTTCCAAGAGAAGCTTGACCTGGAAACCAAGGCAACTAAGGAATACAGACCCGCTGAGCGAACACACCCGTAAAGTGTTCAACAACTAGACATATGTTTCTTGTGTGCTTATCACTGCGTATAATTCCCAGTGCCACTGTGGGTGCTACCTGTCACTCTCCCCATTTTACAGATAACGAAATGAGGCTCAAAAAGACCTGAATTAATGTGGTCGTTAGACTACTCAAGCAATGTTGCTTCTATTTTACCCAAGCTGATACATTTTTAAAATGGAGACAGAAACCATTCTCCCATCTCACCAAGTTCTAGCGATGGTGAATAAAATGTAATTCTAAGACAGCGGAAAGAAATGAAAAATCAACTAACAACTGGGATTTTGATCTGCACTGCCCTAATTACCTTGTAAAGCACTGAATATTTTTAAAACAAATTCTACCTACGCACTTTCTGAGGAGACAGGCGGTCCCATACAAGCCCATAGCGTGTGCCTTCTATCAAGCATAAATAACCTTGTCTTCAGGTTATCCGAGTTTTGTATTACGCGTAAGCTTCCGAGTACCTAACCTGATACTTTCTCTTCGAAGCAATACTAGCTCCTTGTAAAAATGATTACATAATAGTTCTCATCAAGGAATAATATGGACACTCCCTAACTGTTTAACAGGCTATAAAATGGCCCTCAGTTTATAGTGAAAGGTAGAAACCAGAAGCAGAATGCAGACCTAGGTAACACAGCTAAGACGTAGCAAATGACACCTTGCTTTAAAATGTTGCGCAATGGGAAACACTGACAAAATTGAGAATTTGTTGATGAGAACGGTTTTAAACATCTGCTTAGTGTTCTCATTTATTCCAGGTCAATTGGCAGGACTATAGCACTGACAGAGAACAAACAGCAAG
Organism: Miniopterus schreibersii; assembly: GCF_964146895.1. Classification (NCBI taxonomy): domain Eukaryota; kingdom Metazoa; phylum Chordata; class Mammalia; order Chiroptera; family Miniopteridae; genus Miniopterus; species Miniopterus schreibersii. The sequence goes on along the minus strand of NC_138108.1, from coordinate 52,444,954 downwards.
TTACAAGAGCCGAAGATGTATATCTAACATTCAGCGCATTCAGCCTGGCGTTTTTCATTTCCCACCAAGCCTCTCTCTGGTCACATTGGGTACACAATTAAACCGTATTTACGTCAACCATTCTCGACGTAGAACCCTTGTGTTGCCAATTAAAACATACATTGCCATTAGTGATTAGATGTATGCTTTCCTAGTTTGTTTGTTTGTGGGGGTTTTTAAAAAGCTGCTCTTAAATGAATCAATTATACTAGGATATTCCATGACAGGATAAATCTGGTTGCTAGCAAACTAGTCCAGCCCTACGTTGCTTTATTTTACACTTTCCTATTATACTCTACTTGAGTCATATGGAAAGAGATAGCAAATGAAGTTGAAGGAGGAGGTAATTACCCGTAACGAGGAGGTCTATTAGGGTTTCCCCGCAAGCAAGACTGCACTTTCCCCGTGTCTCCTCCCACCCCTTTAATTATCCCCTTCCCCCCACTTTGCCGATTAGCCTGTAAGAGCCAAGACATCTGTTACCCACAGACATCTGTCAGCCGCATGAAACCAGCGGATGCGCACGCTCCTAATCAACCAGAAAATAACTTTTCATCCATATTTACAGGTGACGGCGAACACACGCTGGTGTCCGGAAACGTGAACACTGCCAGGCTACAAAACATGAACCAAAGTTATCGATTTGCATTTATGTGCTACTCGCATGAAATGTCAAATATTTGCCTGAGAAATATGAGTTGTTTTATACTAGATACGATCTGCAGTAAGTTGGTTTTATATTTTCTAGGCTTCCTCCTTGTTGGGTCTACATAATAAAATATCTATTGACCAGTGTGCTATGTAAATTTCTGACACATACCCTTTCCTCTTTTACAGACTTTAGTTGACTCAAAATTCCTAATTTTAAGGCAGGCTAGTAAACACAAGATAATTTTTTAATTTCAGAAAACTCTCAAATTTGACCTGCTGAATATGGAATCTTCAGCGTTTGCAGGCTTGTGAATGAACAAACCGAGCAATTCAAGCTGGTCGGTGCGCTGAGTCCGAGAAGCTCGGCAGCAGGAAGGAAGCGGACACCTGGCCTCGTGGCTGTGAGGCAAAGCCAGGCAGGGGCCAAGGAAACCGGGCAGAGATCTGTCTTCCCTTTCTGTTCCTTTTCAAAACTTTGTTTTCTCGTCATATGGGCATTTGAAAGCATTTTCCTTTCTTATCAGGAAGAAAAAACAGAGTAGAGGAAGAAAGCATTAATAAAATACAGGTAATATAAATGCAAGCTTTTGGGTCAAATGAGCTTTTTAATAGAGATTCGATTTTTAGAAATCCTACTTGCCAGGCTGTGTCCAAGGAAATTCAGAACTCCTAAAATATAGGAGGAAAAAAGGAAACCTGTTCCTTTATGCAAAGTGACAGTTATATTCCCTGTTCAAGAAGGCCTCCCCCTTCCAGCTGAGAAGGGGTGGGTCCATGTCCAGCAGAGCTTTCACTTCCAGTGCAGGACTTTATTTGGAGAGAATCTAGCATGTTTTGAATTCTAGTACTAGCTGTCTGAATGTCTTCAGTCCAAAAGCAGCACAAAATAAAACCTGAGTTTTCAGTCCCCCTCTACCACGATCCACATAGACTTCAGACAAGTTTCTCAACCTCAACATCTTAGATTCCTCACCTGAAATATCATAATGTCAGGAAATAGATTAGAAGATTTCTAAGGCCCTTCCAGTTTTATAGCCCTCTGCTGCTCTGAGCTCAGGTCCCAATTCTCAATATAAGTAACATTAGGGTTCATCTTATCCATGATAGATAGAGTTGAGTTTAGAAATATGAGCACCTAAGAAAGGACAGGTCTGCACCCAAATTCATGTACTGATATTTCAGTGGGTGACAGGATCCCACTGATTTATAATCCAATGAAACTTCTGCAATTGATAATAAAGATGATTCCTCTTGTCCTATATTTATCATAGGAGAATCTAATGTTCTTTCCAATATCCGTACCATACTTTGGGGAAGTGGAGGGAGAGTTCACAGCCATTCTTAGTTGGGTTAGACATCCAGATTCTTGCCTAATCCCTCAATCACAGTATGTACACGATCACAACTTTAAACTTTGACTCTAGTCATGTAAGGAAGAAAAAGATCCTATTTGGGGTCTTCCATTTGGAGCATCATGTCAAAGAAAAGTGTCCCTAATCACAGGACACATCTCTTCTGCTATTCTCTCATATAATTCTTATCGAACTTGAGAAGTTATTTTCTTACACTGGCAGCATAAGTGGTTCCCCATCAAACTGTTCCCTCCGTCTTGAGATATTTTACTGTCTGCTGCTTAGACGAAGAGTGATACTCAATGGAACCCAATTACATTTAGAATCGAACAAAATCCATAATTGTTATTATGACTAATAGGCTAGCAGGTTTGGGTTCTTCCCTTTTCTTGGACCTCATTTCTTATAACTCAGTCTTCCAGACACACTGGTCTCTTTTGCAACTTTAAATAACAAGTTCTTTCCCCCTCACAGCCCTTGCTCTTCCTTTCCTTCTACTTCTTCAAGTCTCAACTCCAATGTCATCACCTAAGACAAATTTTCACACACTCCCTTTGACAAATGATCTACTGCTCCATCCTTCCTGGTTCTTGTTGCGATCCAAAATTACCTTATTTACTATATCAGCCCCACTAGAATGAAAACTCCATGAAAACAGGGACCTTTTCCTGTCTTATCTACCATCATATCCTCAACACCTAGAGTAGGATATGGCCTATGAGAAAAATCCAACACATATGTATTAAATTAAAAATTGTAGAAAACTGCAAAGTACAGAAGAATGAAAAATAGCCAAACTCATAAAAAGATTCAAAATCCTACAACTATTCTCATTGTGGTATGTTTTCTTTTGGTGTTCTTTTTTTCCCCAAATCAGTTTTTCATAGTCAAATTCTACCTATAAACACAGTTTTAAGTGTTGCTTTTTTATTGTCAGCATGACATCATGATCTTTACAATCTCTTCTTTATAGCCATTTGATGGCATTTATAGAATGATCAACATAAATGGATGGCTTACAGAATTTCCTTACTTTAGGCACTTCAGTTGTTTCCAGTTTTTACAATTAAATAACACTATGTTGAGTATCTTTATGGATTAATCTTTACCCAAGTTAATTTCTTAGGCTAGAGTCCCCAAAGTGTAATTATAACATCAGACATTCTTGATAGACATTGTCAAACAGCTTTCCAGAAAAGATGTACCAATTAAGATTTCCACTGGCCTTGTATGAAAGCACCCACTTCACAATACATTTGTCAGCATTAGTCTCACAAAATCTTAATAATATGATAGATAGAAGTTGCATCATGGTTTAATTTGCATTTCCCTACTAATGGGGTTGAACTTTTTCTTTTTCAAATATTTGCTTCGGGTTTCCTCTTGGGTAAATTTTTGTCCATACATTTATCTCTTGGATGAATCTTAAATTTATTCTTCTCAGTTTGAAAAAGCTCTTTATAAAGACAGAAATCCTTTGTCATGTTTTACATATTATTTCTCCCACTTTCATATTTATATACTTTTGTCGAACATACCATCCTCATTGTTTTTGAGGGGGAAAAAAGAACTTTTGTTTTCAAACATTTCCTCTTAATTACCAATCTTTTAGTTAGTACTTTATTTACAAGTATTTATTACATGTGAAATCCTGTGGTAAGAGCTAAGGAAGGGAGAGAGGGAGGAAAGCCAAAAGAGCATTCCCTAACAGTGTTAGAGAATTAAAGGATATTATGATAGCATGAAAAACCAAGTTGAGGGATAGTACACAGTGTCTTTGAACACAGAGGCCGAGCACTGGTTAATTCAGCTGGGGTTACAGGCAGGGGCTGGTAGGAAAAGCTTCTCTATGGTGTGTCTTGAAGAGTACAATTGTTCTTTATCATCCTCAGTCCCCTCCCTCCCCCATCAGAGTACTATCCCCACCCTACTCTGGGAGCAGTCCTCAGAGACCCTCCAGTCAGTGCCCCTCAGCCTGTCTTCACCCACCTCACAGTGAGAAATAACTCTTGCTGTGGGGCTGAAATGTATGGGCATAAACCTGCCCCCACTTTGCCAATGGGTTCTTGTCACACCCATTCCCCAGATGGAACTCCATTCCAGGTCCCAGCAGACATCTCGGTGTCCTGGGCCATCTTCCCTGGAGTTTGCAGGCTAAGGTCCGGAGTCTTCCCCAAGTGCAGGACCCAGGGGCTTCCACACTTTCTTTGCCTGATTGGTTTGCAGGCTCTCCCTGGGGTCCATGGGATGCCCCAGGCTTTCAGCTGAGCATTGGTGTGAGTGAATTCCAACCCCCATCAGCTCCTGGCTGGCTTTGCTCCCTGTTGACCCTAGAGACACTTACTCCTTGGGCACTTTCCCAGCAGATGGGGGTACTATATAATAACAGCAAGGAGAGGGCTCTGGCTACTTTTTACAGAGTGACCTAAACTCTGGAGTAGCATTTTTAAAACCAGTGTTTCCTTAAAAATAAACATAAAAATCTCACATCCTTAGTTTCGTCTTATTTGAGATTTTGAAATAAAATATATAGCTTGCCTAGAAACAAATCAACCCAGTGGTGACTTGAATGTGCTTTTTCATTGGAAAAGTGGCCCCCAGCTCTCCAACTCCTTTGCATATCACTGCTCTAGCCTGGGGGAATGGCTTTGAAAGCCACTGCCCACTAGATCAGAATTTATCAAGAGAGATCTTTTGCTTGCACTAAGAGATTCGAGCTGTCTAAATACAGCTAGTGAAGTTGATCCAAATTATAAGAAGAAAAACTGATAAGTCCTTAATACTTATTACAATTTGCCTATTACCTCAGGTCCTATTGTCATGTTGATCTTCACATAAAAATCATACTTGATAGCAGTGATTATCAGATTTGGGGATTTCACCAACCAGCTCAATTTCAAAAATAATTTGGGGACCCAACCAAGGGTTGCACTACATTTTTGCCCTCCCAAAGAAAAACACTGGAGAGAGAGAAAAATAAATAAAATAAAGCACCCTCTATTACCATCATTTCCAAAAAGAAAGGGTATTATAATACCAGCCAAGCAAGGAAGGATATAAATTTCATAATGAAGGACTGACTTTACCAAGATCAAGGATATCTTTTTAAAATTTCAAATGTTGAAAAACATAATTGTCCTTTATAATGTTATATTCCTTTTGTATTTTTAGAATACAAATTGTTAATCTGGGGCTGACTACATCAGAAAGAGGAGCTTCAGTGTACAACCTGTTCCTGTACTTAGTCTGGTTCGCAATTAATGGCCACAATCCACAGAGGAATGTTCTCTAAAATGAAAAAGGTAATCTTCCACAATGCTGTTTTTACTCAATATGGAATATTCCGGAAAACTTTAAAAAGCTGATTAATCATAGCCACCCACCCCAAACTACAAAGAAAGCTAATGGTGGCAGATTAATTGCCTGGCTAACCAGGGACTTCCCTGCTTGAGGAATGGGCTGCTGGGCCTTCTGGGTTAGACTCAATGAGCTCAACAGGCAAATGCTCATCTGCTAAAAATTCACCCTGTGATGCCTCCACCAGTACTGGGTCACAGAGCTTAACACTGTATTGGATCAACCTACATATTTCGGTCTATTTTGCAGGACTTGGAGTATGAGACACAATTTTTGGATTATTATTGACCTGTCAGGTTCAATAGGTTGCCTGTCAATTCTATAACTTACTTGATCAGGAACATATTCTTTCCATGGGAAATTGTGACCAATTATAACCAACTCCGGAAGGATATAATTCCCAGCGGTACCTTGTAGTAATAAGCAGAGATTGCTACTGTGTTGTGTGGAAAAATGAATCCATGTAAGAAAAGAAACATGTGGAGTTCTAATCCAGTCTGTTGCACTTAGGGTCCACATCAGAGGCTTAGGGTCTTCATCTTGGTTCTGTTAACATAGCCTTTGGGGTTTCTGTGTCCTTAACTGACCTGTCTAGGAAAGAATTCAATTAGATGATCTCTAATAGTCCTAAAGTTCTATGACCCTAGGAAATGAATGTATCAATGGCCACCAGGCAGTATCAGCAAGCGCACTCTGAGTGCCTGCACACTCAGAGAACAAAGAAGCTGCAATGAGAGTTTACAATAAAACCGCTCAGGACAATACTGTATCACTCTGATAAGGACTGAAGTGAATAACCTGAGTTCATACTTTGGAGGTCCATTAAATCACAGGAGTCTAGTTTAATATTTTTATTCTCCATGAGAAAGGAAAACAGAAACCAAATGGGGGAGGATCACAGAGAATTTGGTGAAGAAAGGAAAATGTGACACAGTCAATCTGTTTGGGAAAGATGGGAGAAAATACAAAAGTTAATGATAAAAAACATAAGGTTTTAAAAGCTAAGGAAGCTCTGACTTGCTTAAAGGAGGCAATTGAAAATAATCAGTAAAGCCCTGGCTGGGTGGCTCAGTTGGCTGGAGTGTCATCCCATCCACCAATAGGTTGTGGGTTCCATTCCTGGTCAGGGCACACACCTAGGTTGGGGGTTCAGTCCCCGGTCATGGCAAATATGGGAGGCAGGGGGGCAACCGATCAATGTTTCTCTCACAGAGATGGCTCTCTCTCTCCCTTGTTCTCTCCCTTCCCCTCTCTTTCAACTCAATTTAAAAAACAAACAAACATATCCTTGGGTTATGTTAAAAACAAATCGGTAAAGAAAAAAGTAAGTAATCAGCAATTAATCATCCAGCTACAGGGCTAAAGGAATATGCAGATAGAAAAAGACACAAAACTGTCTCAAGTTTAGCATGAAAGTGGCAAAGAAAATTGAAAAGTTAAAGTCCTCAAGAGTTCTCAGGGGCTCACTTGTCAGAAATTTCTATCACAATCCACAGCTATTCATTTATATAATCAGATATGGTAAGGAATAGATAATTATTAATCTAGAAATAAAAGGAAACTATCCAAAGTCAGAAGCTGATCTAACTAAAAATAGAATAGCAAGTGAAGAGTTGAAAGGGGAAGAGGAGGGCAAGTAATATAAAGGAAGCTTTTTTTAAGGTTAATTAATTCCAACTGGGCCTCTTTCCAACACTGACCCCAAGGCCCAAAGGTTGAGCTTAGATACTCTGAAGAATTCATACTGTATAAACGTCAAAAGGCCAGCATCACCGCCCCCTCTGTTCAGAGAAGATGGGTGGCAGTGGGAGCTGAGGAGTGGGAGATAAAAATTTTAAATCCATAACTTTTAAAAATATGTATCATTCTTAGACTTCCAGGATTATCATAGCTGCTTGAGAAGCTGGATTACATGGTTTTTCCAAGAATTGTATTTTCCTTTTCTTTATCGAAGCATTATTAAACAAAGTAATTGCTTTTTATTTCTTTTTTGCAGCAACACAAATATATTTCAAAACATAAAAGTGAAGAAATGCAAAAAGAAATTGAAGAACCTCAGAATTCTCAAAGAATTCATATTAGGCAGAACAAAAGGCAAGTCAAAGGCAGGTGAGAACAAAAAACAATAGCAAAGAGACAAACAATAACCTTATCTTAGTAGCTCTGTTCCACTGGGTTTAATCTTGTTGGAATTCAGCAAGGATCTTGTTGCTTAGGAGACTTTGCATTTGTAGTTGAAATCCTGAGCCACTGTTAGACCAGCTGTGTGGCCCAGAAAGCGACTTTACCTCTGAATCTGACTACATACTGGTCAAGCATGGATAATAATTCCTTTTTCACAGGGTTTTTATGTGATTAAAAGATATTTTAGACACACAGCAGACATTAAAATAAAAAAAACAACTAAAAATTCATCTCCTGCTATTACAAGTTATAAACTGTTGAGAGCTCAACATTCAAGGCCCAAACCACAGTCCTTAAAAATAACTTTCCAGCCCGGCTGACGTGGCTCAGTGGTTGAGCATCGACCTATGATCCACGAGATCGAGGTTCGATTCCTGGTCAGGGCACATGCCCAGGGTTGCAGGCTCCATCCCCAGCAGGGGGCGTGCAGGAGACAACCGATCAATGACTCTCTCATCATTGATGTTTCTCTCTCTCCCTCTTCCTTCTTCTTTCTGAAATCAATAAAATATATTTTTTAAAAAATAAATAACTTTCCATGTTTCTGACAATCCTTTCTGGCTTTGATGAACTTTTTCTTAGATAGAGACACTGCCACACTAAAGTGATAAAATCAGCATCTCCAAGAAACCCAAACATTTTTGTTAAAAAAATTTTTTTTAAACTAAAACAAAACTTTGGTATCTGAGCATGATCAAAGAGTAGGAGTATCTAAACTGTTAACTCTCGTATTGGTTACACTTCTTTTCCCTTCTCAATCATCTCTTGAGTTTGACAAATAAATTTTGAAAGGGCAAATATATCAATAGAAAAAATGGACAAAGTAGATGAACAAAGAAAGGAAAATTGTCAATAAACATGAAAAGCTTTAATTTCATTAATAATCAAAACAGAAAATTAATACAACAACCTAATTTTCATTTGCCAAACTGGAAATTACAACACCCAGAGATGTCAAGGGAGGACCAATTAAATTTCACTTTATATACAGTTGGTGGAATATACACTGGTACAAACTTCTAGGGGTACAATGTTATGTATTTGTCTCAAGAGTCCTAAAAATATTTATGATCATTGGGTTGTATTTCCACTTCCTCTATATCAAATAATCGGAAAAACAAAACTTTATTTCAAATTTCCATTGCAGAGTTATTATTCACAAAAGTAAAAAATGGAAATAACCCAAATGTCCCCAAATCAACACATTTAAATAAATTTTGATAATCTGTATGATGGCATAATATCCTGTTTTTAATATTTATTTAGAGTAGAATCATAGAACACCCATGATATGATCTCAATTAACATATATATCCACAGAAATAAAGACTAGAAGGAGATCCTTCAAAATATTAATAATGATTATCTCTGAGGTATCAAACTAAAGATAATTTTTACATTTTTCAACACTTTTCCCTGATTTCTTATAATGAACACATATAAATGCAATAATCAGAAACTAATGACAACGTTATTTTGTTAAAGTCACTTCTTGCTCTTTCAAAGTATTTAGTTCATAGGGAGTCACTGAGGGTATCATAGGGATCTTTTCAGTTAGCTCCTGATGCATAGGCCTTTGAAATAACACTGATGATGGAGTCTGGTGAACACCTATGTGCTGGCTGCCATGTCACCCCATAGCTGATAGCAACTCTATTTTCAAGACAAAAAAAATGGAATTTGTGGTCTGAAAACAGGCTAGCATATCTGAAAGCAGGGCTGACCCTGAAAATTCAGAGACGTGAGTATGGGGGTGGGGCGGATGCAGGATGGAGGGGATCAATGGGGGGGGAAGGGATATCTGGGATATCTGTAATACTTTCAACAAAAAAGATTTTTTAAAAAAGAGACGTATCATAGAATGACTCTCATTCTACACTGGAAACTGACCTGATCTCTGGGACAAAAACCAACAGATTAACCTAGATTTATCTTGTAATTTGTCTTGGAATTGGGTCAAAACAGGCATAGTGACTTCCCCTGACTGTGTAAAAGACAATTAAAAAAAAAATGCTGATTGCCCACTGTGTACATGACACTGTACTGAACAAGGGGAACCTCTAATCTGACTCAGCAAAAGGAGGTTTCTTAATGCACTAATGAGCTTTTGTATAGACTGCAGATCAAGCAAAATTCTCCATAAGCAAGCTTAATGCTATGGTAAACCAACTAAAAGAGCCCAAACAGCCCATAAGTGCTCCCTTGTAGGTGATAAATAACCTTTCAAGGTGAACCAAATGCTTTCACCTAAAAGAGCAGGTGAGTAATGCTGCATTTACAAAGGGCTTTATCTATGTATGGATAATGTCCCTCAGTTATAATTTCCTTTGCTAAGAGAAGAAATTACCACTCCATGCTAATGAACAAAACACAGCCTAACTTTTTCTATTTTGTTTCATTTCTACCTACTTTATGCCATTTTACAGACTGAAGATTATACACACAAAACACATTTTGCTGACTTACTTACGTAGAAGTTATATAAAAAAATAAAATATTTGTAATTTTAAAATATTTTTGTTTGTTTAATCAGTTATACATGCACACGGTAAAAAATAGTATAGAAAGAATTACAATGTGAAGCATCTTACCCACATCTACCCAAGTCTCACTTTCCAGAAGCACCCACTTTTAACTATTTTTGTTGTTCTTTAGGATATTATCTTAGGACATTACCTCTAAAACTATGCTGCTGTTCTTTATAAACAAATCCAGAAACATTATCTACTGACCTGCTGATTTATATGAGACTTAGTTCACACGCATGCACTCCAATTTGGGGAGGGTGATCAATTTTATTGAGATGTAATTTACATACGATAATATTCATCCTATTTAGTATATAGTCTTAAGAGATTTGACAACTGCAATTCAGTCACCCCTCCCCCCAAATTTCCTCAGACACCCTCTTAGACAACTCCTCCAGCCACCCTAGCCCTGGCAAGCATCGAGGTTTTCTGTTTCTATAGGTTTCCCTTCTCCAAAATGAGAAATGAGCGCAGGCTGTTGATTCTGGCTTCTGTCATTTGCCTTAAGGCGTTGGAGGTTCATTCATGTTGTGGCATACACCAGCAGTTCACTGAATGAATGTACAACAGTTTGTTGAGCCCATCACTAGTTAAAGGATGTCTTCCCCACCCCACCCCCAGGTTTTGCAGATTAAGAATAAATCTGTAATAAATATTAATATATACATTTTATATGAAATAAGTTCATTTCTCTTCACTAAAAACCTAGGGATTACATAATATGCTCTAGGTTCATTCATGTTGCTGCAAATGGTAAGATTTCATTCTTTTTTATGGCTGCGTAATAAATGTGCATCTTCTTTATCCACTTGTCTACTGATGGGCACTTGAGTTGCTTCCATAGCTTGGCTGTTGTAAATAACACTGCAATGAACATAGCAATGAATATATATATTCAAAAATGTGTTTTGGGTTTCTTTGGATATAAACCAAGAAGTGGAATTGCTGGGTCATAAGGTACTTCTATTTTTAATTTTTTGAGGAACCTCCCTACAGTTTTCCATAATGGTTTCACCAATCTGCATTCTCAACAGTGCATGAGGGTTCCCTTTTCTCCACATTCTCACCAACACTTGTTGATTTATTGATAAAAGCCATTCTGACAGGTATGAGGGGATGTCTCATTGTGGATTTAATTTGCATTTGTCTGAGGATTAGTGATGTTGCGCATCTTTTCATGCGCTTATTGTTTTGCACACTTCTATTGGGTTCTTTGTTTTCCTTATTGAGTTCTGAGAATCTTTTATATACTCTGTTTCAGTGCTTTATCTAATATGTGTTTTGACTATATTATCTTCCAGCCTGCAGCTTGTCTTCTGATTTGCATCGCTTCTGATGAGAAGTCTGCTGTAGTTCTTAACTTTGTTCTTATGTACGTAATTTGACTATTTGGGCTGTCTTCAAATTTACTCTTTACTTTTGAATCTCATCCATTTGTTTATATGATAGTTCTAATGCTGTGGGATTTGGAAGGAGAGGTATTTATCCTGTTTTTGCTTCTCTGAGTTTCTGTGATTGGTGACTTGATATCTTTCATTATATTTGGAAAATTATTAATATCTTTTAAATATTTCTTTTATTTCATCCACCTAGGATTATGCATACATATATATTATACCACTTGGTATTATCTCATACCTCTTGGATGCTCTGTTCTGGCTCTACTCACTCTTCCCTCTTTACCTCCTAGCACTACCCACTTTAGTGTAATGATTTTATAATAGTATAATTATCCAATTATAAGGTAATTTCTATTGATCCATCTTCAAGTTGAAAACACAACATAGCACCATTTATGAATGAGCTAAAGCAGTAGCTAAGAAGGAAATTCAGAACTTTAAATGCTTATATTAGAAAAGAAGAAAGGTCTTAAACAAAAGGTTTAAGAAAGGGTCAGCAAACTACAGCTCATTTGCTGGCCCATTTGTAAATAAAGTTTTATTGAGACATAGCAACAGCTATTCTTTGTATTACCTATGGCTGCTTTTAAACTACAATGGCAGAATTAAGTAGTTGCAACATAGACTGTATGGCCCATAAGCCTAAAATATGTGCTATGTGACCCTTTAAAAAAAGTTTGCCACTCTTTATCTAAGGCAGCAACTTAAGAAACTAAGATAAAAAAGAATAAATTAAATTCAAAGTAAGTAGAGAAAGGAAATAACAAATATAAGAGCCAGAAACAATTTAAAAAACAGAGAAAAATCAACAAACTCCATTATTATTTATTTGAAAGAAATCAGTAAAATTGATAACCCTTTTGCAAACTGGTCAAGGTGAAAAGAGAGAAAATTCAAATTCCCAATGTCCAGAATATAGGATGAGATGGCACTACAAATACTATAGCTATTAAAAAGATAATAAAGAAATGTTATGAAAACTTTATGGTAATGGCATTATTGAAAGCAGAGTTTAGTAAAAGTATTTGTAAGGGAGAGTCTTCATCTTGATATGGCGCAATAAGTCTCAATCCTTTTAAAGGCTCTAGTTGTTTTAACAAAGTTGACTTTCTTCTCTATGAAAAAAAGAAATGCCTTTTAATATAATACAGCTAATATATTATAGCTAAAGAACAGCTGTAGGAAAGAAAGCTAAAAAGGGAGAGAGGTTCATTTAATTACGCATTTTATTATTCTGTAGGGAATCTTCTGCTAATCACATAATTATTCTGTATTCAGTGTTTCAGATTTATAGTATATTACCTATTTCCTGGAAATACGCACTACAGATGGTAAGTGGAAGTTGAGTGAGAACACTGTCTCACTGTGATTATTAGAGTAGGCAAATGTTCATAGGGTAGATCTTTACTCTGAGAAGCAATAATGGGGATGGAGAAAATAACACACTTCTAGGGAAGGAGGCCAGGAAAATGTCATCAGATAAAATTGTGAGATGTGATGAGTTAATACTCTTTAATATATTGTAGCTCTGTTTTAAATCAATCTGGTCCCTTAAAACTGTGTTCATCTGGATGACTACCCTCTGAGTTAATATTTCTTGGATAAGCATGCATTTAGGAAACTAAACATTTTGCATTAAAATGATCATTGTCCATATCTGGATGGATTAGATTGTTTTCTAAACATGTTTTTGACCACAGAGTATTTATTTCAGTCAATTATGGCTTTGAACAAAAATTTCTAAGAAACTTAATCGACATACAGAAATGTGGCATCTATCTTTGTCACTTTACCTTGACGTGAGATAGGGATGATAAAATAAAGCAGGAGAAAAAGTATTTCACTTTCAAAATTAGAGTGTCCTAATCATTTTCCCAATGTGAAAAGTTTAATGAAAAAGTAGATTGATCTAATTTGGGATACTTAAGTCACTGACAAATTTAAATTGTTTAAAAAATAATAATAAGCCAAGTTCTTGAGTCATACTGAATGATTCACCCATGAATTCCTAAAGGGATTAATTTAAAACAGTTCCAAAAAAACAGTATCTTCACATACCTACAATAATAAAACAAAACAAAAAAAATAGAAGAGAATAACAGAAAAAAGGAGTTAATCTAGAGGAGAAAAGGGGAAGAATTATTACAGAGCATAACCTTGTTAGCCTGGTTGGCCAAAGTAGATGAAGTCAAGAGCCATGGGATAAGGCAAGGAAGCATCCCCTGAGAAATAGCTTGGTGTTGGCTTCTATGGAGATAAAGAATTCCTTGTCTATTTCACATTCCTACTCATCTCCTCCCTAGCTTTTAGTTTTTTTTTCCTTTTTTAAAATTTCTTGAGGAGACACTGGTTAACAAAATTATACAGGTTTCAGGTGCACAATACCACAACAAATAATCTGTATTGGGTGTTCACCACCCTAAGTCTCCTTCCATCACCATTTATCTGCCCTATACCCACTTCCACCTCCCCAAACCCCCTTCTCCCCTGGTAATCACCACAAAGTTGTCCATGTCCATGAGTGTACTCTCACTTTTTTTCTTTTTTAGTCAATCCCTCAACCACCACCGCCCAGCTCCACCCCCCCCCCCCAAGAGTTGTCAGCCTGTTCTCTATCTCTGAGTTTGTCTCTATTTTGCTTATTAGTTCATTTTGTTCATTAGATTTCGCATACGCATGAAATCATGGTACTTGTATTTCTCTTTCTCTGGCTGGCTTATTTCACTTAGCATAATGCTCTCCAAGTCTCTCCATGCTGTTGCAAAGGGTAAAATTTCCTTCTTATTTACGGTTGAGCAGTATTCTGTTGTGTAAATGTACTACAGCTTTTTAATCCACTCATCTAATGATGAACACTTGGCCTGCTTCCAAACCTTGGCTATTGTAAACAATGCTGCAATGAACATAGGGTGCATATATTCTTTCAAATTAGTGTTTCAGGTTTCTTCGGATATATTCCTAGAAGTAGAATCACTGAGTAATAAGACAGTTCCATTTTTAATTTTTTGAGGAATCTTCATACTGCTTTCCACAGTGGCTGCACCAATCTGCATTCCCAGCAACAGTGCACAAGAGTTCCCTTTTCTCCCCATCCTCGCCAACACTTTATTGATGTATTGATGACAGCCATTCTGACAGATGTGAGGAGATAGCTCATTGTGGTTTTAATTTGCATTTATCTGATAATTAGTGATGTTGAGCATCTTTTCATATGTCTGAAGGCCATCTGTATGTCCTCTTGGAAGAAATGTCTATTCCGGTCTTTTCCCCATTTTTTATTTGGATTTTTTTTTTTTTTTGGTGTTGAGTTTTATAAGTTCCTTATAAATTTTGGATATTAACCCTTATCAGATGTATCAGCAAATATGTTCTTCCATTCAGTGGGTTGTCTTTTCATTTTGTTGATGGTTTTATTTGCTGTGCAAAAACTTTTTAGTTTGATGTACTCCATTTGTTTATTTTTTCTTTTGTTTCTCTTGCCTAAGAGAAATGTGGTATTCCATGTTTATTGACTTGAAGATATTGTACCAACCTTGCATCCTCAAATTGATAGCACTTGATTATGGTCTAGGATGTTTTTATTGTATTTCTGGATCCAGTCTGCTAATATTTTGTTGAGGATTTTAGCATTTATGCTTATCTGGGATATTGGCTTATAATTTTTTCTTTGTAGTGTCTTTATTTGGTTTTGGAATTAGGAAAATGCTAGCCTCAAAAAATGAGCTTGGGAGTCTTCCCTACTCTTGAATTTTTTGAAATAGTTTGAGAAGCACAGGTGTTAGTTCTTCTTTGAATGTTTGATAAAATTCTCCCGTGAAGCCATTTGGTCCAGGACTTCTGTTTGTTGGAAGTTTTTTTATTACTGCTTCAGTTTTGCTAGCTGTAATCTGTTTATTCAGATTATCTGATTCTTCCTGATTCAGTTTTGGAAGATTGTATGTTTCTAGGAATTTATCCATTTTGTCCAGATTGTCCAATTTGTTTCCATATAGTTGTTCATAATATTTTCTCACAATCCTTTGTATTTCTTTGGTGTCAGTTGTTACTTCTCCTCTTTCATTTCTGATTTTATTTATTTGGGTCCTCTTTTTTTCTTGATGGGTCTGGTTAAAAGTTTGTCAATCTTGTTTATCTTTTCAAAGAACCAGCTCTTGGTTTCATTGATCTTTGTATTGCTTTTTTAGATTTTATTTTATTTCTGCTCTGATCTTTATTATTTCTTTCTTTCTACTCGCTGTGAGCTTTGTCTGTTGTTCTTCAAGTTTCTTTAAATGTAAAGTTAGGTTGTTTTTGTTTGAGATTTTTCTTGATTCTTGAGATAGTTTTATAATGCAGCAAATTTCTGTCTTGGGAGTGTTTTCACTGTGTCCCATTGATTTTGGGTTGTTGTGTTCTCATTTTCAATTTTTTCAAGGTAATTTTTGACTTCTTCCTTGATCTCATGATTCATCCATTCATCGTTTAGTAACATGTTATTTGGCCTCCATGTCTTTGTGTGTTTTTCAGTTTTTTTCTTGTGATTGATTTCTAGTTTCATACCACTATGGTCAGAGAAGATGCTTGACATGATTTCAATCTTCTTAAATTTATTGAGACTGGTTTTGTGCCCTAACATGAAGTCTATCCTAGAAAATGTTCCATGTGCGCTTGCAAAGAATGTATATTCTACCGCTTTGGGGTGAAATGGTCTGAAGATCTCAGTTAAATCCATTTGATCTAGTGTGTCATTTAAGGTCAGTATTTCCTTGTGGATTTTCTGTTTGGAAGGTCTATTGATTGATGTCAGTGGGGTGTTAAAATCCCCTACTATGACTGTATTACCATCAACCTCTCCCTTTATGTCCATCAAGATTTGCTTTACATATTTAGGTGCTCCTATGTTGGTTGCATAAATGTTTACATTTACACATAGTGTGTCCTTCTTTGTCTTTTACTATAGCCTTTGTTTTAAAGTCTATTGTGTCAGATATAAGTATTTCCACCCCAGCTTTTTTTGTTTGCATTTGCATAAAATACCTTTTTCCATCTCTTTACTTTTAGTCTGTGTGTATCTTTTGTTTTAAGGAGAGTCTCTCGTAGACAGCATATATATATGAGTCTTGTTTTCTTAGCCATTCAGCTACCCTATATCTTTTGGGTGGAGCCTGTAAGCCATTTACACTTAAACTGATTATTAATAGACACACATTTACTGCCATTTTATTCTTTTAACTATATTCCTCTGCTTTGTTTTTTTTCTTCTTATTGTTATTAAAACAGGCCCTTTAACCTCTTTTGTAATGCTGGTTTTGTGGTAACAAATTCCTTTAACTTTTTCTTGTCTAAGAAGCTCTTTATTTTTCTTCAGTTTTAAATAATAGCCTTGCAGGGTAAAGTTGTCTTGGTTGTCAAGCCTTACTTTTCATCACTTTGAATATTTCATCCCAATCCCTCTGGCCTGAAATGTTTCTGTTGAGAAATCAGCTGACAGTCTTATTGGGGTTCCCTTGTAAGTAACTCATTGTCTTTCTCTTGCAGCTTTTAAAATTCTCTTTGTCTTTAACCTTTGCCATTTTAATTATGATGTGTCTAGGTTTGGGCCTCTTTGGATTCATCTTGTTTGAGACTCTGCGATCCTGGACTTGTGTGCCTTTTTCTTCACTGGATTAGGAATGTTTTCCATCACTGTTTCTTCAAACAGGTTCTAAATCCCTTGGTCTCTCTTCTCCATCTGGTACCCTTATGATGTCCATGTTGTTACACTTCATGTTGTTCCAAAGGCCCCTTAAAATATCCTCTTTTTTTTTTACTCTTTTCTTTTTCCTGCTCTGATTGGGTATTTTTTCTACTTTGTCTTCCAAACCACTGATTCAATCCTCTTCTTCATCCAACCTACTGCTTATCCCCTCTAGTGTATTCTTCATTTCAGATATTTTATTTTTCATTTCAGTCTGGTCTTTTCTATGATTTCTATGTCCTTTTTCATGCTGTTGAGCATTCTTATAACCATTACTTTGAACTCTATATCTGATAAATTGCTTGTCTACTTTTCAGTTAGTTCTTTTTCTGGAGATTTCTCCTGTGCTTTCTTTGTCTCCCCATTTTGGCTGTCTCTTTGTTTCTTTCTATGTATTAGATCTTCTATGACTCCCTGTCTTCATGGGGTGGCCTTATGTAGTAGGTGTCCTGTGGGTTCCAGTGGTGCTGTCTCCTTGATCACCTGTGTTGGGTGCTTCAGGAATATCTGTTGTGTGGGTTATGTGGGCCCTCTTATTGTAATTGAATTTTAGTTGTTCTTGGCCCATTCATGCATGGGATAGACCCTCAGGCTGACTAACTGTGAGGCTTAACCCTTACCACAGCATGTGATCTGCTGTGCAGGTGCTAAGCCCATAAAGTAGAATTTGTCTCAGCAGAGTTTGGTGCCTGCTGAGATTTCCCTTTAGATATGCCACTTGGGAAGCTTACTGGATCCTTCTCTGTTGTCTGAAACTGGCAACTAGGTGTGTTGGTTCTGGGCCTGTTGGGAAGGTAATGTATGATGCTGTCTATGATTGGCCCTTGGCAATCTATTTGGAACTACAAGCAATCCACAGTATGTGGCTGCCTCTGCTGGGCCTGGGTATATGCAGCAAGGATCAAGCTGTGCACCAAGGCTGGTTTTTACCAGCACCTTGCCTGGGGAGGTCAGCAAAAGTCCCAAGGCACCTGGAGATCCACCTCCACCTGCCTCCACCTGTCAGCTACCTATTAGGCTCAGTCACTGAAAGAGTCTCTGGCTGTACTCAAGTTGTCTATGATAGGTTCACAGTGAGTCAAGGGAAGAGTGGTGTTCACCAGATTGATACATGTTCAAACTCAGTGTCAGTAGTGGGGCTGAGGCCACTCAGCAAATGTCCCTGGGTATACCAAGTCTAGCTGCCATCTGCTAGGTGTTTGCACACCTTTGTGTTGGAGCAGTGTCTCTGGGAATTGTCAGG
Organism: Miniopterus schreibersii; assembly: GCF_964146895.1. Classification (NCBI taxonomy): domain Eukaryota; kingdom Metazoa; phylum Chordata; class Mammalia; order Chiroptera; family Miniopteridae; genus Miniopterus; species Miniopterus schreibersii. Next base: position 52,426,484 of record NC_138108.1, on the reverse strand, counting down.
TTGAGGCCAGCAGAATTTATCAGGCCCAAACAGACCAAGATTTGGCCATGTGAAGGTAGGGCTCTGCTCTGGTTGGTTGAGGGGAAAAATGGCCCCTGTTCTAAAGTCAAACAGATTCGGTCTTCTGAAATGGAGCCAAAGCCAGCAGGGTGGGTCTGCTGGAAGCCCAGCAGCTGGTTCTGGTGGATCTTCCATGAGAGTTAAGCACCAGTCAGGTTTGCAGGAAAGTAAGGGAAATAGTCCCCATCCCAAAGTTACACAACTCTGTCACTGGCACCCCTGAGAATGCCCAAAGCTCTATACCCTGGCCAAGGCAGCTAGCTGACTCCTCAGCAGGAGGTAAGTTCCACAAGATGGGGCAAGAGGCAGTCCAGAGGGTGGGACTATTGCATTCCCTCAGGCTGATGCCACACAGAGGGCAGTGCTCCACCCAAGAAAGATGGCAACTGCAGTGTCAGAGAATGACTACGCACAGGGATCCTGGCTGCTGTCCCTTCAGCTCTCTCTCCAGAGCCACAAACCCCAGACTCTCCTCATGCAACACTAGTCTGCTCTGTTTCTTCTATAAACTTTGGTTATAAGACTTCTCTTCCACTAGTCTTCAGTTGGTTATTCAAGATGATTATTCTATAATTTCGTTGTAATTCCAGTTTGATCCTGAAAGGAGGTGTGTGTAGTTTCCACTTACTCTGCCATCATCTTGGATCTCTCTCCTCCTTCTCTTTTACTTTTTACTGGATTCCCAATTGAGAGGAGTAGTGATCTGTATTGTTCAGATACCATGGAACCAAGAGGCCCACATGTCTTAGGGATCCAGCTTTCAAAGAACACAAAAGGCACAGGGCTTATGATCATGCTCCCTTCTTCTGCATCTTTTCATAGAAAGTATGAGAGTAACAGAACCTGCTTTCGTACAGAAGAAACCCAACCTCCTTTCTCCATAAACTCATTGCCTTTTCCTCACTTAACAGTGACCCTTGAGATTATCGCCAAGAACTTTTGTCAGAGCTGCCATGAAGGCTGGACTAAGGTGAGGTATTGGAGATAGAGGTCCCCTGCTCTGGCACTCGGGCTGCATTTTGCCAGGCATTGCATAGCCTTTTGATAGTATCATAGTGTAAGGATCTAGGATTCTAATTTATCACACACCTCCTTTCTTTATTCTTAGGCTATTTAATCAGTAAAAGTTTATAAAAGGGGAGTATATTAGAGTTCCACTATGCAATTTGGGACCAAAGTAACAGGGAACAAAAAAAAAATTACTTTGCCTTATTTTGCCTCCCTTTTCTAGGTATCCCATAGTAACCTCTCTTAGACTAAAGGTGAGGTACAGCTAAGCCAAGGCAGTATTTAGGTATTCCTAGGTCCCTTAACAAAAATAGCATTTCTATATCACTTATGAACATATCCTCATATTATCCTGATTTCTTAATGTAAGAATAAACTTTGAGATTTTTACTATCAACTGAGAAAAATTTAAGACATAGATGGCTGAAGTAATGGAAAATCCAGAAGAAACCTCACTCACAGATATAAATGATAAGGGATGATACATAGTACACTCTTTGTGCTTAGAATTTTTCCTGTTTAGTTCTTTTTTCTATTTATACTTGAGAATTAGCCCTCATAGTATTATTATCATTATTATGTCTTTATTGATTTTAGAGAAAGAAAGGGAGAGGGAGACAGAGATAGAAACATCAATGATGAGAGTCATTGATTAGCTGCCTCCTGCACGGCCCCTGCTGGGGATCGAGCCCACAACCTGGGCATGTGCCCTGACAGGGAATCAAACTTTGATCTCCTGAATCCTAGGTCGATGCTCAACAGCTGAATTACGCTGGCTGGGCTCATTTTATTATTTATTAAAATAAACCCTTTATATACACTTGAACATATCTGTTTGAGATTTTTAATGACTCATGGCTACAATTATTAATTTATAGGACACTTTCCTCTACAAATGTCAAAATAAAACCAATACTAGTCATTTGGTAGCAGCTCAGGACAGCTAGAGCAGGAACTAAGCCTCTGGTTGATATTTACATATTCCTGCCTGTCTCCGGAAGCTCTTGCAACTGCTCTCTTAGGAACTTGCTCTAAAACCTCAAACTGTATCAGACTATCAGGTCCTGTGGGGCTCAAGCCCTCCCTAGCCCTGACTCTTTCACCTTTCCTCTTAACCTTCTCTGATTTACAATAAGTAATGCAAGCACTGCTTAGAAAAAGTCAACAAACTGGATCTCAGCTACTGCTTGGAAGCATTTTCTCTATAAGACAAACATATAAATGTTTACTTAAAAGGAAAATATTCTAAAAATGCATTTGAAAATAACAGTCACATTCAAAAGACAATAAATCTGGGCAAAACCAACTGCTTTCACTAACAATCATTTGCAGGGAGTCTAGAAAGTTATTTTTATCTTTTTCACACATCCTTTCCTGCTAAGATACTCATGTAAGTTTAGGAAAGACTGGGTATCCTTCCCTGCTTACTCAGAAGCAGTGGAGATAGCGCAAAGAGCTGGCAGTGTCCCATTCAGAGACGCATATGGGGACAGCAACAGAACTAGAACAGAAGTTTTAAGAGATTAGGACTAGAAAATAGGTCTATACTTCCCTTTCTGATGCAAGAGCTGGAAATATATGTATCAGAAGCTGGTCATCTCACCACAATATTTCTTTAATGTTGGAATGCCAAATAAAAGTACAGAATACCAATTAATGTAGAATTAAAAAGCAATTAATTTTATTTTTTAAATATATCTTTATTGATTTCAGAGAGAGGAAGGGATAGGGAAAGAGAGAGTTAGAAACATCAATGATGAGAAAGTTATTGATCGGCTGCCTCCTGCACTCCCCCGACTAGGGATTGAGCCCGCAACCCAGGCATGTACCCCGACTGCGAATCCTACCGTGATCTCCTGGATCCTAGGTCGATGCTCAACTGCTGAGCTATGCCCAACCGGAAAACAGCAATTAATTTTAATATGTATGCCCCATGTCATATTTGGAACATACTTGTATCCAAAATTATTTGTTTCTTATCTGAAATTCAGTTTAACTGGGTGTTCTGTGATTGCTAAATTTGTGACCTTATTAAATGTGTCTTTTAAAATTATCTCTAAACGCCCTTGGCTCTAGATTTTCATCTTCAGGCCAGTCTTATATTCTAAACTTCAGGTGCACAAAACAATTGCTTACTTGATATCACCACTTCAGTGTCCAATAGGCATTTTAAACTCATCATAACCAAAGCTGGGCTTCAGTTGTCTGCCACTGTCCCCTTCTTTTCTCCAGACCTGCTCCTCCTGCAGTTGGCCTCACTCCACTTAAGGGTCTATTTTTCCATTGCTTGGGTCAAAAATTTGGTGTCAGTCTTTGCTCATCTCTTTCTATCACACTACAAATCCTTTATTTTTCTATGATTGTAGTGAATTGGGGGACTCTCTATTTTATACTTCGTATGTTTGAGGCTAGAAAATAGGTTGAAGCATTAGAGCCAATGAAGAAATATGCCCTCAAGGACTTCTGCACAGTTTCTTCTGGACTAGAGAAGTTTGTTCCTTGGAAACAGGGAGCCTCTTGCCACATTTGTATCAATCAATCAAGAAATGATTGTGCTTAAAGAAGGGCAAAGGAGACAACACCTTTTGCACTTATGAACTCAGTCAATCCAAGGCTTTCACTTTCACTTCCAGCAAAGTTTAAAATGTATAGTTGGAAGTGCTGTTTTTAGGTGTGTGTGGTGGGAGGGGGCCCCCGTGGGGTGGGGGGATCTCACTATCTGAAACCCCAACCCTCACCGTGGTTATTAAATGAAAGTTTTCACTTTAGGGTATCTACCTTTCCAAACTCTTAGTAATCCTTTCCCAACCGGAAAACCAAGGGCTTTCATAAAGTTAGTGGAGAATGCGTAAATCTATATAATATCCAAATCACAATTTACAATTTGACACATTTTCTGCCAATTCTTTGTTTAGTACACATGATAACTGTTGGTAGGTCATCTCAAGTTCTTCTTATCAAACATCAAGAAGCTCAGTAACTGGATAATTAGAGTAACTCAGACCAGACCAACAAATATTTTGTCTCAATTCCCATCAGTGATTACCCTCTGAGGTTCTCATCAAGGAGCAATAGTTTCTATTATGCTGTTAATGCATGACACATCTACAGTGATAGGGCTGCTGGAAAGAACAGCCAAAGCAAAAAGCATTTATTGGTTTATCAATGTCTTCAGATATTTAAGGTCCTAGGCCTGGTGTTCAGCAGAGCCAAATTGGGAGGTGATGTTTTCTGTCATGCAGTTTTGCTATGTCATCATGTCAATAGCAACTTCTTGTTAACATGTCAACAATGGCATGTACAATTTCAAAAATGGTCAATATGATTAACAATGTAATTTGTAAAAGTGACCAGGTCAAAAATAATGTAGGTAATCACAGGAGAAAAACAACTTAGAAGATTAAATAAATAAACTACCTTGAATCTCCCTACCAAATAATCAAAGATTTGTACATATTAGGAATCAAAAATGTCAACAGATTTTTTTTCCTGTGGGATACAAAGAAGGGTAAAGTTTCTTAGAGGTTTGAAAATGATTTATGTGACATTCAAAAGTTCACTGTAAAAGTTCAAGTTTGGTAAGCACTTCTCTGTTATACTGACACATTATCTCCATATCAGGCATTTTTCTTACCTTCAAATTTTGAGGACACAATCAAATTTGAATGGATATTCTATTGTTTTTTCTATTTTGTACATTTCAATGTCAAAAGTTTCCATTCCTCTTCAAGAACATAGCAGGGCTTGTTTTGCTATGTTGCTATACCTAGGGTCTCTGAAATTTTCTAAAAGATTCTGTCATATAATAAAACATACCTTTCAAGCTATATAAAAAGATAATTGAGTCTTTTTAAAAATCTCTGCAGCTAAGCTATGAACTCCCCCCAAGATAAATAAGGCTGTGTGGATAGCCTGTGGAGGCAATTTCACAGGTGTCTAGTCAAAATATCTGGAAGACTTTTTTTTTGTAAATTCTATTAGTCGAGAGCACTTTGAGTATGCCTTCCGAGTTATCAGAGTTTCCACCCATTTCTCATAAAGATTCCCATAGTCAGTTTTCTTCCCATTGATGAATTTACTAACTCCAAATGCAAATATTTCACTTTATCTCATCATTTTCCTGACAACCTCTGGGTAACTTTTCCTAATTAATTCCTTCCAATAATCAAAATTTCACTTAAATGTATTTAGTGGTTCTCTGAGACCACCTGAAACACTGAAATCTGTACATGCAGCAATCGTACTATTAAAAGCATTCTCCTGCACATGTCAATAAGAGGAAAACTACGCACCCTGGAGTATCGCTATTAACGTCAAACACATTGTCATCTGAGAAAACAAAAATGCATCGAAGTCGGCTTCCAACATAGTGCAGTTCTACCGAAATACACCAGGTTTTTACATGCAAATGTCTTAAACGTCTGATTGAAATGTTTCAAGAATGAGTGAGCGAGGAATCCTGCTCCTGCTCTCCATAGCCTAGTTTAATGTTATAATCAAAATAGTTTCTGAGTTAAGTGGGTTTTTCATCTCAGCACACTATGATTTTACCAAAGATGCATTTGCCCCAGTTTCTAGTAAACGTGATAGAGAAACGTTTCGTTTCTAGCTTGGGCCAAGGGTTCTGTTTAGCCTATCAAGAATCAGACCTGTTATAAACGCTGGGACGCTTGCCAGAATTTTTTCCCCCTGCAACTCAGTAAAGATCATACCTCGAAAGCAATGTGTGTTGCAAACCACGCAGATTTAAGCTCCCACTCCCGCCTACACAGCTTGGCACCCGCGGCGTTTGAGGTATCCCTGGCCCCTTCAAACTCAGGCCGAGTCGCTACCACCTCTTCCCCCTTCCCACCGCCTTGCTCAGCTCTGCGGAGCGCAGCACCGCGTCCCCGAGGCGCTTGCACTGCGAACTTACGGTGCCACCAACTCCCAGCCCCACGCACGCCCAGAAACACACTCCCTCCGCTGCAAACTGCCCCCAAGTTTGTCACTCCCGTCACCCCTACTACCAAAACCCCCACGTCCCCGTCGCTTTCTCCCGCCTGCTGGTGGCTTCGTTCCCAACACACCTGTCTGCCACTACGTCAGGTGCCCACGCTGAGCCCTACCCAGCGGCGTCCCTTCGCTCCAACAGGCGCTTCCCATTCCGCCCCGCTGAGGGTCAGTTTGCCCGGAGCACCTGCTCCAACCCCGGTGCCCACCCGCAGACCGCCCCCGACTCGCCCCGTCGTACCTGCGGCGAGCGCGGCCGCGGCGAGCAGCAGGAGAGCCTGGCGGAGCGCGGCGCCGAGCGCCCGGGTCATGGCCACCGGCGGCCGCGCCGGGGCTGCGAGGCCCCAGAGCGCAGCGAGGCGGCCGGGGCAGCGCCCGCCGCTTTGAAGTTCCCGGGGCGCGGGAGGGAGCGCGGCCCCACGGCCTTTTGAAGTGCGCGGTTGGCTCTAATCCGTGAGCGCGCCCCCCTCCTCCGCCAGCCCCATCTCACGCCCCTCGCGGCCGGCGGTGCGCCGCGCTCCCGCGCTGACCCTGGCAACCCGCGGGAGGGGAGCGGGGCGAGGGGGAGGGCGGCAGAGCCCGCCCCCGCCGCGCCTCCGCCCCCTGCGCCCTCTGGTAGCCGCCTGGGGCCTGGCGCTGCCGGGCGGGCTGGCGGAGGCGGCCCGCGGGCGAGGCGGCGAGACGGCCCGGAGCTGGGGGATCGCGGGGCCCCCAAGGCTGGAGGTGGGGGTGGGCCGGGAGGGAAAGCCCTGCTGAGACTTCAGGGAAAGTTAAGCCCTGCAGCAGCTGCTTCCTGGCGGTCCACTCCGGAGTTCCCCACGGAAAACCCATCCATCCAGGTCCCTTGGCATTCGGTTCAAGTCCAGCGCCCGAAAGGTTTTGTAACTAGACTGCGCCTGAGACACCCCCGGGGATCCCTGCCGGCTCGTCCCCCCGCCACGTCCTGGCTGTGCCAGGGTCTGTGGAAGGGCGCCCTCTCTGTTCAGCACCGGGAATAACCGATGGTTGGACTGCGTGGCTACCCTTCGCTTCGGTTGCGCAGACTTCACCTCCTACCTGACGATTCCTGCGACCCTCCCCTCGGTGAAACGGCGACTCCGGCCAGACCCCCTGCGCCGGGTGATGGGGTTGAGGACCCATCCTGCGGAAGATAGCTCGGGGCAGCTACAATTTTAGCAACTGAAAAACTGTGGAAGGGGGCGAGATCCACAATACACAAGGAGTAAGGGGGGGAGGAATGGTTTAAAGTAATAAGCTAGAAACTTTGCTTGAGTGTTGTTTAAATCCCTGGAGATTATTATATAATGGCTGTGCCTCTCGTGTGGCTTGTGATTGAAAATACAAAGGCAACGTTACCAATTAGTAGATATTAGCCTAAATTCAATCCACGTAGGTAGCTTATCCCTACATTGACGTGAATGCTATTATTTTAACCTAAACAACAACAGCAAAAGCCAAGAATCCAATACTGGTGTATTTCTAGCAGTGTTACCGGCAACTCGAAAACTGATTGCTTTGGAGTAAGGGGGATTACTTGCTCCTTCCCCTAGCTCAGCTCTACATAACGCAAGTGTCCTTCCATAGGTCTATGGAAGACTATGGTGGAAGGTCAGTTGACTTTACCATCCCAAACCTGCAGTTATCCTGAGTGGGATGTTCGTTGGGCTTTGATGCATGATGGTGACAGTCCTGAGGATTTCACCCACACCCCACCACCACCACCTTGGATGAATCAAAACATTCCTAAGCATAAAAAGAATTTGTTCTCATTTTATTCTAGATCCAAGTAAACAAACAAATAAAAAAAAAAGATGTGGGACAAGCCTGAGTCCTTTCAGACACCCACAGAACAGATGCTTTTTTTTTTTAAGGCAACAAATCGCTAGTACACATATTTTGGCTGACTTGGCTCGCTCATTATTTGGTAACTACCCTAGGCTGTAATCTACTGTTGGACTGAGAGATCTGGAGCTGAAAGAGCAGGATGTAGTGGCCCCTGTGGGACTGCTTCCTCAAAAGCAAATGGAACCTTCAGCTCCCACCCTCTATTTCTCAGAGTCATGACAGGGGTTAAAAAGGGTAGTGAATGTGACCACACTGCCAAACGGTAAGGCATTCATAAACACTCATGTCAAGTATTTACTCCCCACATATTTATTTGTCTCTTGAAAACAGTAACATCCTTGCAAGTTGGGAAGCTCTCATCTTCCAAGAAAGCAAGGTTATTATCCTGAGAATTCTGATGTTGAAAAACTTTTAACATTCTAACAAATTCACTGCTTTCCTCTTAGTCTAATGGTGCATTGTCTGCTATGGTATCTGTTAGCCACATGGTGTAGTTTTCAGTAGCCACACGTGGATAGTGAGCACTAGAAATATGTTAGCTCAAACTGACATGTGCTGTAAGTATAAAATACATGCTGGAATTAAAAAACCTAATACAAAATAAGAATACAAAATATATTATTAATAATTTATATATTTTACATGTTGAATAATAATATTTTGGACATATTAGGTTAAATAAAGTATATTACTAAAATTAATTTCACCTATTTATTTTTACTTTTTAATACAGCTATTAGAACATTTTAAATTATATGTGTGGTTAACATAACATCTTTATTGGACAGTGCTGTTCTAATGAATCCTCATCAGATAGCAAAGATTTCTGTCTTAAGCACATTATAAAAAAACAAAAGAATGGCTAGGTGCCTCGCCAGTCAACACACGGCCAGCCAAGGAAGGAATCGTGGTCTTTTGAATTCTTGGTGCAAAGTTCTGTGACACAACAACAGAAGGCTAAAGTGTCAAAAATCTAAGTTCTTAATTTGTAGGAATATTTTAAACTAGGTCTTCAAATGCCATTTCCCTCTGTCCTCTTGTGCATGTTCTTCTTCTAGCATCAATACTACAGAAGCTTGGAAGACAAAGTACATTCTTGGGCAATTATAATCATTTCTAAATTCTTGAGTCCTTTAAGGCCACCTTTATGGCAACCAAGAAAAGACCTTCATCCTTATAACATGTCCCAATTTTAGTTTAACAAGTATAATTATTGCCCTAGCCATTTTTGCTCAGTGGTTAGAGCATCCACCCACAGACTGAAGGGTCCGGGTTTGATTCCCGCCAAGGGAACATAGCTCGGTTGCAGGTTGGATCCCCGGCCCAGCTGGGGCAAGTGCAGAAGGCAACCAATCAATGTGTCTCTCTCACATCAATCTTTCTCTCTCTCTCCTTTCCACTGTCTCTGAAAATCAATGGAAAAAATATCCTTGGGTGAGGCTTAAAAAATAATAATAATAATAAAATTAAAAGTATAATTTATTTACACATACACACATAAATACATGGAAATTAATTCAATCTTAATCCAATATATTTTTAATGAGATATTATTATTATTATTATTTAATATATCTTTATTGATTTCAGAGAGAGGAAAGGAGAGGGAGAGAGAGAGATAGAAACATCAATGATGAGAGATGTCATTGATCGAGCCCTCAACCCGGGCATGTGCCCTGACAGGGAATCAAACCCTGATCGCCTGGATCCTAGGTTGACACTCAACTGCTGAGCCATGCCTGGCCAGGCTTAATGAGATATTAAGAAAATACTCTTTGGAGTATATTGACTGACTTCTGTTATTTAATATAAGCAATACACATGCATGGCTCACAATGTGCTATAACATCTTTTATATTTTTTATACATAACAGGAAAAAATTTACATTCAAGACTTTTTTTATTTCACTGAAAAGAAATTTACATGCTAATGTGTCTCAAGATCTAACCTTCCCCCACCCTTAATCATCTATTTGTACATATTCATTACCATAGCAACATTACATCATGACTCCTGGATTCTCATAATCAAAAGAAAGCATCAACAACAAATAATCAAGGAGTTCATAACCCATCAGCAAAACAGACTTTGGGTGAGTAACTCTTACATAAGCAAGGGAATCAAAAATAGAGACTTGAGATTATAAAGATCTGATACATTTGCAAAATAACATTCCAAATTAATAAGGCAAATAAATGTGTATAGTAACTGAATTTTGAAAACGACTATTGGTTGTATGTAGTTGTTTGGGATTGTTTTTCATCACACAGGTTCCTTTTATTCCTTTTTAAATTTTATTTTTCAATTACAGTACATTCAATATCATTCTGTATTAACATCAGTGTACAGCATAGTGGTTGGACAGTCATATATGTTACAAAGAGATCCTTCTGGTATTTCCAGTACCCACCTGGCACTATACATAGCTATTACAATATTACTGACTATATTCCCTATCATGTACATTAGATCCTTGCGACTGATTTTTAGCTACCAATTTGTACTTCTTAATCCCTTCACCTTTTTCACCTAGCCCCTCCAACCCCCCTCACCTCTGTAAACCATCAATCTGTCCTCTGTATCTATGAGTCTGTTCCTATTTTGTTTGTTCATTTATTTATTATTATTATTTCCAGAAACGCCAATGTCATGCATCTTAATTTCTCATTTCACTTTGGAACATCAAACTTACCATGGAATGAGCATATGGTGAGGAGGCATACTATGATAATTTGCTATATACTATCAAGGTCTAATCTTTTTTCATTTTACTGCATTTTTTCTTCCTTAAACTCACATTCTCCCTGAAGTGCATGACACATTTATCTGCACTCATCTCATCTCTTAATCCCAGAAATCCTTGTGTTAGGAAATCTTGGCCTCTCCTTTTCCTTCTCCTTCTTCTTTTGATTGTTATTTCATTTCCATAAACATAGTTATGTGTTCAGGGCCCTTTACTGAGATTCTACCATGTGTGCCTTCAATGTGCCTATATCATGGGACCGCTCAGGTCTCACAAAGAAGGAAACTAATGACCGCTAGTGGACATGAATAATGGGGAATATCAAAGCACGTTGGCCACTGCTAAAAGCCTAAAGTCTCTTTTCAGCACTTACATTGTCTGTTTCCCCTACCTTGGAAATGGAAATTAATTCAATCTTAATCCAATATATTTTTAATGAGATATTATTATTATTATTATTTAATATATCTTTATTGATTTCAGAGAGAGGAAAGGATTTTCCTTCATTGATTTTCATATCCTTTTAAAACTATGAATACTGTCTTTCCACCTAACCCAAACTCTGTCTGTTTTCCCTTCCACTGACCAGTGTGCTGGGCTGATTAGCTGCATTCAGTACAGGCTCTATCTGTAAAAGGCAGGTCAGAGAATCAGTTCCAAGTAAGCAAGCCACCACTATGTGGGTCATTTCCTAAGAATGGGCCTATAATTATACTCTACCTGAGTGAGGTCACAAGGAGGTAAGAGAGTTAGATGTCTCAGTACAAAGCCACCCCTTTCTGGATAAACAAGAGGACACATTTATTTTCAACCTCAGAATCAACATTAGGATTCTGATCATCTTGACTCAAGAAAAGAGTAGTCTAAAGCTGTTGCGTCTAAAGCTAGCCACTTGCGGCTATTGAGTACTTGAAATGTGACCAGTCTGATTTGATGTGTACTGTAAGTGTAACATATGCATAGGATTTCAAAGACTTAGGACTGCCCCCCCAAAAAAAAAATTCTTCTATTTTTTATTTTAATTATACATTGAAATGACAGTATTTTGATATATTGGGTTAAATAAAAAATATTAAATTTTACCTTTTTACTTTTTTAATGCAGCTAGTAGAAAATTTAGAATGACCTATGTAGCTCTTGTTCTATTGGACAGTGCTCATCTCATGAATCTTCATCAGGTGTCAAGAACCATTTTTCCTGTGCTTAAAATGTAGGAAAAGCAAGACCTTTCTTCCATCACATAAGTCCAACTTCAGTTATCTTTACTCCTTCCATCTCTTCAATAGCAACCATATTCAGTTAATATAAAGTTACATTTACTTTCCTTTTGTGTTGTCCATTATCACCCACACTCTTATTTCCATAGTCCAAGTCCATAGTAATTTCATAACTGCGTTGTAATTTCAGCTAACAAAATCATCTCCACAACTTTATATGATCCCATCATAATGTATCCTCAAAGCTGCCATTGGAACAATTTTCTACTAGCATGACTCTGATTATGGTCTCCCTACCTACAAATCTTTAATGATCTCCCTTGCCTGTAGAAGCAACTCTAAACTCTCTAGCACACAGTTCTCAAACTTTCTGATATCATGCCCCTTTTACACTTTAAAAATCCTGAGGACCCCAAAGAGTTTATGTTCAAGTGGGTTATATCTATCAGCATTTACCGTATTAGAAATACAAACTGAGAAATTCTTGAAACACAGGAATACACAAGCACCCATTCCATTAGCCTTCAAAGTGATGACATAATTACACCTCATGTAGCCTCTGAGAAACGCCACTGGACATTTGTGCCAGAATGAGAGTTGAAAAGACAAATTACATTTTAGTTTACTTATGGAAGCACTTTTCACCTCGCTGACCCCTGAAAAGGTCTTGAGCACCCACAGGGTTCCTGAACCACACCTTGAGAACCGCTGCACTAGCTCATTTCTCTACACTCTCCCCAGCTGTTCTCATCTATTCCCATGATTTCAATGTTTATTTCTGCGTTATATGCTCAGAACACCCAGATCTCTGTCTATAGCCCTGACCTTGCTCCTGAACTCTGGATTCATATGTCCTACTGTCATCTTTACCTATATAGCCTGCTCCCCAATCCTGCTTTTCCTCCTGTCTCACTTACCTCAGTAATAGTCGAACTCAAGCCAGATATCTAGTTTTTTCCCTCATCTCTTCTCTTTCCTTTAGCTTTTACATCCAATTAATCAGCATTTTCTATAGATTCCAACTTTTATAAAAATGTCTCCATTTTTTTCACTTCTTTCCAACCTTACTGCCACCATCCTATTCAGACCACCATCTTCCTTTATTTGAAATGTCAAAAAGGTGCATAACTGGTCTCCTTTTCTTGAGATACACTCCTCTCAACCTAATCCCACTGATCCTTCAGCCAGAAGGATCTTTTTATAGCACAAATGTGATCCTATCACTGAAAGCTATCTAAGACATATTTCCAGTTCTAACACTGGCAGTTCTAACATCAGCATCTGAAGTCAGTTTGGCACATAATAAGTATTCAATAAATACTTGTTGAATGAGTAAATGACATTTAAGACCTTTGATCACATGGCCCCAACCCTGTTTCTCCAAGTGTATGTCCATCTTTCCCTCTGCTCCCCACACACCAGCATTAAATTCATTAAATAAATGAGCTAACTCAACACAGCACCATTTTTATAACTAAGATTCACCTGCTTGTATTCACATTGTTAAACCAGAGGCAGTGGTTTGGGTAGAGAGTGAATGATAAAACAGAGACAGAGTAAACCTTAAAAGTTACCAAACAATGTTTGATAAGGAACTCTCTGGTTTGGGGCTAAGTCATCTGAGTAAAAGAAATTTGAGCTCTATATTAGTCAAGGTTCTTAGTTGCAAATAAAAAAAACCTTAATAAGTTTAAGCAGAAATTAACTATGTTAAAGAATATTAAGTAGCTCATAGCCTCTCCAAAAATGCCCATGAACTAGGCATGGAAGTTACACAGCCAGGGGATAATATTCTGCATCCTGCCACAGAACTGGTCGTGGAGATGCTCTGCGCCTGTCCCTCCACTGGGCACAGACCATGCATCTTGCACCATCAACACCCTGAAGCTGGACAGTGGGTGATTCTGCTAGAACTTCTCAACTGCTGCACCTGAACATTACCTCTGGCTCTCTCCACCTTAACTGCAGCTTCAAGGGAGGCTTGGGAGCTGAGCATTGGGTTTTTATAGAGAGATGTAGAGATTCATAAGATAGGTAATTCTCTCCAAATGGGATCAATTTTCAAAGGTGTTGGTGGTTCAAAAGGAATGACAAGCTGCGATACAGAAGCTCAGGATTTTAATCTCACTTTTCCAGAATTTAGGCAAGTCAATTAATTTTTCCATCAGCTGAGGTTTCAGACTTCCTGTAAGCCTTATTTTGCCACAACTTTACCACAGTTTATATTCTTCATCTACAAAATGGAGACGTTACCTTCAAGGCTTATTTTGTGAATGAAATTATTTTGGACTATTGTGCAAATATAATGTTAATACCATTATTATCACAAAATAGAGATAATATTTTCCCATGCTCAAAACCTTTGATAATATGCTAAAAATTATATAAAAGTTCTTTTGAATTTTTTTAAAAAAGTAGAACAAATATAAGGAACAGAGTTTTAATCGTTTGCATGAAAAAGAAAAGAGTTGAATGCTTAATTATAATTACAATTTACAAAGATTTAATACTCTTGGTGGAATTCTCTGGAAAATACAGGGTCTTTGTTTCCCTCTTCTGTCATGATGATAAATGAAGTTCATGTACAGTTACTGGTTGCCATGAGTGACCTGTTTCCAAATGAAAGAGGCCACATGATTGTGTTGGTTTTTTTCTATTTGCCTATTTATTTGTCTGGCAGGAACTTGGTTCCCCCAAGTTTTTCAAAAGCAAAATATGAAAAATAAAATGTACAAAATAAAAAAAGATTGCAAATGATGAAAGCCCTGAAAAATATTTTTCAGAAATTATTACTTTCTACCCCTTGGAATAAGCCACCTATTCCTAAACTCAGAAGTCAGGAGCTCTAGAACATAGCAGGACAAGACACTGAAGGGAACAGTGATGAAAAGCACTGCTACCTAAAGGTCCAGAGGTACAAATTGGAGAATGGAGACATATGCTGGGAGATCTCAATAAAGCCCAGACTCAATTACTTCCTCCTGGATTGTCTATGTGAGCCAATAGCTTTGACTATCCTGCTGCCAGGTGAGGCACTTGTGATCAGGGTCCCATAATGTGTCTCTGCTCTTAAAAGTACATGATCAGTCATTATCAGCGCACCATTTCCTTTGAGATGACCCCTTCATTAGAATTATTAACTATACAGCAAACCACAACATTTTGGAAGATGTGGTAAGTTATTTCCTTGATGCTCCCCTTCTTCTTATCTGTTGCATTGAAAGAGGTAAAATCCACAGGTTCCTCTACTTATGAATTCTCTGGGTTCAAATTCTTCTTAAGAAACCCTGCTGTGGTTGAAGGAAAAAGTCACTCAAGTTGGCTTATAGTTTATCACTTCCCACACACAGCAAAAGGACTCAGAGCAGGGCCTGTTGGCCCACATCCAGTTGAAGGTAAATATGCTTTGCTCCAGAAAAAAAGGCAAAGTGAGCCCTGCTTGTCTTTGATATTTCTAGTCTCGCTTATTTCCACCCTTTTGCTCCCTCTCTCCTATACAATGTTCCTAGTCTCTCACCCATTCCTCCCATTCAAAGAAAGATTATGAAATCATAGGTTTATTTGTTTATAAATTATACTTCACACTAAACAAAATCCTATCAGGCTACGAGAGCTGGCTATTTACATATTGTATTAGAACTTTATATATTGTATCTTTAAGTTTTTTCTTTTCTGAAGAAAAAATTTCTCAGCTTAAATGACTTTCAGATAACAGCAATATGATTAGAAAGAAGTCTGAGAGCTATTGGGAAACTCTAAATTTCAAAAGAAGATCCTACAGATATTCCTCTAAGAAGACCAGAGCCTGGCTTCATCGATCAAGTCTAATATCTTCTGAGGTTTCAATGGAGAGAATATTGTTATGTGGGGAAGAAATGAAGGGATACACTTCTCAATAATCAATTCTGCCACCACCACATGGGCCCCGAGAGTTGGGACATGAGGAGTACAAGTAGAAGAAAATGTTCACCGTATAATGTTCCAGCGCAAATGTAAAACACAACTGTCCTCTAAATTCCTAGTACTGGAGGTCACACAGGGCTGGAGCATTTAAACAAACTCCATTTAAAGCTCAGACACAATGAAAAGAGAAACAAAACCAAATAGGAACACACAACCAGGCAGCATAGTTCATAAAATATCGCTTGCTCACAGTAGTTTAGCTTGTGGTCTCCTAAAGCGGTATTTCCTTCCAGCTCCAGGCTTATCCTCCTGTGGTCCATTGGGCAGAAAGGATGTTTAACAAGGGGGAGGCTGACCCTGGAGAACAGCAGACATTCCCTCTTACACCTTTCTAAAGCCCACCTTCTAAATGTTCTATTTTTTCCCCAAGAATCCTCCTCTTTACTACACTGACTCCAGGAATATCCAACTATTTGAAGCCAGACCCCTCAGTCTCCTCCCACCCATATCGATGTGCATTTACCACTTCACGGGAGAATCATATTAGAATCCAAAGCAAAAAAACAAAGACATGCACACACATAGTAGTGAGGAACCCAACCACTGCACTGCCAGATTTGTCTTTGTGGATGACTGACAGTCAAGTCTTCAATCAAAAGCACCAAAGATGAATTTCTCTGAAGAAATTGGCCTGTCCCATTACCCTGGTGCTGCTATGCCTTAAAAGACAAAGCTCAGAAAATGAGACAGAGGCAGAGAAGTGAACAACCAGTTGTCATCTGCTTCGTCACGGTCCTAGAACATGTCATGCTGTAGTACAGACACATCTAGCATGCTCTGATGTCTTTAGGACAAATGAAATGGAAAACGAGGATTTTTTTAATAGTCTTTCATAAACTTCAAAGGTCAAAGTATCTGATGGCACATGGCATAGAAGCAGATAGAAAACTTGTATTTTCTATCTTGATTTGATTAAGACTAATGAAGCCCCAAAGTTTCACTTAAATTTTACATTTTCTGAGCCATTAATACATCTTTAGTGTCTATATCAAAACACTACTGCCAATAGCTGTCTTTCTTCATTCATTCTTTCAATGGAGTGACCATTATGTGATGAAAATGGTTTTTTGACACTTGAATCAAACAGACCTAGATCTTAGTATCTCCTTTTGCTAACAAAAATATAAACAACTCAATACAATTGTTCAGATCTATTTATTCAATGCCTACAACATGGAAGGTTTTATTTCATAGTCTTATAATACACAAAAAGATAAATTTGTGCCTGTTATTTTAAAAAAGTGGACTTATTTTGTTGAGAACTTTGAATTATTGCCATCTCACCCATTTGGTAACTGTGTAACTATGGTCAAGTTAGTCCTTGGGTCCCCATTTCCTTTTTTATGAATTCTCACTGGACAATTGTGAAAATTACACTAGAATTAATGTCACTTGATGATTTAAAATATTTATGTATTGTAAGCACTCAATAAATGCAAATGCCCATCCTCTGCTACAGTTGAGTCTGAAGTATTCAGATCAAGTCAGTGCCTTTTAGGCCACATTAAGGATTTGGGTCCTAAATTTTAAAGTCATGGAAAGTTACTGAAAATTTTCAATAAAGGGGATGATATAATCAGATTGAAGTGTTAAAATATCACTCCAGCATCTAATGTGGGTAATGGGCTGTGCCTAGCCAAGAGTGAAACCTAGGTCAGTAGAGGGGAGAATTATTCAGTCACCTTGGTGAAGAAAAGATTTTTGGCAGAAACCAGTTTTCGAGGGGAGATGGAAAGAAGAGAATTGTGTTGAGGCAGAAGGACACAGGAGGGAGAGAAATGATTCACGGTAACTCCCAGGGTTCTGATGTCCACACCGGGTGGGCAAAGACGCCGTCCGCTCAGAGAGGGAGTACTGAGAAGAGTCAGGTTGCATGTGTAGGAATTCCATTTTGGATATTGAGTTTGAAATGACTATGAGACACCAAGTGGAGCTGAGGAGCCAGTAGTTAGAGATATAGGTCTAGGGTTTATAAGACTGATCTTGACTAAAAGAAAGAAAGAAAAAAGTTTTCTTGGTATGCAAGAGGTAATTAAAACTAAGACTGTGAATAAGATTTTCTGGATGCATGCTTTCAGACCAGACAACCATTGAAGCTGTCTTTAGGTTTTTCCTGACTTTTTTATAGTCTGTCAGCAAAACTCACAATTGGTTCAACTGAGTTAAAGTGTTTTTAAGAATCATGCTCCAGGGCACTGGGGCTCATACCAATGACTCATTATAACCGCTTAAGAAAATCCAAAGTTCTTTCCTGAGAAAAATATTGACCCTATGTATGAATTTCAGCCTGCTTTATTGCCCTAACTGGAAACCATTTCCTTGTATCTTTGAAAGTGAAGGTATTAAAGAACAAGTTTCTAAAAGATTTCAAGGTTCCCCCTCTTTTTAAGCACGGAGTGATTTTCTTTTTAAAGGAAGACGAAGTTAAAATTTGTATTTATATTCCTCTGTGTTCCATAAAAATCTAAGATGCCTTATAAGAATCCATGGAAATATATATACATATATTCAAAACAAGGAAAAATACAAATTAGAGTAAATGACTATAATTTAGGAAGAGGTAAAACGCAAATATGTAGCCCCAAACCCCCTACACAGGTACTAAAGTTGGTGTAGATTTGAACCTGACATTTTAGCTTTCAAGTAAAGGGATACACCATTATGTTCTTTATTGCACATAAGGAAGACACTTTTTCTTCTAAAAGTAATTTATTGCTTGGGGTTTTGTTTAGAGGACACTGAAAGATAAATTTTAAAATGCGCTAAAAATATTCCTAAAGTAAATGCAATAGTAGATTTTATACAGCTATTTTTGGTAGCATTCTTCAATTTAAGCCTAGGACATAATTCCAAAAGCAACTCAATAACAGCGATTGTGTGAAGTGAGAGAAGTAGAGGAAAGATGGTCAGTGTGACCCAAATGTGTGACTTGGTGATGGCCTGGCTTAATCCATAGCTAAAATCTGGCATAGTTAAATGACTGACACTTTACAGTTTTGAATAAGATAGCTTGAGGGAATTAGATTAAAGCTCTGGACCTCCAGAAAAACCAAATATTGTGCGCACACACACACACACACACACACACAATGTAGCATGTAAATTCAGAAGGTTCACTAATCCTTTAGAGCCTACATTGGAATATGGGATCTTAAGTGCTTATAAAAAAAATTATGTAAATAAATTAGAGGTAGTATGGAGTGTTTAAGGGTATGTGCTCTGGCATCAAACAGACCTAACTTTAATTCCAGGCCATACCACTTGCTAGCTGTAGAGCTGTAAGCAAGCTACTTAATTCTCCTAAACCTCAGTTTTCTCATCTATAAAATGGGGTCAATATTATAGTTTATTTCACAGGGTCAAAGTGAAGATTAAATGAGATAATGCATATAAAGGGCTTGGCACAATGTCTTTAACATAATAAAGAACTAATAGTAGTTATTATTAACTTAATAAATAAATAAATAATTGAAACTCCTATTGCTAGGTATGTTGTTTCCATTTCCCTAAATTACCAAGAACATTAGAAAAGTGGTGATCAATCCACAAAACACTATGCTTATATGTGAATGTAAACTATTTCTCTAGGAAGGGTATCTATAATCTTTTTCAGATTTTCAGTGAGGTTCATGAATAAAAAATGTAAAGACCACTACAAAAAGGCAAACATAAGTTGGCTTTGCCGTTTATGAAGGCACTGACTCAAAGACAGTTCCCCACACTCCATTTTGAGAGGACACTCATGAGCTCAGAACATATGTTTATGTTACATGTTGTTTTCCTAAAAGTAATAGTGGGTTTCAAATGTCACTAAGCTCTTTTATTGATCTGAAACTATTTCTGGACATCCGTCGTTGACTTTGATGCTCCAGATCCACCTTGTAGATCCTTGGATGGGTCAAAGATGCATTGACATAACAAATCATAGAAAACCTCCTAGGTAAGTTCCCTTACAATCCCTCCAAAAATGCCAGCAGTCATCACCGCTTCCCTTGTTTTTGGCCACTCTCTCCTTTTCCATTCCCTGAGTTATTTCACCTAATGCCTCCAGTGTCTCTCTCTCAATATTTATCTTTTTTTGTCTGTCTGTTTGTTTGCCTAACCCAGACTCCCTATTTTTGTACTTTTTAAAGCTAGCATTTGCAATAATAATTTTTGCTGTTGTTGACCAAAAAAACAATTGAGCAAATCTCCAGATCTTAACTCTTCTCCATTGAAGTCTATTGCATCATGTTCAAAGAATCCTTTCTGTTTGTTGTTAGACATAAGACACTGTTTGTTCAATTATTTTCCCAATTCAGGACCATTTTGGACGCTTGAAAGAGTCTCTTTCCACACCAACAAGAATTTATTTATTGGCATGACAATTTAAAAGCTTTAAGAATTGGAAACCTTCCAAAAGCCTTGTAAAATTAGGGCCAAAGATGAGATCTGTGGATATTGGGGTCAGTGAGCTTTGTTTTCTGAAGCTTTGGCTTGCTAATGTATTTATACATTTTGTGGTTCAAATAAGAGCCATCTCTAGTTCATGCCATTGCTATTTCATCTTTGTTTCAGCAGTATAATTTCTGTTTTTAACATTTCATGTAAATATTACAGCCGTGAATTTCTTGGTTCAAATCGTTATTGAATATTTGGACAGTATTATCTCTGCAAACAAATGAGGCCTCCTATGAGTGCCTACCATAAAGCACAGATGTTTATAGTGCTTACTATATGCTAGAGATGTGCTCTGATGCTGTCCTACATTGTCCCATTTTTATCTTTACCATACTTTTATGAGAACAGCTATCATTCCCATTTTACAGGTGTGGTAAACTAAGAGAGTTTAAGTGACTTGCACTTTATCATGAGTGCTGATTTTTAACTCAAGTTTGTCTGACTCTAAAGCCCTTGTTTCTCTGACAAATCAAGAGGGATTCAATTAATTTCATCAGAAACAACAATGGAACTTTATAAAATTGAGTGTTTTTTAGTCCCTGAAGCTTCTAATTCAGTAGTTTCAAGTGGAACTTGGAAAACTAGCAAGAACTCCATTAATAGTATCTATTGTTAGTTATTATTTATGCTGCTTCAGTTTTTCTAATAGGACCAAGAACATTAGAGAACAAGTTATTGATATTCAAAACATTGTGTGAGTATGCAAATGTGTGTCTCTCTGGGAAATGTTCCATAACCTTGTTTAGATTCTCAATGAGGCCCTTGAATCAAGAAGTTAAAAACCACCGGATTGAGGCAAACACAAGTTGGTATGTTCAATTTCTTAAATGAAGGCCCCTACTCACACCTGACTACATTTTATTCCCCCAGTTAAGAACACCAGTGAGCTCAGATCAGGTGTGTTTACTTTATATATTGTTACTCTAAACTACATAGGTCACAAAACATCTCTAAGATTTCTTATTGTTCAAATTATAAATATCTTGGACCATTCATTCCATTTTTCACACAAATGCTCTTCAACTATCCCATAGCCCCTTGGAATTTCAAAGCCCATGTGATTCAGATTTACAGCCAAGTTTGGGAACAACTAGTATTACTGAACTTCTTGGTGTAATGTTAGTCCTATTGATTAACTAAAACCTCTTTATTAACAAGCACCAGTTAGTATCCTGAAATAATAAAAGTTTTCCTAAGTAGATCTCATATGTGACAGAAACTAGAGCAGTCTTTAAATAGGATACATCCTATTACCACAACTAAATTCACAATAGTTACTGCTTTTGTGCACCTTCTGTCCTCTTGGGTGTTTATGAACATGAATGTCTTATCATTAGGAATGACTTTCTTAATGTGAGATAACACATCATCCAAGCAGTAAGTCTTTCTTTGAATTGATCTTTTATATGTGATATAGCGCCCACTGTTCATTATTTCTCCATCACTCATTATCTCTTTCCTTCTGATTTGTTGGTTGCAATGTGTCCGACCTCACAGGATGAATTCTCATTGATCTAAGTCACTCCACTTTGCCAGTTGGCCAATGATTGGTTTGGTAAATCACATTGTCATAAAGAACCAAGGTCCCATGCCAGTCTAAACTCTGTACAAATAACATGCATTCCTTTTGAAGAAGGACTTGGGTTCCTACCATGCACTGATCTAAATCTATAATTGAGCATTATTGTTTTCAGTAAAAACAGAATTATTTCTTTCAACTTCAAAGCTGAAATTACTCAAAGACATTTGATAATATCTAGTAAAACTGATTCATCTTAAATACCTATTTAAAATTGGTATCTTTTAAAAACTTATTAATTTGATCATATATATATGACCACTTTCTAGTGAGTATGGTTATTATGAAATAATATCTGGAAGCTTTGGTAGAGGATATTGTAGGCAAGGCAAGGTAATGGGTGCCAGATATTACATCAAACAGAACATTCTGTATAGAGCTAAAGAGATGTACAATTGGTTGCCCCACTGCAATGGTAAAATATTCTTTGATTTCTTCAGATTAATGAGAATCCTGAACAATCGATTTTAAAACAAGAACTTCAGCAATATAAAATGCTACAGACGATGTTTAAAAGAGTAAATTATTCACATTATTCACAGTGACTATTGTTCAAATAGCTGTGATTTTAGCCAGGACTTGCAAATGCTTGCCATTCTATTCACACAATGTCATTGAGAAGACAAAGCCAGACATGTTTCCCTGTGATTCAGCCTTCGATGTTTTTTTTAAATGACTATAAGCAAACTTGACTTGAAATGTATTCAGTGACTAATGTAAATGCTTTACATAATCTTTTACATGTAGGGAAAAGAATTTGCCTATTCACTTGGTCCAAAACATTTTGTTATTGTTCTCATTCTGTTTTGGTTTTGCTGGAGAACACTTTCCCTTTACCTAACACTTTTATAACTTTATTTTTATTGTTGACACTATTACAAATGTTCCCCATTTGCCTCCACCTTTGCCCAGCTCCACCCACAACTGGGCCATCCCCCTTCCCTCTGGCCATCACCTCACTGTTGTCTGTGTCTATGGGTTATGCATAGATGTTCTGTGGCTAATCTCTTCACCTAACACTTACTTTTAAAGGCTCTAGCAAAAAGCCCTCACCCAAGAAAACATGCTAGGTAACAGGCATTTGGGGGATGAGCCAATTCGAGAAGTAGGAAACATCTAGCCTGCCATTGAAAAGGGTCAATTCAACTCTTCAGGTATCTGGAAGTCAGAAAAGTTGGGTTCTCCTTCTGGCTCTTCCACTAACTTCTGTTTTTAGGGGCAAACTAATTAACCTGTTACAGAAGCTAACATTTATTTAGTCCTTGCAGCATAATGGGAATTTTACCAAGCATTAAAAAAGGGTTTTCTCACTGAACAAATATACGTATAATCCCTATTAAGGATCTAACATTATTGGTCTCATTCTCACATCAGAACACTAAAGCTCAGAATTTACCTCTAAGGTCACACAGCTATGAAGTGTGGAGCCAGGATTTGAACCCAGACAGTCTGATTCCAGAAACCAAGCTTAGCCACAGAGTCTTCCCTCCTCTCTTAACCTCTTTTCCCTCTTGTATATAATTACAAGGGAAATATATTAATGAGATAGTTTCTTAAGCACTTTTATGTGCTTTTATTTTTTTAATCTTCACCTGAGGATATGTTTATTGATTTGAGAGAGAGAGAGAGAGAGAGAGAGAGAAACATCATGTGAGTTGCCTCCTATATGCGCCCCAACTGGGGATTGAATCCACAGCCTAGGTATGTGCCCTGACAGGGAATCGAACCTGCAACTTTTTTAGTGTATGGGAGGACACTCTAACCAACCAAGCCACCCAGCCAAGGCACCTTTAATTTATTTTTAACATATGTTTCTAGGTACCTTACCCTTAAGCAAGATATAATTCAGCAAGACAGTTGTCTTCAATACAAATATATATACAACAAGCTTAACATAATTAAAATAACAAAGTTCAACTAAGTAAATATTAATTCAGCACCTTGAATATACCAGATGCAGTTTAGTTATATAATCGATAATATATTGTATATTTATGCATACACAAATAAAATGTTCAAAATGGGAAAGCTTCTGGTTTAGAGAGGAAATGGCAAGTGTAAACTGATCATTTTAATAACACGAAGCAAATGCTATGATGGAGATAGTCTTAGAAAACTTTGACAAGGAAGCACAAAGCACTTAATCCATCCTGAAATAACAGGGGGGAGAGAGAAGGTCAGAAAAATCATCCTCTGAAAGAAGATGTCCAGGCTGAGCCTAAACAGAAAGTAGGAGTCAGCCAGAAAGGGGGGGGGGGGGATGGAAGCTGCCACAGGGCCGCAACAAATGTGTGGGAAGCAATAAATACTTCGCTGTTGCTGAAGCCTCACATGTGAAGCAGGACATAGTGGAAGACGAGACTAGACAAGGGACATATCACATCGTGGAGAGATTCAAATATTATTTTTCAAAGCGTAGATCCTACCTGATGGGTCATGGTCGTGAAAGAAATCACACATGTACCACCTTTCCGCTTGCCTGTGCCCAGGGTAGGCATCGCTCACACTAAAAGATCTCCCACCAATTCTCCTCACAATCCTGCAGGCCCCAAATCAGTACTCTCGGCACTCGCCGTTTGTGGGTTGGAATCTGGATTCAAGATGTTTTCCACCTGCCATTCCAGTTATAGCTGATGGGGAGCTAGCCCAAAGCTCTGACTGGGCTCGCTGCAGATAGTTAATAGGGGAGCTGTTAGTTTCCAGTTTAGCACACGAGTGGGGCCTGACAGTCTGTGTGTGCGGTCACTTCCACAGGTAGTCCTTAGGCACTGCCAGGCTTTGGGAACCTGTGATGCAGAGCATTCAGGAATGACATAAACCCAAAGTTGCAAAGTGCTGGCCCATAAGCTAAATTTGTCTTTCATATGCTGTATAGGGTTGGCTAAGTGATTTTTTTATATTAATGTTTTATATTTCTCAATATTTAAAAATTGGGAAAAATCACATGAAATTGGGTCTGTTTTGCTTCTCTTTAAAAACTAAAAAATCTGCAACACTAGACTTCTATTCCAATATGGTAACAACCAGCTGGAACTGAGCAGAGCTGCCTCCTTTGGAGGGAGCAGGCACCTAATGATTTTGTCACAGTCCCCTCCATTCCCTGCTGTCTCGCTGCTACTGAGATGAACATCACTGCTAGTTACCACTGAGTTTCCACTCTTGCTTTGCTTATACAGATGGTGTGAGCAGAGAAGAGGAAAGTGAAATGTTTTTTGGTCCCTTGTCTTTGTCAAAAGCAGGAAAACAATTAATAACCCTAGAAGGCCAATCTTAGAAGCAGAAAACTCAGGGATATTAGGGCACCAATCTCCTTTTCATGAAACTTCAAGGAAGATTAATGATGTCCTTGTGCAATGGCTTTGCCAAACAACTGCAAGTCAGTTTCACAATCCAAATGATACCAGGGAAGTTTTATTCTGCCCCTGTTTCTCTTATATGTTAAAGAGCCAAAGTTCAGTAGGATTGCAGCAGAGAAAGTCCATCCCAGAGGCCTACATTACTTGCTGCAGTGCAGAATTTAGTAGATGGGGCTGAGTGCAGTTTGTCAGCAAAATCACCTCATTATAATCTGACTCCAGCTCTAATGAGGACCTCAGCATTGTCTTAAAACATGTGCTGTGGTGAAGCCAGTCTTAGATTCAGTGGTTTGTGAGCAATCCTGTTACACCCCCTGATTATTTGTGATCTCATAATTGGTCTTCCAACTGTATTCTGAAAATATAAATTATCTTAGGTTTTTGAAGTAGTCATTCCATTAAACTTCACGGCAAACAGTAGTGTGTGAGGATAACCACAGTATCGTTTTTCAAAAATGTTTAGTTACACAAGTACTCAAATACATTCTAATCGCAAACCTTTTAAGCAACAAAGAGGTAGAGGCATACCTCGTTCTATCGCACTTCACTTTATGGTGCTTCCCAGATGTTGCATTTCTACACATTGAAAAAGATTACGACTGGCTTTACTGCAATCCTAGCTTCATTGGGGTGGCCTGGAACGCAGCCTGCAGTATCCCTGAGGCATGCCTCGGAGGGCATGGGAGGTGCGAATCTCCCCTACTCTCTCTCCCACCTTCCTTCCACTGAGTCCAGCCTCATTGAAAGATCCCATTCTCCTTATCAGAAGCACTCTAAATTAACATTTAGGTGCATATTCCCAGACATTTTTTCTATATAGTTATATATATGATACGTATTTTTGTCTGGAGGATTTCTTATCACGTGTGGAATAACACTATGTAATTTGTTCTATAACTTGCTTTTTCATATAATATGTTTGGGAAATCTTTCTTTGCCAAAATTTATATGACTTTTAGAGGTTAGGGGGCTGAGTGAAAAAGATGAAAGTATTAAAAAGTAACTTCTGTGAAAAATTCGTAGTCACAAAATAGTCATGGGGATGTAAAGTACAGCATAGGGAATATAATTAATAATATTGTAATAACTTTTATGGTGCCAAGTGGGTTCTAGACTTGTAGGGGGATCACTTCATAAATTATATAAATGTCCAACCACTCTGTTGCACACCGGAAACTAATATAAAATAATATTGAATGTTAGCTGTAATTAAAAAATAAAAATAAACAATGTATATGATATTTTAATTTTATTTTTAATCCTCACCTGAGGATATTTTTTCCATTGCTTTTCAGAGAGAGTGGAAGGGAGGGAGGGAGAAAGAAAAACGTTGATGTGAGAGAGACACATCACATCGATTGGTTGCTTCCCACGAGGCCAGGTATCGAGCCTGCAACCAAGGCACATGCCTTTGGCTGGAATCAAACCCAGGACCCTTCAGTCCACGGCCAACACTCTAGCCACTGAGCCAAACCAGCGAGGGCTGATTTTAACCATTTTCAGGATTCCATATCCACCATTCCTCTACTAATGGATATTTAGATTATTTTCACTTTTTCTTTATGATGTGACAATTATTTCCCTTAATCATATACCTTGGTGCACACATGTATATAGAAAAGATATCTAGACCTGACATTTGCCGATCAAAGTGTAGGTGTAGCATCATTTTTTGGGTACTACCAAATTGCATTGTACCTGCCATGTACCCTTGCTTTGGGCTATTATAAATATTTTAAATGTTTGTCTAGCTCAAGGGCAAAAATATATCTCTGTTTTAATATACCTTTGAACATTTTTCACATGTTTATTAACTATTTGTAATTTTTGAATTTCTATTAGGTTTTCTCCCTTCTTAATTTTCATGAAAGTCTTTATGCATATAAAAAAATTTTGTCAGGTTGACAATTGTTTTTTAACTTTGCCCTTGACATCTATTGTACAGAAATTCTGTAACTTTTAAATATTAAAATCAATTGATGTTTTCCTTCATGACTTCTAAATTTTGTGAATCCCCAAGGTAATAAATATTCTCACTTTTATTTTTTTATACCTGTTACTCACCAGGCTTAATGGCCTGTATTTCAATCTCATAATTAGATAAATGTGGGTCTGCAGCCTTCTTGAAAAGCTTGGTGAACATAAGCAAGGCTCCTCGGGGCCCAGGGGGCAATGTGCAGTGGACATCAGGGGACAAGCTCTTTCCCTACCTTTCAACATAATCCAGCTCCAAAATCTTGTGGCTTTGGGAATATGGCATGTCCAGAAACAGTCCCTTAGACAATGACATTCCCACTAGGAGTACCTTTGGCATCACTTGGCTCCTTCTGAGATCAGCAGGAGAGACTATCTCAGTGAGGCTTTACCTGCCCAACTGACTTTAATAATAATAATAATAATCACAACATTATTACTGTTGATATCTACATTAATAATGATGGTGATAATCATGCCTAACACTGGCAATAACTTACTGTGTGCCAGGATGACATGTACCACCTCATTTAATACCCTCAACAACCTTATGATGTAGGCATTACTAATGCTATGACCATCAGCATCTACCCACATTTTCTGACACGGCCACAGCTAGTAAGTAGCAGAGCCCAGATATAAATCAACGTCTGTCTCATTCCAGAAGCTATGACTGTAGCCAGGGAATTATCCTGCTTCGTACTCAGATGGTTTATGAAATAACCTTTGAGAATATCCAAAAAGCAACTGAGGGAGACTAGTGAAGTGGCTGAGGTCCTGAAATCTGTATGTAGGAATTTGTATCATGTGAGTTGAGTGTTAAATCACTGAATACGTAGAGTCAAAATTTGATACAGAAAAAATAATAGACTAATTTCAAGATGAATACAAGATCTAAATAAGAAAAAAATTAATCCATAAAAGTACTAAAAAGATCAAATGATTTTATTAAACAATTTGGAAGAGAAATAGACTTTCCAAATGTCAAACAAAACTCAGAAACCACTAAAAATAGATGATAAATTCTACTACATAAAAAAAAAGTTTTTGCACTGCAAAAATGACCAAAAGTCAAATGACAAATGACAACTTTGGGAGGAAAGGGTTGGAAATTTTCAATCAACATCACTAATTTTTTTAAATGCTAATAAGTAGCATATAATGTAAAGGATTCACACAACTCAGTAAGAAAAGTCTAAGAATCAAATTGAGAAAAATGAAAAGTGAATATTAATAGAAAATATAATACAAATTGTTCTTAAACAAATTAATTATTTTCAGCCTTACTGAAAATTTTCAAAAGTAGTAAACAGAATCCTAATGAGGTGACAGTATTATATACCACTTTGCCATGATAAAGGAGAGAGGGACAATGTTAGAGTTGAAGAGAAAAATGCATTATGTAAAATGAATTATAAAAGTGTATATTTTTTTTACATTGTTGGTTGTAAAGTATATTGGTACAACCTCTCTAAAAAGAAGGCTTGAAATTAAAACATTTTCAAAATAAAATTGCATAGTCTTTATTCCAACAATTCTACACTTATGATGTACGATCACCTATGAAAATGGTACACATATAAAGATATTTACCTTATTGTAATAGCAAAAATGGTAAACAGCTTAAGGGATTATTTAATATTTAATAGAGTGAATAAATTACAGTACATCTATACAGGGAAATACTTCAAAGTCAATAAAAAGAAATAAGCAGCTTGAACAGACTGATCTATTATTAAGTTAAAAAGCAAGGTACATGCCCGGGGGCGTGGCCCAGAGATTGAGCATCACCCTAGGATCAGGGAGATGGCAGTTTGGTTCCCGGTCAGGGCACAGGCCCGGGTTGTGGGCTCGATCCCCAGTGAGGGGCGTGCAGGAGGCAGCAGGTCTATGACTCTCTCATCATTGATGTTTCTCTCTCTCTCCCTCTCTCTGGAATCAATAAATACATATTTAAACTAAAATAAAAATCTTTAAAAACAAAACAAGGTACAGAGAAGTATATGGATTATATCTATGGGAGGAAATTTTTTAAAATATTTTTTTATTTTTCAATTACAATTGACGTAAAATACCATGTTAGTTTCAAATGTACAACTCAGTGACGAGACATTATATAACTTACAAAGTGATCACCTCAATAAACCTAGTACTCATCTGACACCATACCTAGTCATTACAATGCTATTGACTATATCCTCTATGCTGTACTTCATGGGGATGTAAAGTACAGCATAAAGAATATTTCCCTTCACCTTTTTCACCCATCCCTCCCAGTGCCCCTACCATCTGACAGCCGTCAAAATGGGGAATTTTGTACACACAGATACACACAGAATATCTCTGGAAGGATTTACAATTAAAGGAATGAACCTGAATGATTCTAAAATAGGAATGGGAAATTTATTTTTATCATATATTCATGTATCTTTTAAATTTTGAATCAAGTATAAATGAAACCTATTAAAATTGCAATGATAAATGTTATTGAAAGATTTACAAGGATCTCTTCAATAGAAACATGTTTATAAAAAAAAAAGAAAACTTCAATGTCTATCAACAAGCGTAAGATTTTTTAAAAGGTGATACATGGAATAATGTACAGCTGTTAAAAATTAATTTAATCTTTATATATGGCTGTTCACTTTTAAGATTAAAAAAACACAAGTTATCATACAATAAGCATAATCTGGTATCAATGTTCTTAAAACAAAAATTGCACATGTGCATGTACATGCACACATCTAGGCATGTTTGTGAAAGGGCCTGGAATTTTATACTCCATGGATTCCTAAAAAATAGGAGGTAGTAGTGGGTAATCCTCCTCAGTTTTTATTCACTCTATGTTGTTTGAATTGTACAATGTCATGTGTTACATTTATCATTAAATATATATACTCCTCATAATTAAATTCATTGAGACCTTATTTGTATATGGAGAATGGAGAAGTCAGAGACCTGGTGGTTATATATTATCAAGTAACTTATTATTTTTCTCTGAGTTTCCCAGACATGTATGTTGCCTATTTCATATACTCAGTATACTCAATCATTAGGAAATGTATATGAAATAAATAAGAAATATTTACTTAATTACCCTATGTTAAAGTTGATATGCTGAAATTAACCTCAGTCAACATTTAGACATTAATGAAATGTTTTATAAAGAGCTTAAAATAAAAGGTACTTGACGAGGTTAAAAACAAAAACACTAAAGCACTGGGATTTCAAATTAAATTAAGAAAACAGCCTCAATTCTAACTCAGAATTTTTTACTATGTATTTATTCTTTTGAAGCCCAGTGTCAGGCCAACTTACAGATGGTCTGGTGAGCCACAGGAAAATAACCTCGCTTAGCTCATGAATCATAAACAGTTACTCTAAATAGTTATTAATGCAACTTTTCAAGGCATCTGCCTCACCCCAAGGGATATTTTACCTAAGTTTGCATCTTGCTCAAAAGCAAAATAGGTGGATTGATGCCCTGCTTATAAATGAGGCTGCCTCATAATGAAGTCCTTTGGGTACATCATAATCTAAATTCCTCACAACAAAGGATTAAAATTAATTCAATTTCATACAGAAATTCTGTTCTGCAATTAACAGAGTTTATAAGAAGGATAATGTTTAGTTTTTACAATTAAATACCATTGAGCACACTAAAATACTAGAAGACCTACACTTTGAAATTTTTTGGAATACCAGGTATTAATGGGCAGAAAGCACATTTTCCAAATGTTCTTTAGTGTACTTGAATCTTTCATTGTATTTAACACTTATTAACAATGAATTTTTCATTCTTTTAAGCCATGTATTTTTTAATTGAATTTATTGAGGTGACATTGGAACACAAACCCATACAGTTTTCCAGTGTACAACTCAATAAAACATCATCTGCACACTGCATCATGAGCCCATAGCCCCAAGCAAAGTCTCTTTCCGTTCCCATTTACCCCTCCCTTTCCCCACCTCCACCTACTCCCAACACCCATTTCCCTCAAAAGGAGTCACTTATCTTACCTGGTCCTGAAGAACTAGTCCTGGATGGGAATGAAATTCTCCAAGGACTGAAGCGGTGAATCTAGTCCTATTCAAAGCTACTCAAGTACTGTTCCGCTTTGTTCCAGGAATGGGATATTTAACTTTATTGTTTTAGATATTAGGAATGTATACTATGTGTTTTTGCAATATAACTCAATGTGACTCATTTTTAAATGATATTAAAGGGAATGAGTGTAAGAATACTAGACTATACCCTTCATAATTAAGGAGATTGGCTATAAAGTGGCTACCTAAAGGTTAAAAATGATTGCTATTCTATGCCATCCGTGAAATACCCAGTTTAACAGGGCCTCACAGGTAGCAATGAATATAAAAATATTCCAAGAATCCTATTTTAATCAATAGGCTGTCTCCATTCCTACCAAACATTTTATTTATAGAAGAGTAAAAAGCTTTGGTTTCTGCATTTTTCCCCTTACAAAGAGGACATTCTGGGGTGACTGCATAACCTAGAAAATAAGGGTGACATATACTATTAGAAAGATCAATGTACTGGAAATGTGAGTTCTAATCAAAGCTCTGTCACATACTGGCTGAGTCAAAGGAAAGTCACTTCTTCTCTGTGGTCCTTAGCTCCCTCCTTTTGCAAAATAAAGGGCTAAAATTAAAAATTCCATAAGGTCTCATGAGGTCTAAGGCAATAGAGAAAAATGTTTAAGAGACTGTCCTCTTCCACGGTATGTACTAGTTGAGTAAATGTGGGTAAATTATTAACTTTTTGTGCCCCAGTTTCCTCATCAAGATAACAATAAGCTCTACCTCACTGGGTAATGGGGAGTTATCCATGAGTTAATATGTGTCAGGAGCTTAACACACTCTCAATAATAATGATAATATTGAAGATGATGGTGGTGGTGGTAGTAATGATGATAAGTTTAGAAACAGAATTATGAGATAAGAAGATAAGATAAAAATATTTGGATTGCCCAGCTGGGTGCGGCTCAGAGGTTGAGCATCGACCTAGGATCCAGGCGATCGGGGTTTGATTCCCAGTCAGGGCACATGCCCGGGTTGCGGGCTCGATCAATGACTCTCTCATCATTGATGTTTCTATCTCTCTCTCTCCCTCTCCTTTCCTCTCTCTGAAATCAATAAAGACATATTTTTTAAAAAAAAAAAATTGGATCATCTAAAAACTGTGTATAAAACCTAGAAAATACAAAGTATGATTATATATAGTAGTCAAAGGAGAAATTCAGTTGAGAAATTTTGTAATATAAGTGTCATCTACATTTATACTTTTTAAGGCAATTTGTGCCTTAGATACTTAATCACTGGGAAAATAAATCTCAAATTCTTTTAATTGCTTTAAATACAAAATTACATTAAGCCTAAACATTCAATTTCAATTTAGTGCCTATACTTAGGCACTAAAAACAGTCAAATGTAAGGGTTTTCAAAATTAGACACAAGACTCATTGAGAGTGATACTAAATATATTATTCCTTGTCTTGTTCCTACCCAGGGGCATCCCTCACACCATGCTTCTCTCAGCATCAGACCCAGAGACAGATGTTTCCTAGTCATTTGGTCATAAAATGTTAATCTTTGAAAAGTGGGCACCTTATCTGAATGAGTTATAAAAACATGAAACTAGCATGTAGAACATGTAAGCACAAGTCAAGACACCTGCATCGTATTTCTAGGTCTTCCCATTGTCTTACTCTGCTACCCTTGGCTCAGATTCTAAATTGCTCTGTGTCTACCTATGTGATTCTTTAAAGTGACAAGAACACTACACATCTCTTTTGTACCTCATTCAAAGAAAAAGAAGAATTTAGAGTTGCTATTTCATCTTCAGATTCAAAGATCCACTTTTCCTTACATAACTAACATATTACAGTCCTTCAAAATATTGAAATGAGGTCCTCCTGATACCCTTTTTTTACTTCTTCTTTTTCCCCCTCAAGAACAGAGCCACCATTGCATCTTATTTATAAATCTACTCTCAGCAATATTCAGTCACATATGCCTACAAAAAAAAAAAAAAAGACTCTTTATAGGTTAACAAAGAGACTCATGCACCAACAAGAAATGGAAGTTCTTAAGCAAAGGTCCAGCATCCCTCTGCCCAGATGGCTGGCAGTTTCACCCCTGAATTCAGTGTGCCCACTGGTTCCCCCTCTGATTCGTAGGGCCTCCTTTCTCCTGTGTGCAGCTGTTCCCTGGAGGAGCCTCGGCTAGCGACTAACAACACAAAGCATCTTCGGCAGGCTTCCAGGGAGTATTGTTTTTGCCAAAGATGGTGAAACTCCAGCTTGATGTTTTCCACCTCAAGCCCATGTCCCTGTTAAACTGTGATGGTGTAAGATTGAAAGCCACTCTCTTTTGGTTTGTAGAAACTTTATAGTTAATAATTTATTAGCATTATCAACACACTAGAGCCATGTCTGTGCACAAACCAATGAGAGATGAGAGGGGATGGAGCGAAAGGGTAAGGGATGCAGTTATTTTCGATAAAATGTACCGTGGTTCTGAAAACAGACTCTTACCCTCAATCACACTCTTCATGGGAGAGTCAAATCAGATGCACATGATTTAAACACACTTCTTCTGTGCTGCTAAACGCACTTTCTGTGCTGTCTCCCAGATCAGGTAGACAAAATCAGCCTGCAGCAAAACTATTACATTTTTGTTTTGTTTTGTTTATGGATAATCTAATTTTTTTCTTTTGTCCATCCAATGCCTGAGGATAATTTTTTTTTAATTTACTATAGACTGAGAGAAGATAACCAATCATGTTAAAGTTCTGTGTGAGATAAGAGTCAATTGGCTCAAAGTGAGGGCCTGAATGCTTTTCCTGCAAATAAAGTTTATGAACTTTAGTACATAGACTCAGTGACTTCTATTTGGGATACTCAAAGGTTCATTTTTACTTATTAAATGGGTATTATTTTTCAAAATTTGACATTCTTGGGTCAGTGAGCTGCTGTAACTAATGAACATGACTGTCGTTGCCTTACTGTTGTTCTGTGATCTCCATGTCTGTTGCCTGCCATTAAGTAAAAAACGTTCAGAGCAAAGGCTCCGCCTAAACCCATGCACACGGGTCCTACTCAGCATGGGCTATGTAGCAAGAGTGCTCTTAAAGCCAAGTAAAAGCAATAAAGGAGATTTAAAAAAACAAAACCACAACAACTCAAATATGTAATGAAAAATAAAATCCGTATCATCTTATCTGGCATATAGCCCACGAGGGCAAAAACAGTGACTCATTTGCCTTTGAATCCCCAATACTGAACACAAGGTCTGGCATTTTTATATATTAGTTGCCTTAATCATTACTTGTTAACAATGAACAAACAAAGGAGGTCTTTTTAACTCACTTATAACACAGTGCAGCATGGTGCAGTGCCTAGAACAGCCTCTTCGAGTCTGTTTCTTCAGCGGTAAATTGACTAACAACATCTATCCTACAGGGTGGCTGTCAGGAGTACCTGAAAGAAAATGTGCTGACACAGAACCTGGCCCACAGCAGGTACTGTTTGCTGAACTAGGGTCACAGAAACTTCTAAGTGAATTAATAGGCAAGGAAAGAGCACCAAGTCCACCCATTCACAGGGTTTATTTGATCAGAAAAATCTGCTGCAGGGAGAGAAAGTGGACTTCCTTTAAATATGGGGAATATTTCTAGGTAGTCTCCATTCTCTAGATATAGAAACTACATTTCTAGCAAAGGATTTGGCGAGAACAATTTGCAACAATCCAGAATCTTAAATCTATGTGTACGCTCCCTGAGCTACTGGGCACCGAGTCAGTCAGGGGAACTAGGGAACACAACTGAACTTTAAGTACAGAAACCCCCTTGGGCCAGCATCGCCAGCCCTGCCCAGCTGAGAGACTACTTCAGTGAATCTACAGACAGCTTCATGTTTCAAGGGCCTGAATATCCATCTTGAGTATCCAAGTCTCTTCTGTTTCTCTTTTTTTTTTCTTTTAGACACGTTAACTCACTCATTTGAATCTGCACTCAGGAAATGATAAAGTGAGATAAAAAAAAGTTTACCAAAATTAGTCGAATTCATGAACTCTAGGAATGGGTTTAGTAAGGGCAGACAAACTATGGTTTTTAAACCATCTCTGTTCCCTCTCACAGCTGTGCACTGAGAGTGACTAAGACTATTCTTCTTAGGTTGCAAAAAATACAAAGTGTACTTTTCTCCAAATTAATAAGCTAATAAATTTAGAGTGTTCTTTCCTCTTTGATAAAGGAATCTGAGCCCAGGGTTAGTGAAATAAAAAAACCCTGAGCAAAGCAACAGCAACAAAAACAGACGAACAAAATCAACTTTTTCTATGTTACTCAGCGGGACAATGTGTTACAGCAATGGAGCGGCTGATGAGATTTATTAAATTTCCCAGGTTGACACACTGGAACCGCTCATTTACCACAAAAGAGAGCACACTGCGTCCATGGTTCCAGAGTTTATTTTGGATTGTTTGGGGAGGGTAAACACATCTCCTGCTCTAAAGAGGAACACCATGTGCTACTGCAGACATTCACTGCCTTACCACCTAAGTAGCTTACAGAATATTCTACGGCTCTTGCTGGTATTCACATAAAAGCATTGTTTGATGGCAATCAAATTATTTCTTGTGTTGGAACAGGAGCTCTCAGGCTGTTCCACTGCTCAATATGATTCTTACAGGGTTCCAGGAACTGTCCCCAGTGTGATGTCTCAAGAGCAATAGAAAAATAGCCTTGGTTTGCTTCCCCCCCCCCCCTTTTTTTTTCATTTTAGAGCCACCAAAACAAATTATGGATCCCAATTAACTTTTTATTCTCTTTAACCAAACTTCTCCCCCTCTAAAACTATTAGTACCAACTGCAGATAGAGGGGAAAATAACTCAGAAACAGTGAGATGGACAAAGAGAGAGTGGGTATTTTTGTCATTGCCATAAAATGGAGCATGACACAGGTAATAAAAGAGCAACTGCCTCTGATGAGCACCACTAATCCCCATAGCCACCCTCAGGCTCAAAATGTCCAAGGTTGGATTTCTTCATAGTCAAATCAGGTGGGTGCCTAATAGTGTGATTTGCACAGTATTTGGAGTGTCCCTGACCCCAAAATATTCACCTTGTCAGTCTCCATAGTCCTAAAATTCTATTGTTAAGGTTCTATTCCTTGGACTTAAGAAGTATGGCTTGTTTTCTTAGTGGTACTCCTGAAATACATGAATCTTAGGCCACCACCAAACTTTGTGTGGCAAAGCTTTCTCAACAGTGAGTGCTTTGGTGGGAGTTCTCCTCAGTGTCCTGAGGCTCTGGACCAACACTCTCCAACTTTGATGTACACACAAATCACCTGGAGATCTTGTTAAAATATAGTTTCTGATTCAGTATGTCTGGGGTTGGGCCCAAGTATTCAAAATAAATTCCTTGATGCTGTTGCTGCTGGTCTACAGACCATACTTGAAGTAACAAGCTCCTAGACTCTTTCCAGGGTCTCCTAGGTTGGGACACAAGACCAAGGGTCACAGATTTTACTGTAAAGGGTCAGATTGTAAATATTTTAGGACTTGAAGGCTACAGGGTCTTCTATGCAAGCATTCAACTCTGCAATCACAACAGGAAAGTTTCCATAGACAGTGTGTAAGTGAATAGTCATGGCTGTGTTCCAATAAAACTTTATTTACGAAAAGAGGCAGCAGACTAGATTTGGCCCACAGGCCATGGTTTGTGGATCCCTGCTTTTCTCTTGCCTAATCAGGGCAAAGAAAAATATGTTCATAATGTAAATAAGAGAGCAACGGGGAAGCAAAATTATGGGTTTGAATACCCTCATGGAAGATTTGGAATTCCCTTCAGAGCCTGGCTTGGTGCTCTAAAGAGACAGGGCATGAGAAGAGGCGGTGCCAGAACACCCAACCACTGACCACCTCACAACTTGCCTTGAGCTCATTTTGGGTTTTTCCTAGCAGAGTAAGGGACATAGGAGTGGGAGAGAGCAAAGCAAGTTTATATCCTGAAATCTCATGCCTCAACCATCCGCCTTTTGTAGATACAGGTAAAATCACACTTTACAATTTTATTCTGGCTGCCAGAAGGAGAAGAGATATCCCATTGCGCAGGTAACACAGATGGCCTTCCCTTTGTCTTGCTGACTATTAAGCTCCTTGTACCTTATACTCTACACTTGGGAGCCTAGATATGTTGATACTCTAACGGGCATTCTTATATGCCCAAATTCGTTCATTTACTTATCAAATATTTACTGAGCATCTATTTTGTAACTGAGAAAGTAAGAACTCCTGGGGAAAATATGAACATAACAGACTTGATCCCCGCCATAGAGTTTATCATATAGCAGTGACTTCAGACAAATATATACGTAATTAAGCTTCAATGTGGTAAAAACTGTGAGGGCAGGAATACTGGTGCTCTGAGTGATGACAGGTCAGACATATAACTAAACTAAGCAGTGACCTGAGGAAGAGCAGCCAAGACCAGGGTTGAAATAAGATGAAAAGTGGCCCAGAAGAAGAGAAGTGTATGGACAATAGTCTGGAAGCAAAATAAAGAACATATGTCAGAAGAACTGAAAGGAATTTAGTGAGCCTGAAACAGAGTTCAAGGGAGAGACAAAACTAGAGAAGTATGCAAAACCCAAATAATGAAAAGTCTTATAAATAGGGTGACCTTATATTCTATCTACCAAACCAGAACACACTTGTGATAGCAAAGAGAGCCTGTTGATAATTATGCTGAAATAACAAGCATAAATTGAGACTGTTCCAAGAAAGTGAGACATATGGTCTGCTTACTCATAAATCCTATGGAGGAGATAGGTCTGAATACAAAGGGCAATGGAAAGCTGTTAAATATTTAGGGTAAGTGGTGACATGACCCAGATTTGTGTTGCAAAATGAATATTCCTGCTGCATTGCAACAAAATTAGAGTCAGGACAGCCATTAGGCAGTTACTGCAATATCCAAATGGGGGATAACAGTAGCTTCAACTAGAGTAGTGACAACGAGCATAAAAGAAGTGAATGGACTCAGGAGTTACTTGGGACTTCAAATCTGCATGGCTTAGGTTGGCTATTGAGGGGGGATGTGGCAAGGTGAAAAGGCAAAGGAGGAGTCAAGGATGAATTCTAGATCTCTACCCTGAGCAAATGGATTCAGAGTGGTGCCATTCAATAAAATTAGGAAGTACAGAGGTCATTAGAGACTTGGTGGAATAATTATAAATCAAGTTTTGTACATGTTAAGTTGGAGGGGCTGTGGAATATTTCAGTGGGAATGTCCACTAGGCAATTAGCTACATATGCGGATCTGAAACACATGAGAAAAGATTAAGTTGGAGATATGATGGAATGGTCATTACACTGAAGGTGGTAAAGGAAACTATAAATTGCCCATATATAATGCTCAGTATGAGAAAAGGAAATGGCTTAAGACTAAGCCGATATGAATTTCACAGGCCCCAGACTATTTTGGGAAACATTGCATTACAGTTTACTGCCTCTCGAATAAGCATCCTTGGTTGTGTGAATTTCTTTATAAACAGTTACTGTTTATTAAGTGCATAGTCTACTGAAAGGCACTTAATGGGCTCTTTATTGTACCTCTAATGCTAACAGACACTCAGACCATGTGTGATTCCCAGCAGAGGACCCAGCCATGCTCAAATTAGAACTCCTGCCAACAAGGCAGTAATCTAAAATGGTAGTTCTTACAGAAATGAGGCAAAGGGTGTGACCTCTGAGACTGTCAGGACAAAATAGGAATTTTTCCCTTCTCTACAGTCTCTATTGGCGGTTTCCTCTAATGTGTCCCCAGAGCAACACAAATTGAATTCCCTCTTGATACTTGCCACTCTGTATTGTATCATCTGTTTCTTTGCCATCTTCTCCACTGGGCTGGGAAGCCTTGACAACAGGGGACTGTACCTTGCTCACTGCTGTGGCCCAGGACAACACCTATAGTGCCTGATAGGTAACAAACTTCTTGAATATTTGTTGAATGAAGAGAGCATGGATGGAGTAAAAGGAGATGTTTGTGGTATTTTCCTCTTCACTGTTCTTCCTGGTATGCTTTTAACCTCGTACTTACTGCTTTTAGAAAAGAACAACTCTACTAAGTGAAAGGAACCTTTGGTTTCCAAGTGTTATGTTGATATTTTGTAGAGGTCATAGTATCTGGTATCAGGATCTCTAAAAACTTTTGAATGGCCAAAAAATCAACTTAGAAGAGAAGACCAGTGGACACAGAATATTAAATGCTACTGAGAAAGAAACACTTCAAACCACAAAACTGCTCTTTTGGTAGCAGACCTTATATGCAGGGACTCTCAGGCACATTTCTAGCGTGTAACCTTGGCACATTGAATAACCTGTCAGAGCCTCAATTTCCTTAATTGTAAAGTGAAGATAAAACTCCTTTTCAGAGTGGTAGGAATGGCTAAAAGAGATTTGTGTGAAGTACCATCATGTGATGACAGAGGCCCACTCTGTGCCACATCATGGCAATACCCAATGTAGATGAAGTAACTAAGAAATAGTAATTATTAATGTGGATTATGTTTTAAAATGTAGGTGGGGCATCACACCCAAGCTCATGTTTTATTTGTTTGGGCAATAATGGTTAGCTGCTCAGTGCTGATAAAATGTGGCATGGACTTCGCCCAGCCTTGACAAAGAAAGGAGCAGGAGAAGAAAGGAAACAGAAGTAAAAGAGGAAAAAAAGAGAAAGTAAGAGTGTTCCAAGTGTATTACTAACATCATAAAATGGATTATTGGTGGTTCTCCATTGCAGAAACGTAGATTCCAAGAGGTTAGCAGATTTTTTAGGGACTACCAAGGCTTCTTAGAGAATGAGGAATTAAGAGTAGAATGTGAGGCTTTCATCCTTTGTGCATGAAGAGGTTCTCATCACAAATGGACAGAATAAGACCTTTATGTTTGATATGGAAACATCTGGGTGTTTGTCTTGATAGATATTTTGCATTAATTCATGTGTATCTAGCTATTGACCATCTCCCCATAGCCTGGGCCTTAGATGACAAATTCTGGAGACAATTAAATTAGCAATTTACTACGTGAGGGATATTAGAACGTGAAATGGAAACAACAAATGCGATACTTCTTTTTTTTATAAAACTTTTTTTTTAAATATTTTTATTGATTTTTTTGGAGAGAGAGGAAGGGAAAGGGGGAGAGAGAGAGAGAGAGAGAGAAACATCAATATGAGAGTGAAGCATCAATCAGTTGCCTTCTGCATGCCCCCTACCAGAGATCAAGCCTGCAACCTGGTCATGTGCCCTGACTGGAATCAAACCACCAACCTTTCAGTGCATGGTAAAATGCCGAACCAACTGAACCACACCAACCAGGGCATATTGTGATACTTGTATTAAAAAACTTGCCTTACCATTTTCTTCTAATTACTCATATTTTAGAAGGAAAGAGAGATCACATCCAAAGTACTTCAATCTACCCATTCAACAGGCTTCCGTCCAAACAACCATTTTCTGTCACTAGAGTAGCCTCCTTTGATGTACAGGAAGGATGAGCACTCTCACAGAGATAACTTCACTCATAAAAATGATTAAGAAATCCCCGCTCCAAGAATATGTCCCTCAAATTTTTAGGGGGCTTAAAACATCCTTCATTTATTAAACTAAACAATGTATTTCCCAGCCCTCTTGGTTGCAGCTAGATGTGACCATGTGGCGAAGATTGGGCCAGCTTCACTGATGTGTGCCACATCCAAGTCATCTTTAATTTAATTCTTGGTCTTTGGCTTTTCCTCTTCCCATAAAGACACAACATGTAACTCAGCTTCAACCTTGCAGATGAGACCAGGCCCAGGGGCTGGTGGAGCTATAATTAGGAGAAACATGAATCCTTGAATATCTTCACAGACCATTACTGCCCAGCCAACCTAGACCGACCAGGCTATCACATGAGTAGAATAAACTAACATCTTATTTAACCCATTGTATTCTGGGGTCTCTTTGTTACACTAGTTAAGACTTTACCATAGCTGCCCGGCTGGGCGTGGCTCAGCGGTTGAGCATTGACCTAGGATCCAGGAGATTGGGGTTCGATTCCCGGTCAGGGCACATGCCCGGGTTGTGGGCTTGATCAATGACTCTCTCCCCATTGATGTTTCTATCTCCCTCTCCCTCTCCTTTCCTCTCTCTGAAATCAATAAAGATATATATAAAATCCCCTTAAAAAAAAAAAAAAAGACTTTACCATAGCTAATCCAACTAGTATCAATGAATGTATGGAAGAAGCTGAGGAGTATTGATGACAACCTTGACCTTCACAAGTAAAGCATCTTTCTAAGTTTCAATTAATTCATTGCAGTTTTTTTCCTTCAAGTTCTTAAAGCTTTGATGGGAAACAGAGGAAATGAATGGGGACATAAAACATTTTGAGGAATTTTGAAAAATCAGTAGCAATTTTGTAAGAGACTTTATATAAGAAATGAAATAGAAGATTTGAGATTTTAAACCTGGAGAACTGAGAAAGTAATTTTATCATATTGAAAACCTTAGGAAAGGAAGTCAGTTTATAGAACAAAGTAATTTGGAGCACAATTTTACAAATGTTAAGGGGGAAATGAGAGTTTAAGAAAATTCTGGGGTTAAGTTCCTTTGGGTAACATTTGGTTAATAGGTTTCTTAACACAGAACTTCTCAGTACCTTTAATGTACAGTGGTACCTCGGTTTTCCAACGTCTCCGTTGACGAAAATTTTGGTTTATGAACGCCGTCAACCAGGAAGGAAACGCTTCGGTTTTCAAACACGCCTCGGAAGCCGAACATGCCACACTGCTTCTGCTGAGGGCAAGATCCTAGGCCCAGCTGCGGGCTGTGGATCCTTCTGTTTTCGAATGTTTCAGAGCTCAAAGGGTCTTCTGGAATGGATGACATTCGAAAACCGAGGGACCACTGTACTAATGTGTAACGAGAATCCCAAGAGGGAGACATGCATATTATACTAACTTATTTGATGGCGGATCATCTCCTAAGAGAAACTGAGCTTGATGTTCTCGTATTTCATGTTACAGTCTCTATACTCAGGTTCGCATTTCAGAGACTGTGGCAGTGCCACTCAAAAGGAGTGGAGGATGGCTTTGAAAGTTGTTTGATTAATTTTAATGCAGCCATATGATGAAGAATATTCCAAGGTTCCAGAGTCTCAGTTCTGATGGAGAGACCTATCACTGTAAATCAGTCCTTACATAAAGATATCTGCACCCAGGTGTCCATTGCACCACTATTCACAGTAGCCAAGCTATGGAAACAATGTGAATGTTCACTGACGGTGACTGGATAAAGAAAATGTGCCATATACACACAGTAGAACACAATTCAGCCTTAAAAAAGAATGCAGAGCTGCCATATGCCACATGGACGAACCTGAACAACATTATGCTGTGTCACGTCAGTCACTGAAGGACAGACATTGCATAATTCCAGTTATATGAGGTACCTAAAATAGTTACTCTCATAGAAACGGAGAGTAGAATGGTGGTTGCTGGAGTCTAAGGTGAGAAGAAAATGGGGAATTGCTCTACAAAGTGTATAAAGCTTTAATTATGCAAATGAGTAACTTCTTGAGATCTGCTGTATA
This sequence comes from Miniopterus schreibersii, assembly GCF_964146895.1. Classification (NCBI taxonomy): domain Eukaryota; kingdom Metazoa; phylum Chordata; class Mammalia; order Chiroptera; family Miniopteridae; genus Miniopterus; species Miniopterus schreibersii. The sequence goes on along the minus strand of NC_138108.1, from coordinate 52,383,649 downwards.
ACATTGTGCCTATAGATAACAACACTGTATTGTACAGTTAAAACGTGTTAAGAGGATAGATTTCATCTTGTGTTCTTACTACAATAATAAAAGAAGAAAGAGGAGCTGTCACCACTTAATAAATAGATTATTCCATTTACTCAAAGCTTTGTAACTCTTCATTTGATGCTCAACACTCTGCTAAACTAGGCAAATTTTCTCTTTTTATCCCACTCTTCCTTGGCTTAGCTCCTTGTTATACCTTATCTATAAAAATCTCAAAATTAAGAGAAAAATAAGTTAAAGTCCACTGGAGAATCAGGGGAAATTATGGAGCCAACAGTATTTAGTCAGCCCTTATGAGTCTGTCTCAACTGTGTAGTATTCCTTAAATCCCAAGGCAGGGTGAATCTCTCCTTCCTCTCTGTTCTTGTAGCTCTGTGGGTTATGTCAGGATTTAGTAAACAAATATTAAAATTGTAACTCTACATAGGGAAAAAATGTGTCATAACCAGCCCTGCATTCCAGAGCCTAGCACACTTGGCATATAGTAGGCACTCAATAAGTATTTGATTGCTGACGGAAAGAAAACACTTTTAGAGGTGCTTGGAAAGTTCGTGTTATTTCATATATAAAGTGGCATCTTTAAGTTGATTGAGTGGCAACTGAAACTGACAAATATATTAAGATTAGGCAATGGCTGCTTGCTAAGTAGCAGTCTGCTTTAATAGTCCATGTATTTGTTTGGTTACTAAGCACAAATTTTTTCCAAAAAACTCAAAAGTGATTTTTTAAGTCACTGACATAACCCTTTTAATATATTTCTTCATGGGTTCCCCCAAGTCCCACCTCCAGCCAAAATACTTGAGGAATCTACTAACATCCTTTTCATTTTAATTCCTACAGTAGTTGGCAGATTAAAGCAATTTATAATTCTGATTTCCTGTTCCATAAAGCTATTTAAGTATTTGTGCTTAGATTTGAGTTCTGCCTGTTTCCCTAGACCATTCTAACAAATGGCCTTGAGAGAATTATTGGGGCTGTACATCTGCTACCATGCTCAAGCTCCTGGATGATCTTTTGAACTAATTCCAGCATCCTCTGCAGCTCCTGAAACCTTCTCAACACATTGCTCACTACTACATAACCAGCATTTCTAATGCTGGAGATTTACATTCGTCTACTTTTCAAGTCATGTTTACCCGATCACTACTTCTCTCTCTCATTATTTAACATATACGCCAGCTACCTAAAACCTACACCTGAATCTGAAAAGCTACCACAGTTATCAAGGTTTTTCTTGTCCCGGGGTCTTGGCGTTTTCTCTGACCTTTCAGTTCTTGCAGGTTTCAAGGCCTCGGTTTTTTGTCTGGACTTTGAAACACTTGCATTCCTCTATCCATGACTATGTTTTTCCTCCTGACATGGGATTCAGAATATGTGGTTCTTCAACTCAGGTTACCAAGGTCTTACAGATTGGACTTCAGTAAGTGTGGTTTTCTATGCTTCTGAATCTCAAAAAAAATTAAAAGGATGTAAATACTCAGAAGACTCCTGGGAAACATGAACAAAGGAATACTGGCGTCCTGTTGAACATATATAGTCTTCACCCTCTTCATTAGCACATTATCATCGTGAGTGCCTGATTTGTTAATGGTCATAATAGGAGCTGGGTCCCCAGGAAGTAATATATTCTCAAGAATGGGGTATTTGATGATAGGAAATACCTAAAAGATGGGATAATTCATATCTAAGATGTGTAATATCCCCAATTGCAACTCTCCATTCTTTCACCATGTCTAAGACTCACTTTCCACTTCTGATGTGATTAAAATTCAATCAGTTATCCTCTGTCCATCATGATTAGTCCACAAAGTAAGTATTCATTCACAGGCCCTCCTAGATACATGTATATACGGGTGCTAAGAAAGAAGGTTTTCTAATCTGAGATGGAAAGTTGTACCAGCCACATAAGACCCAAGTTGATGATGATAATTTTCACTATGTAGAGAAAGTGTGCACTGAAATCAAGTCACCATAAAGGAAAACGGAACCAAGAGACAAAGAAAAAGAACTTTCCGGTAACATTATCTGCGCATCTAGATCTATTCATATTTGATCCAGTCTATCATTGACCTTGTCAATCACATTGGTCAATAGAAATTTTTTCAAGTGTATACACAGTGATTAGACGTTTATATAACTTAAGAAGTGATCATCTCAGAAGTTTTTTTGCTTAAAGTAGTTTAAAATGGGTTTCTGTCACCAAAATAAACCTGATCAATATATATAAACATATGAAAAACATATTATTATATATGTTTTATTATATATAAAATATGATCTTCATGAAATTTGGGAAACCTACACTATACATTGAAATATAATCATTGGAACTGCCACTATATTCCAACTTGCTGCATCTAAACAATTCCCCTGACTTTCTATCACTCAAAACCTAAGGATGAACTAAGAAGCAAAAGTAAGAATCACCTTAATTAATTCCTCCTCTGGTTTGGTGGATGCATTTGGCTCTTGAATGAAGCCTTCCTACCTTCTTTATATTATATCCAAAGCTGTTAACATCCCTACCACTAACATAGCATATACTCTCCTACTTAAACTTATATTTATGTATAATGTCATTCTCTTTGACCAAATTATAAGACCCTCAAGGACAAGGACTCTGTTTCACACTAGTTTGCTTCTCTCCGGAACTCAGGGTTAAAGGTCTGCCTCCAAATTGTTTTGGTGGGATTTTTTTTTTTTTAATTGTCACGTGAAGTATTGGTTTTCTATAGAAGATTGCTTTCCTGGTTCACCGTGATTCTGGAAGTTTCATTAGGGGCAGCAATTGCACAGCAGTTACTACAACAGATTCTGTGTGGAAAATAGTTTGCTGTTATAAATGTGAGCTCAAGCCTACAATTCTGTAGACTCAGCTTTCTTCTGACTAAGGACACCCCCTAGTCAAATATTCTCAACAATTGTTCATTTACTAATTTCTGTGTCGTAAAACTAGAATAACTTTGGAAGTCTGAGCATTGTGGTGAATGGTTTACAGATAACCTGAAATCACTTCATGTTTCACTGTCATTGTTAGAAACTTTTCTGAAACATCTAAAGTCCTACTTTATAAATTAAAGATAGGACATAATTTAATTTTCTTTGATAGAAGATAATATAGTAGCTTAAGGTTATATCATTCAGAGCATCAATTCTCTTTGTTACTTAGATATAGAAAGTGTGTAATGTGGCCTCACCACTCTTCAACACCCAGAAACATATCAGAATGTATATTTTAACTAAATCCCCAGCAGTGTTGTTATATTTGAACTTTTCTCTCACCCAGAAGCTGATTGCAGAGAAAAACAATCATATCAATTGAAGTATTTGCAGATCTACTATATTGTACTTGGAAGGAGTAAAAATTCATGAATGTAGTCTTATTTTATATAGAATACTAAGTGTAGTCTTTTGTAAACCCTCACTAAGCCAGAATTGACCCATTAAGAGACACACATTTTATTATGCAACAAATACATTGAGGAAACTTAAATTTTCCAAGACACAAGGAATAGTAGAACTCAATTTGTCAGCATCTCTATTTGTTAGAGTGGGGGGCGGGGAGAGGTGTGTGTAAATAGACCTTCAAGTGTACATGTATCTTCCATGAGAATGATATTTGGAAAAGAATACCACAAAAAGAACAGGAGAAAAGATTCCAGCCAAAAATTTTCAGAAGCCAGAGAAAGATGGATGACATGGCAGACCCAAGAAGCTAAATTCTAAACTGGCAGTGAGGGGAGCTGAGAAGAGATTCATTTCACACTGCAGAAGCCCTGGTGACTTGGGATTTAATGGAGCTAGGTATTTCCAGAGATGATATGAAAGTGGGTTAAAATCAGGATGGTTGGTTCCAACTCTGTTTAAGAAACAGTTTGTCTCCAAGTTCCCCTCTTCATCTTGGGAGAAGATCAAATGGCATTATTGAACAAATTCATTTCAGAAATGCATAACATTTTAAATATCAATTGATACAGATCATTATCTTAACAGAATAAAAGAAAAACCATATGATCATATTAATGGATATAAATAAGCACTTGACAAATGTTAATATTTATTCACAATAAAAATGTAGCAATCTAGGAATAGAAATGTACTTTTTTAGCCAAATAAAAGGCACTTACAAACAACCTACAGCTAACTTAATAGTAAGAGACTAAATGCTTTTTCTCTAAGATTGGGAATAAGATAGTATATCACTCTTACCAGTTCTCTTCAGTGTTGCACTAGAGGTTGTAGCCAGTGCAATAAGGCAAGAAAAACAAATAAAAGCATGCATATTAGAAAAACAAAAGTAAAACTTCCTTTGTTTATAGATGATATCATTGTCTATGTATACACACTAAGAAATCCACATTAAAAAACAAACAAACAAACAAAAACAACTCCTGCAAGCAATAAGTGAATTTAGCAAGGTACCAGGAAACAATATTAATACACAAAAATCAATTGTATTTAAACATTCTAGCAGTCAGCAATTAGGATGTGAAATTCTAACAAAATAACATCTAAAACATTTAGGAGTAAATCTTTCAAGAGTTATATATCAGTTATATATCTAGACTAAACACTAAATTATATCACCAAGGAAATTAATAAGATCTAAATAAATGAATATATCATGCTTGGATAGGAAAATCCAATATTCTTAAGATGCCAATTTTTCTTAAATTGATTCCATGTAATCCCAATGAAAATCACAACAGATATTTTTGTAGAGATTGGCAAGCAGATTCTAAAATTCATATGGAAATACAATAGATCTACAGTAACCAAAAGATTATATTGGGAAAGGAAAAAGTTTGAGGTCTTTTTTTTTAAAATATATCTTTATTGATTTCAGAGAAAGGAAGGGAAAGGGAGAGAGAGAGATAGAAACATCAAGGATGAGAGAGTCGTCATTGTTTGACTACCTCCAGCACACTCCTGACTGGAGATCGAGCCCACAAACCAGGCATGTGCCCTCACCAGAAATCCAACCGCCATCTCCTAGGTCCTAGGTCAATGCTCAACCACTGAGCCATGCCCAGCCGGGCAAAAGTTTGAGGTCTTATACACACCTGGTTATAAGTCTTATTATAAAACCACAATAATTAATAGAGTATGTTATTGGCATAACATATAGACAATGGAACTGATATAGACCACATATATATGGTCATACAGTTTTTGACAAAAGTGCCAAAGTAATTCAATGGGGAAAAGAAAGACTTTCTAACAGATGGTACTAGAACTGGGTATCTATACGGGGGGGGAAATGAGACTTGTACCTTACATCATATAAAAGAATTAACTTGAAATGGACAACAGTCCTAAATGTGAAGCATAAAGGTATACCATTTCTAGGGAAAAAATATGAGAAAGTCTTTGCAACCTTGCAGTTGGCAAAGCTTTCTTAGGTAGGACCCAAAGATCATCATAAAATAATAATAATAATAATAATAATAATAATAATAATAATAATAGATTTCCCTTCATCAAAATTTGCAATGTCTCTTTAAAATGACCTAAAGAAAAATTGTGGCAAGACACAAATTGGGAGAAAATATTCACAATTCATATATCTAAGAAAGAATTTACATCCAAAATACACACCAAACTTACAAAATTCAGTAGTAGGAAAACAAACATCCCAATTAAAAATGGACAAATTAATGTTACACTTCTGTGTGATCTTTGCTAACGACACTGGCATTGTTTTAGTTAAGTCATTTTAGACATAACATTTATTATCACTGTGGATCCAATTGTAGGGTATTGAGTTATCAGTTCTTTGAATAAATAAATTTTGAGCAAGTGTGGAAGGAAGGAATAAATTTTGTAAAATCTTACAATGAAGTTCATGACTAACCTGTGAGCAGCAGGAGTTTTAAGTATAATGTTAAAAATTTGTAATGGAAAAAAAAAATTTGTAATGGACAGTTAAGGAAATTACCAGACAGTGAAAGAAACACGAAAGCTTGACAAGCAAGGATTTCAGTGCAGATTTTGTCTTTATTCAATGAACTTAAACGAACAAATTACAGCTAAAATGGAATGGAAGAACCTGCCATTGTTCCACAACTGATTGTTGCTGTTGAACCTGTATACTCCTTTGTTGAGCCTGTATCTTCATAAGCTTTTTAGCAGGTATGTGTTGAACACTTCAGTTTCCTGCTCAGAAGGAAGCCATGGATACTGACAACTGATTTGTCTGTTTTATTCTGTCTTTTTCCATGACCATGTCTAATGCTTCATCTTGATTTATAAGCAAAACCTACAAAAAATGTGTTTTGTGGTTATCCAGGAATAATACAGAAAGTATTGCTGTTATTTTTGGTGAAGAAAGTCAACTTTGTATAGTTTATTTCAACATAAATAAAATGTGAATTTTGTTTTAAAAAGTGGACAAAATGTTTTAACAAAAGCTTTGTGCACAAAAAATGTAAAAAGCCATTAAAGCATGAAACAGTGCTTAACACGTTAGTCATCAGGGAAAAGCAAATTAAATCACAATAAGATAGTCTTTCTTCACACCTACTAGGATAGATAAAATAAAATACTGACAATGCCCAGTGTTGGAGAAAATGTGGGACAAATGAAACTTGCATACCTTTAGGTGGAATACAGCATGATATTGGCACTTTCTTATGAAGTTAAATATACACTTAACATATGACTTAGCAGTTCTTCTGCAGAAAAAATGAAGCAATATATTCACACACAGACTTGTACATAAGTGTTCATCTCAGACTTATTCACAAGAGCTGAAATTTGGAAACAACCAATGTTCAACATCTGGTAAAAAGAGAAACAAATTGTAATGCATGCATACAATAGAATACCGCATAGCAATAAAAATACGGCACACGACATGGATAATTTCAGGTATATTACATTGAGAGAGAAAAAGCCAGACACAAAAGAGTACATATTGTAGGACTACATTCATATGAAACTCTAGAAAAAACACACCAAACACCAATCCAATCTATGGTGGTACAGAAAGCCGATCAGTGGTTATTGACGCTGGGAGTGCAGGGGATGATTCACTGGGAAGAGGTACAAGACTACCTTTGGTGGTGATGAAAATGCTGTATATCTTGATTGTAGTGTTGGGTCCACATGTGTACACATTTTTCAAAACCCATTTCCTGCACAGTTAAAGTGCATCCACTTAATCATATGTAAGTTATACCTCAACAACATTGATTAAAGAACTAAATTAAAAGGGGGTGACAAATGGAGGGACAGAAAAGGAAAGGGATAAGGAACATGTGAAATGAGAGAAAAGAAAATTACAACCAACTTAGGAAGAAGAAGAAAAAGAAATGGAAGGAAACAAGAAGGTAAACTAGAGGGAACCTCAAATTAACTTTTACAGGGATCACTGCTATAGGGTTTGCACTTTACTATTTCCCCTCCTACTCACAACACCTTGCAAGTTAAAGATAGATGCCCTCATTTTATTATTATGGAAACTAAGACTCTGAGAGAGTAAATGCTTTTTCCAGCTTTTTATATTTTGTCAGTGGCTGCCAAACTCTTTCTACTACATGCTACTCACTTCCTTTGGACGTCAATTTTCATACAGTGGGTTCTCTAGATGCTGAGGTGGAGTTTACAGGCAGAGTATTTATCAGAGATCAGCCTCTGCAGGAGGGAGGAGAAAGACGCAGGACCGGGCAGAGGTTAGAAGCTGAACTAAAGGGCAAGCCCAACCGTTTCTGCAAACAACAGGGGGTCAAGGAAGAGTATATGATCCTCAGAGCATTCCATGTGGCATCTGCTGTCATGCAGGTCCATGTGGGGGAAGTCCTCTCCTAGAGGTCACCCACCTTTCACTGAAGTGATTCCAAAAGGAAAGGAGAAGGAATCATATTGATAACTATAATAACAAAAACAGTTGCCGATATGCATATGTACCAGGAATGATCCAAAGCACTGTACATGTTTTAACTCATTTAAAACTTACAACCCTCTGAAGTAGACATTACTTATTATCTCCACTTGACATCATAGGAACCGAGGAAGAGAGATTTAGCTTCTAAACTAAGGCCACATAGCTGAAAACTAGAGATGCCTGGACTGGACTCCACAGTCTGGCTCTAGACTATGTCCTCCCTACATCAAAAAGCACCTAGCCTTTTCAGTGACATACTCTAGATATACCTGATCAAGTGCCACCTGGATTCCCAAAGCTTCTTTCCAAAGAAAAGCCACCCATCCCTGACCTGTGTTGCTCAGTGGTTGGAGTGTCGGCCTGCAGACCGAAGGGTCATGGGTTCCTGGTTAGGGAGCATGAGGGAGGCAAATAGATGTGTCTCTCTCACATCGAAGTCTCTCTCTCTCTCTCTCTCTCTCTCTCTCTCTCTCTCTCTCCCTTCCTTCCTCCCTTCGACTCTCTAAAAATCAATGGAAAAATATCCTTTGGTGAGAATTAATAACTCCAAAAAAAAATGCCACCCACCCAAGTCCTCAGGATGTTCTGCCATTTGAAATAAGAACCTTTTAATTAAACACATCTTCCTCCTCAGGCAATTGGTTCTGACATACTTGGCCTTGAAGACAACAGTAACCGTTTTGCACATAGGAGCCTCCTACAGTAGTTTAAGCCGTGAGGGAAAGTTCTAGCTAAGCAAAGAGCCACCTTGAGGGAAACTAGAGTGAATTAACTTTGAATTTGAAATGAAGGATTTGGGAGGCTGATAACCTGCCTTCACCAAACCCAGGTTGGTCTGTAACACAGTCTGACTGTTGAATACTTAAAAATAGAGATAATTGAACACCCCACGCTGTGATGTGGGGCCTTGAAATTCAGTGCTAAATTCAGTGGTGGGAGTGCTGATTTGCATTAATGTAGTCATGCCTACCTCATCAACTTAGGTAACTGAGGGTAGGGTCCTAGAATTTCCTGGGAACCTAAGTGTTCCTAAGAGCACACTAAACTAGGAATCAAACCAGAATTTTATTCCTAGTTCTGCGCTTAACTAGTGTTGTAACCTTAGACAATTCACCCAGTTTCTCTGGGCTTCAGGGCCTCATCTACAGACTGCGGCTTGGATTTAATAACATCATTTACAGTGATGCTGCAATTCTCAGAAATCAATCGGGAAACTCAAAGAAGACTTGAATATAGAAGCTAACAGGCTTTCACTGGAAAATTTTCTTTCCTAAAATATTTTTCTGGGGCCTGATTTATAACTATAGCGAAACAATTTACTCTTCCACTCCATAATAAGCCACTTAAAGCAAACAGTGTCCTCAACGTTCCTATGTTGAGATAAATGTGGCCGGGAGGCAGCATGATTTGTGGGAAGAGAACTCTGACAATCTGTCATAACTCAACTTATCTCCCTCATGGTTAAATAGGTTTGGTGGTAACTGTGGCCTCCTAGTAGACAGGGTCAGAGAACAAAAAGAAAGACAAGATAAAGAACTCTTAGAAAATACATTTTGACTATGAAATGATCTGAGCTCCAGAACAAGGTGAGGGAAGTCCAACAAGGTCCAGAAGCAAACCCCTCTGCGTTTATGCAGCAATTAAAATGCCTTCGAAAGACCTACTTCCTGGGTTGAGGAAGAGGAAGGAGGAGGGAGGAAGGAGTGATAGATAGCTTTTTCATATCTTAGAGTGCTCCAGACAGCAGCAGGAAACTCCAAAAGTGGACAGTAGAGCTGGAAACGATCCTTCCAAAATGATAGAAATAGCCTCTAAGTGTTCAATCACAAAGATGTGTTAGGAGAAAAGAAAAAAGGTATGGAGATGAAGAAGCAGGCAGCTTTGTTGGTGGTAGCCCTTCATTCAGGACCAGGTAATCCCAAAAAGGAGGACTCATCAGGTGAGTAACCCCAGCCCCAAGGTGGGACAGGCCCACAGGCCCCTAAGCCAGGGCAGGACCAATGTCATACTTCAACCAGCTAGGGCACTGGAAGAGGGAATGCCCCAACGGTCCCCACAGACAGAAGATGTGAGGCAATGCCTGTCTCCAAAGGCCCCCTGAAGATGAAAATTGACGGGGCCAAGGACCACCGGAAAGGCTCTGGGGAAACAAGATCATTGTCTTTCATGAGGAGCCTTGGGTTAATTTAGAAGTTGAAAGAATCAGCAGGATCTTTACTGGATACCTGAGCCAGTTACTCTGTATTGACCACTAAAATGGGTACCCTGTCTGGCAGGGGTTGCAATATAAAAGGTGTATCAGGAAAAGGAAACAAAAAACTATTTCTGGAACCTTTGACTTGTGAAATAGGTTCCCGGTCACTCACCCAGTGTTTCCGACATGTCCCAGAATGTCCTATCCCTTAACTAGGAAGAGACTTATTGACTAAGTTAGGAGCATCAGTCAGTCAATTTGAAGTACTGTTAAGGTGGAAGTCCCTAGAAACAAGGGAGTAGATCTCCTGATACTCCTTCAGA